>NC_080434.1:27412500-27718333 GCF_028018845.1 Melospiza georgiana | reverse complement strand
GTCCCATAAGAGAAAGCAAGCCCATGCCAAGTTAAGCTATTGACAGCACAAAAAATTAAGTTTGCCCAAACCCAGAGACTGGATCCATACTGCATGCCTATGGTTTCGATTTCTCTAGTAAGGGCAAGAGAGAAGAAACAGCTGGGATAAGACTGAGCTCCGGTAAGAGAAGACGACAGATCACAGGGTTCAGGGGCAGGAGGTGCCCTCCTGTGGATCCCACTCTGCAGTTTCCATATTAATCACTGAAATGTCCCTTGGTACTTTCCAAAGGCTGAGGAAAAAATAAGATGCATAAATAAATTCAGAGAGTGTAATGAGTTTAAGAACTCATGAACACAAGCTGAGAGCATCATTACATGCATACATGGAAGTTCTGATAAAATTTGGCTTCACATGGTCATTAAATTTTTATCAACATACAAAAACGGAACTGGGTACTACTGAATTTTTAGGTATTTTTATTACAGAAAAAAATACTTTCAATAGCTCTGGTCAGCTTTTAATTAGATAAAATTCGATTTTTCCAAGATAAAAAGCCAATAAGGCACCAGAACACAAAGGACCAAGTCCTGCTTTACAGATCTCTTGTGCAAAGGAAATTTACCAACTTCCAGTCCTGAGAACATCTAGATCAAAACAATGCAATTATTCCCCAAAAGGATAATATTTGACAAGAAGAAAAGTTCAGTTATAATCTCTCATTTATCTACAAAGCTCTCCAGTGACAGATACAGCAACACTGTGGCCTATTTAGAAGTCTGGTTGACCTGAGCTCCCTGTGAGACATTCCTGCAGGGCAAAGGAGTCCAGGAAGGCTGGACATTTTTCAGGGAGGAAATCTTAAAGATGCAGAAGCAGGCTGTCCCCATGTGCCAAAAGAGAAGCTGATGAAGAAGACATGGGTGAACAGAGAGCTTTGGCAGAGAGGGAAAATGAAGGAGAGTTTATGATCTTTGGAAGCAGGGGCAGGCAACTCAGGAGGAGCACGAGGATGTGGTGAGATTATGCAGAGAGTAAATTGGAAGGCCCAAAACTCAACTAAAACTTAATCTGGCTACTGCTGAAGAAGACAAATGATTGTATAAATGAAGTAAAAATGATTGTATAAATACATTAGCAACAAAGGAGGGCTAAGGAAAACCTCCACCCTTTACTGGATGTGGGGTAAAACGCGGTGACAAAGGATGAAGAAAAGGCTGATCTACTCAATCCCTTCTCTGGGAACAGAACCAGCCAGCATGGATTTATAACAGGCAGATCAGCTAACTTGGTTTGCCTCTACCACACGGAAACCCCCTTAATGTGTGAGGAAAGGGCTGTGGATGCTTATCTAAGACATTAACAAAACCTTTGACACAGTTTCCCACCACATTCTCCTGCAGAAACTGGCTGCTCCTCCCTTGGATGGGGGCACACTCTGCTGTGGTTAAAAAGCTGCCTGGATGGCTGGGCACAGAGAAGGGTGTAAATGGGGTTAAATCTGGCTGGCAGATGGCTACAAGTGGTGTTATCTGCTGGAGAGTAGGAAGACTCTGAAGAGGGATGTCAACAGGCTGGATCCATGAGACAAGGCCAACTCTATGTTTTTTCCAGGAAATCTACATATGGCCAACTATACCACCTAGGACAAATAATTTCCATAACCCATTTCAGCAAAGGTTGAAGTTGTTGCAGATTTCCTAAAAATTACACATAAAGTGCAACTTTTACAGCATAAAAAAGGTGGCACAGAGAGATATGGAAATGGGACCACCAAAATTCCACCAGAACTGGTTTTTCTCCTGTGCAAATACTCTTGTCAGCTTTTGTCTAGCAAGAACATCCCAGGGAAATCTGCCTAACTTATCTAATCTATTATCTTGCAGTTTTTTATGGGAAGAAAAAAAATCAAGTTTCACATGGAAAAATTTCAGATGTTAATGGCAAGGGTTATGTATTGGTTTTGCAAGGTTTTTTAATTACATTATGCCTGTTGCTTTAACATCTATAGACATTGTTTATATTTAATCTATACAGTAAATTTTCTATGAGCACAGCTTATAAAGTGCACTACACACTACAAGCACCACAATCACACAGAATTAACAGTTCATTTAGCTTTCTGGCATTTGTGTAGGGTACACTGTTGGTACTTGTTTAAGGGATTACATTAAGTAGCAGTGATTCTATCTCAGGGGGAGACTGGGGTCACGTCTTTTGTGCTATCCACATAGAATAGGTGCCACCTAAACAAACAGCACAACTGAAACTCTGATTCTCTGATTACAAACTACTTCTCCTGCAGTACCATTTGGGTGCAGCAGCTATTTCCACGTTTTACTTTTAGTTCAGCATCTTCGTTTGCTTCATTCACTCTGTGATACTGTTTCCAATTTGAAACAGGACTTCTTGGATAGTTTCATTTTTATAACTGGTCAGAATCACATACTTTTACAGCTTTTGTATGAGACATAGCTTTCATTATTAGTCTTATTAGTGTATTAGTAACATGTTTTTTGAGGACAAGGCTTAAATTACAAGCTACGTAAGAAAAGGTGCCAGACAATCCCCAATTTAAATAGCTACAAAATCAAGGCAGAGTTTAGGAGGAGCTGGTTTAGGTCAAGTCAAGTACCAGTGACTCAGTTCAGCTGAGCAGAATGCAGGCACATTTCTGCAATTCTGCTTGCACAAGTTAGGGTGAGGGGTTTTTGTGTGCACGTGGTTTCTTCATAATCTCCAACTGGTACAATGCTCATTCAGAACTATTTCAAGCTGGGGCAAGTGGTTGACATCAGTTCAACTCCATGAACTGATGTGCATCACAAAACCAACCTAGGGTAAGGCAACAACCACTCAAGGACCACCACAAACAATTCCTCTCAGTGCCTGCTTAATTGACCTATTGTTTCCCCTTGGATATCTCTTCTGACAGTTCGCTACTCCAGGAGGAATTTACCAGGTGCACAATTAAAATACCAAAGTCATAGGATAACAGATATCTATATTGAAAATATAACCATGGGGAAAAAAGGCTACTTTTCTTTTATCTCAGCAGTTTGGCTGTAAGGACACTATGGGAGACCACGCCAAAGCTGAGCTATAGAGCTGCTCCCTCTGTATGTAAAAGTTTCCAGAAAGACTTGCTCCTGCACCTTACCAGGGTCTGTAGGGAGGCTGGCCTTTTTAATTAGAGGTATCTTTTAAAAATAGCCAATATTTTTCAAGACTATGCTGTCTCAAAATAGCACTTACTTCACTGAGAATAAATAAGACTCTCATAATCTAGATTTTTAAACTGTTCTCTGAGTAACACCACCGAAGGTATTTTACAACATTTTGTACACGTAGAGCAAGAACAACTGGGTGTACTTGGGCTTACTACAGCTTTTTAAAATATAGAGACTTAAATATCAAACCATCATTTATCTGCTTTTCCACAGGACAGTGTGACAAGCTTTCTGCAGAACTGTTGAGGGGGGTCTATCTTGCAGAGTGCCAGACAGTCTGGAATAAAAATGGATTCAGGGTGACTGGAGGCCAGCATTATTAGCTGCACTCCAGCAGCTGCTCTGTTCCAACAGTATTAATATAAATACCTTAGATTCCATGTTGCTATTTTAATAAGTTATCAAAATATAAGTGACCATGAAGGCCTTCATGGTCTGCAGGAGAAACTACAGAAGCCTTTACAAAAGCAGGAGGACAAAATACTGTTTATGGAAGAGGAGAAACCAAGCAGTGTTTACACAGCAGGTGAACAGAAACAAAGCTCCAGGTTTTCTGGCAAACACAGGGATATTTTGGCCACTGAACTGCTCCCTGCCTGGAGTTATTGTTGAAAAGAGGCCTTTCTTCCAACTATTAAGAAAAAGTAGTTCATACCAGTCATCTGCTGTCAACACTTTGGAATCTGCTTTTTTTGAGAGACAGCTCCAGACGGTTTAAGCATTTCTAGATGCACATTTATTTCTGTTGCACATTCACTTTCTCCAAAGTGAAAACACAGGGCAAACATGTCAAATAAGTCAGCCCACCAATATGCAAGTAAAAACTTTACTCTGGAGCTGAAACAGAAGTGGCCCCATTTTCTGGCATGCTCACAGCTACAGAAAATAGTGACTCCAGCTGGAGCTGGGATCATCATGGGAAACCCAGGTACCCATGAATTAGGACGTGACAAGAAAAAGAAGGGTGTCTCAAGTTTATAGTAGTTTGTGAAAACTACCACACTGTTTTATCTCATGGGACAAAACATAACTGAGCCAAAAGCAAAACAGAAAAACTTCTGAATTCTAACATCCACTTAAGTCACTGGTTTGAGGATGCTTTCACAAGCTGCTTTCTGAAGCCAGAACACACAACGAAGGTAACCAATGACATTTCATTACTATTTTTAAAGGGTACAATTTTACAATGCCAGTGATTCCACCAATGACTGTTACTGATCGCGTTCCCAACTTTGCCCATGTACCTCACAAATCTCTACACAGCTTTCTCCCTTGCTATTCTACCTCCTTACCCACTGCTTTGACTCTTTCTAGCTCCTTTCTGCCCTTCTACAACATCAGAGAGCTTCAGTCTGATCATTGCATAGCTTAGGAGTATTGTTTACTGAGCCAGAAAAGTCTTCCACATCCACAGTAAATCAAAGTCAATCGAGGACCTACAGAGCAAGCATCCAGTATGCTTCTGGATGGAAAAAAAAAAAGACAGGAAAAAACACCCTGCTGGGGTTTCTCAGAAGAGAAGGTTCTGGGGAGACCTTCTAGGAGCCTTGCAGTACCTAAAGAGATTATATAAGAGGTATGGAGAAAGACTTCTGAATACTTTTCCCACCTGCTGCAGAAAAACCTCCACCAACCTGTCTTAATGCACTCAAAGGCTTTCTCTCACACACATGGAAACATAACATCCTGGTACATTCTTGGTTTATTCTGAGAAACATCATCTTCCATTTAGAAAATCCAGAGCAACTACTTTCTCATTAACCTAACAACATAACATGAGGATGGGCATCCTTTGACTCCCAACAAAACACGCTCTCCCCGTGGCTTTGGACAAAAGGCCCATGTCCTTTTGGCTCTGCTGCACAAAAGCCACATTTAAGATTTAATGGCTCCTTCACTGGTTTGCCTGACTTCTAATTAAAATACCAGAGCAACACCAGAGCTGCTCCACTCAGAAGCATTTGCTACATGATATCTCAGAGTGCCTGAGATACGGGAAATCTTAGCAAAGGAAAGTGACAACATTAATTACACTTTTTCTGTTAAATACAGAACAGTTCATTAAAAGCTTTAACAGGTGGCAGGTTTGGCAGCTCTATTGTATGCAGGCTCTAGACAGATTTATCATGCCTTTCATTTTAAAACATTTATGTGAACGCATTTGCTGAGATAAATTATCTTGTTCACAAAAGCATCCTGATCAAGGCTGCTGTTTGAAGTGTTACATCAATCAAATCATGTTGTAAAAATGTTAGCATCAATTTTGACAAACAGCATCTCATATTTATAGTTTTGGTGCTCTCTCCATTAGTTTCCCTTCCAAGTTAAGTATTTTGTACGTTTTAGATCTACAACAGTGAAGGAAGTGCTGAACACAAACTGGCTGAGTCATTCAGCATGGCTGGACGGATACCCCGGGGAAAGCAGACAGCAGGCACACTGCTGCTGTCTCATAGCAACCCAAAAAAGACATCTAGACTCACAGGCAACTTTTGGGAGGTTCATGAGGGATTGAAATTAAGGGCTGCTTTCATGGAAAGGCAAGGTTTCAGCCATTCCAAGGTTTCTCATTAGGCAGTTGTCCTCAGAAGCATTTGTCTGAAGGGGAAGGAATTACACTGCTGTGGTTTCCACTTTGTTGAGAAACTTTTTTGTGTAGGCACTCAGATGCACAAAAGCCAGGGTCTCACATCCCAGGCCCCATCCCTCCAGCTAAGAACTTTTCACAAAGACTTGTTATTCAGCCCAACAAACATTTAAATACATATACTACAAAAATCCAGTCCAACTGAGAGTGCCGCTAAGCAACAGCCTAAACTTAAAGGACAGAAGACTTTCAGATTAAGTTTCTGCCTGCATCAGCAGAGGCGTCTGGAGTGAGACTTAGAGCTATGCTGAATGAAGCAAATTATCAAAATTTCTACTGCTATGATCCACTGTCAGAGCACCAATCAAGAAGTGGGAGTCCATGGAACACACTTAGCAAAACAAAGCAAGAAAGCTCTCCAGCCTGAGAGCTCCACTGAATTACAAGATGATAAACATACAGTCACCCAAACACAAACAGCAGCAAGTTCATTTGAAGCCACAGAATCCATCCTTTTCAGCAGGGTTTTCTTAAGCAACAAAAGTTTTTCCACTACTGTGAATTAGAAACTCATGTCTAAGCCACCTCCTTTTCCATCTCCTAAGAAGAGTTTGCATCAATGATTGCTCCAGATCTCTTTTCTCTTTTCTTTTTAAAGGAGAGAAGATCAACTGATGTAACAATATTCCAACTCTAGGGGGTTGAATAGGTTTTCATTTTGAAACACAAATGTGTACCACAATTTAACAACCTCCCTCTAAGGCTTCACTCCTGTTTACACAAAGATTTCAAGTTTTGAGTGCTAAGAAGAACTGAGGATAAAGAAAATTATTTTCGAACGCAAATGGCTTTATGATCTAAGAAAACCAGAGCAAGTACCAAAGCCTGTAAACATTCCTGTCCAACATTCAGTCCACAGTCCTTGTCACTGAGTTTCAGGGCCTTTTAACTGATACACACTTCTTTGGTACTACCTATTCCAGACTTCAGGCATTTCTGACCAAGATGCCTCTTAAATATGAGTGCCAGTCAAACAAATGACAGACACCACCAGCATTGAGGGATTCTCATCCTCTATTATTAAACTGAGAAGTTTAATAAAAAGTTAGATAAGTTACAGCATCTATCCAAAGGATAGATGTCTATCACAGTCTCATGTGATAGACACTGTCAGAATTTTGGGGCATCTGTCCTTCCTCATTATTAATATCATACAAGTATCAAGGGAATTGCAATCTCTCCTGGTCCCTGCTGCCTTGTGCAATGCCTTTGCTACAAACAGACATTTGAAAGTAAGACAGCAGATGTCAGAACAACAACCACCAAGCCCTTTTTGGCACTTAAACGTTTAAAAACTATTTCTCCCGTCCACAATAAACTCCTGAATTTGCTAATCTTAATTTCTTAAACACAACTACCCTCGTTCCCAGTGCAGAAAAAGGACTCATTTGATAAATCCAAGTTGTATAAAGGCACTGCCATTGACCTCCTGTATTCAAGTTTCTTGCACTAACCAGTACAGCACCATCTCGGTTTCTTCTCTACTCCACTGTGTTCTGTACAATTGTCACAAACTTCAGCTGTTAAAAGAGACAAATTATTTTTATGTCCTTTGCTGCTGATAGAGAATTAAGTGTCTTGCTTAAAGGCAGTCTGGCAAGATTGCTCTGAACACATTTTTACCTTGTTTGGTCTACTAAAAAAAACTTGGAATGGTTCTTGATGGAAGCTTGTATCAATGACTGCACAGAAAACAGGGTTCAACCCATTAAAAACTAGCTGAGCGCTGCCATCATAGAATTGGACTCAGCAGGCAGCAGGAGCTTCTTTTCCCACATCACTGACTGTCCAAGCTGGAAAGGGAATGAGAGCAGCTCCAGAAAGCCAGAGACACTTATGGAAATATTTTCAGACTGCCAACTGAAGAGTAAGGAGGATTTCAGGAATGCAGTTTGAGGTCATTCAGTTTTTCTCTACTACACAAGCCTGTCAAAGAACTAAGAAAGCCTCTTCCCCCAGCAACAAGTCATGTTGTACATGCTGCTTATTCAGCTGCAAATACAGCTTTTATCCCAGAGGTAATGGACTTAGAGAAGGCTATTCTTAAGCACTAATACGCTAAAAGGACTCAATTATTTTAATTTCAAGCCTAATGAGGCTCTCCTGTGAGCTATTCATTTTGCTACTTCCATGAGCCATGCACACTTGTACCACATCCAAGTAAATAAAAGGAAGGAAGAAAAAAGTCATCATGACTCGGCCCTGTTAATGGACACAGACCTCCTACAGTGCTGAAATTCCCTTTCAACAGCAAAACAGGAAGATCATCAAAAGCCCATCACCCGCACAAAGGTCAAGCTGTAGAAAAGGCTGATTATCACACAACTGCTTATCGTTCCTAATTGTTTGGAAAATTTTACAGCATTGAGACTGAGTGTGGGATGGAACAAACTTGAATTCTGGTTTTCTCAGGCCACTCATATTGACCTGATCATGATTAGTCTAATGCACAAGTGCTCCTATCTGACAAGATCAAGAGATTATGTGAGATTACAAGGAACAGCACCACTGTTACTCGTGTGTCACTTGGGGAATGAGCCCATGTGGGGATACACACTCACTGTACCTTCCCCTGTGGCCACCCAAGAACCTTTAAAAACACACAAGGGGTTTGGTTGCTAACCCCTGGAGGACAGAAAGCTATTTCTGGTCTTCGAAAGCAAGGTGGAAGACAGGCTTTATTTTGTGTGGGGAAGACAACCCTACTATTTTCTCAGTATCTGTGCACTTTCTATATTCTATTTCTCCATCTACCAAACAAATTTATTTAAGTCTTGGCTAAGTCAGGTAGTGATGATACGGCCTGTGCTGCTGCTAAAACTTCTTAAGGCTTTACTGAAAACACAAAACAAACGCAGGGAAAAAAAAATCAAATTAAGACACCATGATTCAGTGCTGCACTTCATGCTACTGACATCAAAATAAAACTTCCAATTCCCAAGTCACTCTTATTTGATTTGTGCCCCTCTAGCTCTGTCTGGCTGTTCCTTCATGTAATGCTGCTCCAGCACATAATGCACAGTGTGCTTCTAGATCCCTCCTCTCTCTTCTGCCATGACAAAATGGCTCTCTGAGCCTAATTTGATTTCCTGCTAGCTCAGTCCTGACACCTGAAATCCTTCAGCCCCTTTTTCTTTTCCTCGTGGCTGTTTACAACACAGAGGTGGCAGCCTGTGCAGGATGCCTGACAGACTGGAGAGCAGAGTGATGGCCAGTGGCAGAAATGCACCACCATTCCATCTCATCTCAGCTGCTCCACAAAGCCTGGAAACCTTTTTCTACTGATTTTGTTTCATCTCATTCCCACTCCCATCAATTTTCCCAGCAAAATAAACTATAATAAAGTTCTTTGCAAAGTCCTCAGACTCTAAAGCTACTACTACACAGCCACCATGTTCAGAAATGTCCATCTTATCAAGAAATAGTAAGAAGGAAATCCAAATGTCTGAAAGACCCCCTTTCAAGTCCAAGCCATTGCTGAAGCTCAAGTTCTTCTCTGCCAGCCAGCATGACAATCAGCTCAGCAGGCATTGAGCACTTACAGTTCAGTTTTATACAGAATCATTTCCACATGGTCACGTGCTTTCTTAAAACTAAGAATATTTTCATCGTTAATGACTTACTGAGGTATTTTAGTTATCTGCTGTACCATCAGGGCTGACATGATAAAGCAGTGAACTGTAGTTTTAGTTTTTAAACTTGTCTGAGAAAGGAGACACTTTTTTCCATACAGTCTGTTTTCACCTGAACACTGAAAACTTACCAACCAAGCCCTCAGAAGGTTACCCCAAATTTCATTTCCACATTCAGGTAAGTAATTTTAAGCAAGCAAAAAGCAATCTGACTCCCAATCTGAAGGCACAGGGTACTGAGGTAGTCTTTCACAAGTCAGTGTAAACATAGTAAGAAATGAAAATTAGCCTGTGAGAAAACATCAGCCTCTAGTGTGCAGCAGAAATGGAAGCAAAATCAAAATTGCCTTATAAAAGACAGCAGTTACCTACTAAAACCTATCTGGCAAAACCAGCAGTCAGCCTGCAAACTGTGAGTATTGTCTGAAACCCTCAGTTTTATCTCAGGTTACCCGACCAGAAGGGATCGGAGCTGGCCAAGTGCCTGCGCTGGCTTTGAGCAGGGCAGGGGGCTCACGGGGAAGAATGCTCCCCTTGTTTTTAGCACTTCCTGCCCATCACTTCCCTGTTATCTTAGGAATCCTGCCATGAGCCTCATCCCCACATCAAGGACATCCCTTCTACTCCACTGAGCTTCATTTCCTACTGAGGATGATGAATGGTGACAAGTCATCTCTAATTTATTGGGACTGTTATTCTCTCAATCCAGAACTGTTTGGAGCTGTCACCTGCTCACTCATTTTCTATGTGCTAGTAATATGGGACAAGGGAGACACTTCTGAAAAACTCATGCAGGTGCTAGTAAAAATCCTGTGGTTAATGGTTGGATTAAATTATTCCATTGAATTCTACAGGGGATGATATATTCCTTATAGAAATGTTTGGAGGTCATTAAACATTTCAGTATATTTCTAAGAAACTTCCAGTATAAAACAACAGTGAAATTTCTGTTCCATCATTTTAAGTGATAGACAATCTTTCCATAAAGGTTATGAAGAATTTTAAAGTTGGAATAAATGGCTAATAAATTTGAATGTTAATCTTTATTCCTCTCTCTAAGCAGAAACCAGGCCTCAGTTTCACAATCTGATAAAACAGCACAGCAGCAGTATTTGCCTACACAAAAATAGAAAAAATCCTGTGATGAGAAGTGCTAATACAAGTCTTAGGAAAAGAAGAAGTGGGCAGGTTTCTGCACCACACATGCTAACACCCCAAAGCCATGTCCCTTTTACTTCAGCGTAACATCAAAAGCATTTCTGCACAATACTCATTAACCTCTGTACATGCAAAGATGGGAAAATCTACAGGAACTGAACACCCATCAGTCTCTAATGTCACAGTGCTAATATCTATCAAACCATGCATGTGAGAAGAAGCTCGTTTTCATTTATGACATAGGCTTTGACTAGGAGAGCACATTTTTCCACAAATGAGTGGATACATTTGGCTAAGAAAGGGATCTGGCAGTGCTCCATTACATTCATGTGATTTTTGCCAGCCCATTCACCTCTTATGATACTGTCAGAGTCAGTCATTCAGCCACCAATAAAGTTAGGAGGCAAAACCAGAGCAGATGGGCCTCACCTGATGCTAAGTGACTTCATTCATCCCAGTGTTATTATGCAATTCCTACAGATGTCATCTCTTAGAAAAACACTTCACATAATTGCCCATATGCAAACACTCGATACATGTATTATTTCACTGTGTCACCAGCTCCCTCCATGAGACACTCTGTAAGGTCCAATGTAATTTACCATTACACTCTGTAGTAAAATATCATTTCTGATCTCAGAAAGTTACAAGAAGTCCTTCATTTTTACTGCCCCACAGCTGATGGTACAGGGCCCTTACTCATTTATTTCAAGACAGGGCAGTTAACGTTTCTTTCAAGAAATTAGAAATAATGAGTTAACAATAAGTTTTCTTTTCCATTAACCCCACACAAGGCCTAAGGTTCCCTCCTGCAGGTAAGTGAAGTAAGCAATGGAGACCAAAGAAACAACCATCAGACAGAAAAGTGCTCCAGTGAAGAACGACAAAACTTCAAAAGCCCATTCAGATTCCTGCCAGCTGTGCTTACATCCAACTTACTGCTAATTTAGAGAGAATGCAGAGAGCATCTTGCTCATCTTTAAAATGGTCACAGCTCTCCTCACAGGTGGCTGGCACATGACTGTCACCTCCAGCAGCCACCCTGTCATGCTGTGGAAGAGGGTATTACTATCCCAAGGCACTAACTCACCCCACTTGTTTCCCCCAGCTCTGGCACACTCCCTAACCAACTAAGAACACACTGAAGTCAACATAAAGTAGTCAACAAAGCACATCCAAGCTTTTAACATTCAGATCCACATACTCCTAAGCAAGTTTAGAAAGGCCATTTCCACCATGGTGATATCCTGGACAGCAAGAGCCAGGCTGCAATGAACAATTACCATTTTCACTGAGTCTTTATGTGACACACTGCCCCCATTCTCTGAGCCACAGGGAGCTCAACCCTTTTTGTCCCTTACAAAACACACTCCTTGGGTTTAAAATGACATTTTTCTTCTAGGAAGCTAACTGTAGTGTCCCTAAGTTCTTTCATGTGAATTTAAAAAAAGCTTTGCTCATTTTCACAGGGCTCATTAGGTTGCTTATGCATGCAAGAGCTGAATGCATGAAACTTCTCATTCCTTCTTCTGAAGGAATGTTTCCTCTACTTTACACAAAAAGGCAGGCCTCGAGTGACAATAACAACAAAAATGTAATTCCCAGAACTCACTATAAAGTACTGCTAAACCAAAAAAAAAAAAATCCAAGGATATTTATTTGTCTGTCTTGCTGAAGACAGCCTAGCATTTGCAATTCCTCCTGAAATGACATCCCAACCTAGGTTAAAAATCAGTGTCTCAGCTTTTATAATACCTGTGGCTTAAGTGACCCATTTTTTTCTATCTATGCATCTGACAGTTTTGAAGAGCTCTTACCTTGAGTTTTAGCAGCCCTGACAGAGTCCACAGCTTTTTCTTAAACAAAAATCATTGCCACATACAGTGCACAAATGTGTGAATCCTACTGTGCACATAATCTACAAATGGAACTAAATGAGTGATCATCAATTGCATTTAATCCTTTTTCTAATATTCTACAAGTCTCTCACAAACATCTGTTTTTTCAAAATATTAAATGCAATTGAATCTTCTTTCCAAATTGTATTTAAAATATTACCTCTACTTGATTTTAGTAATTTGGCAGTGCTTTTAAGCTAAAAAGTGTTTATTAAATTATCCGTACACTAAAACTAACTGTGGATAATTGAAAATACTTGAAAACCACAAGCCTAAGCTTTTCCTTTTGGGATACCAAATTCCTCCCCAGAAAAGACTGCACAAATCTTCATATATTTTGCATGTCAGAAAATAAGTAAAACTTTCTGAAACTACAGTTCAGAAACTCTGCTGTTCATCCAGATACCTGCCAGGATTTGGTAGGGCAGATAGTCATTTAAGGATGAACATTTGCCCAGATCTACACCCTTAGGCTTCCTGCCCTTTTGTTCTTTATGAACATTCCCAATACCCTCCAAACCCCAGCACTTTTTTTGGCACTTTGTCCTTCCACTCCACTTAACAGAAGGGTGGGAAGAATATGAAAGGACAGTGTTACCTGGAGTAATTATATGGTAAAACACAATTGTATTCTGAGCACACTTTGCATCACGCTGCAAGACTCAAAATGGGACTTGACACTAGAGCTACATGACAAAGGCATTCTAGTTTTTGCCACTCAGGACAAATGCAGGCATGAAAAGAGAACCACTCTCCTGACACTCACCTGAAACACAACTTTTTCCAGTGGTCAGTCCTCCAGTGCCTTTGCGGGTATGTGGGAAAAGCTGTAGGGATCTATTCTGACATTCACTCCCCGTTCTTATTTGTGTCACTTTTCCCCTTGGCTTTTATGCACACAAACAAGGCCAAAACCCAAAGCTTGCTTCTTGCCTACCTGGTTCCTAGAGCTTCTGTTCTTAAAGTATTTCTAGTCTTTTTACATATAAAATGGCTTGTCCCAAAAATTTGGGTTTTCTTCGAAAGGCTTCCCACAAAAACACTGGACTCATTCTGAAAGTAATACAAATGTGGATCTTCAAAGCATCATACTGGATCAGTTTCACTTCAGATGGGAAATCAAAAGAGACATCTTCAACACCCTTCCATTAAATCACTATCTTCAGCATTTTCTTTTCAGACAGTCCTTAACATGTGAGCTGCTCTCTTGAAGAAGCACAGCTTCATTCCTCCTCCCCAGCTCAACTTCACCACTGCCCAAAACCCAGCCAGACTCACAGGCAGTCTGAGCAAGGCAACCCTTTCTGAAAATCTCCCCCCTCTCCTCCATGCACTCCCCTGAATAAGGCAGGCAATAACAGCATTGCCTGCAATGTACTACTATTTGAAAGAAATGCAGCCATTTATGTCAGCTTTCCAAAATTTCAGACAGATAATTGTACCCTTAGACAGATAATTGTACCTCTTCCTGTAATGATTCAGATAGAGTGAACCCTACCTTCCTGCAACATCACCTTTTGGGTGCCCAGTCAGAGGCTGTCTCACAGTACTTACTTTTGCAGACATCTCTTTCTCTCCTCTCCCAGCCCTGACCATGGTATCTCCCAAAGCAGATCAGAGTTTTCCTCTCTGGAGGGACCTTCTACTACCTCAGTCCTGCTTGCACACACTGGTTGGATTATTAACTGTGTAAGCAGTTAATAGAGAAATCTATCATTGAACCTTCCTGCTGACTACACAGGCATTAGCAAACTCCACAAAGCACAGCAATTCTTTTCTGGATAGTATCCATTATTCACAGTCACCCTACATAAAAAGCCTTTATGCTCTTCCTGAATGTTTGCAGCGCGTTGGGGACCTGCTGGACGCAGCCCACTGGATAATTGACAGCAGGGCTGCCTTTAGCTGGTTTCATTCTGCAGCAACCTCATCTACCATTGCTGGTAATGCCATCAATTTGAGAGAAGCATGGGTATTATTCTAATAATAATTTTATTTTACTGTCTGCTTTAACATTATTTTTCTACTGTCAAATGTTCATTTAGAAGTGCCTACACAGCAAGATTTAGACATCATCCTGCAAAAAAGCATTTTTCTCCCTGTATCTTCCACAGAGTATATGTTCATGGGCTCTACTGTGAGCTGCTGAAGGTTTTAAAAACAACAGAGCTGAAGTGTTTTGTGGGAAAACACTACAAGCCAAATGCTGAACCTAAATGGTATTTGCAGATGCACACTGTGCTCACAAGGTAAGCCAAGCAGAATAATGCAAGCAAATAATTATCCTCTGAAGAAAACAAAGAATGTGAGGAATAGTGGTTAACAAATTAATAGAAGCCCTGCCAACATTTTAGATCTGGAAGTTTAGCTCTTCCTCCCCACACCTGCTGAGAAGCCCTGGTGCAGTTCTCCAGCCTCTCATTTAACACGCTCTTCCCTCGAGCTCTGGTTAAATTCCTTGAGCCCACACAGCACAGCTGAATTTTCTCCCACAGCCCCCTCTGACCACGTCACCCTCTCTCCCAAGGTCAAATGCTATATTCGTGTCCAAGCTACCACAGCACCACATTCAAGCCCCTGATCTGAAAGAGACTTTACATGCATGTAATTAACCTCTCTCTGAAATTATTCCTGCATGCACCCCCTGAACCCTGCCAGATCAGGTTTGTAAGCTACAAACCCAACTTGACTAGCTCACATTGAGCTACTGTATCCCCAAAGCACTTTTATTGCTGCAATGACAGTACTGGGCAGCATCTCCTCTGTCTCTGCACCAGGACTCCATTCCCAGCAGCAAAGAGATGGCAGCACAGGGTGATGGGAATCCATCATCCATGCCCTGTAAAAGGTCTCAGTCCTGATACATGGATGCTACCAGAGGAAGCCAAGGGCAACCAATACTTAAGGGCCCTTCACTCTTACCTGGCTCCTATTTCCCCAGCCCTGCTCCTCTCCCAAAGCACAGTGCAGTGAGACAGAGAAGGAGAGGAGCAGCAGCACACTGTGAGAGTTTGAACTGAAAAAAAGTAATATAAGTTGAAACAAAACTACAGAAGGGACACTGTCTAGCAGGCTACATATCAGTCAAGTACACCTCAGCAGTAGTACCTTCTTTTGGCAATCTGAGAGCTTTAAAAGGAATGATACAAGCTCACCTGTGGTGAACTCAAGATTTTCAAAGTAATAGAAGAGGGTCTGGAAAGCATCTTGCATTTCAAAGTCCTGTAGCATACTGGAGACAAACAACTGCTGATCCCTACACTAAACCCAAATCACACTGCTGCCACTACAGAGAACATGACACAGCTGCAACCATGCACCACTTCTGAGAGCTGCACTAAATGCCTCAGACTTAAGCATATTCAGGAAGATACTTGAGAAATATTAGAATATTTGAGAGAAATTATTATTATTTTTGTAAGTACAGCAAACATGAATCATTCAACTAATTAAACCCTTTTAACTTCTGAAACAGGTGATTTCAAACAGCAGTATTGGTTCTGCTGGTTTTATAACTCAGTTATATCCAGAGGCAGCAAACTGAGCAGGACCCAGCAAGGGAGAGGACACAGACACATCTATAGTACAGACTCCAAACACAACACTGTTTCACGTCTTTGAAGCCACTCACATATACAGCTATTCTGGGTATTTTCAGCAGGACATAACCATAAAAAGTCTCAATGCTGTCATCTTTTGGGAGACCAAGAAAAGCACCAGCAACTTAACCTAGCAGACCTTTGGTTTATTAGAAAAACTATGTACTTATTTATGATTCATATTTAAGAAGACCAAGAATACAGCTGTGTTGTGAATGCAAGCCAAGAATGGGAATCTTGGTTTTGTGTTTTCAAGTCAGCTTAACAGCTTAATTAGCTCTACTCACAATGTTAAATACTCTCAGAATGAGAATTAAATCAGCCTTTTGTAACATTCAGAGCAGTGGATGAGGTTTTTTCACTCAGTTAATTGGATACTTCTTTCCAGTGTAGCAAAAGGACACCAAAATAATCTCTGTGCTTACTAAACCAACTGTTACACTAAAGAGGTTAAAACAAATGTCATCAGGCACACTTGTTTGTTTTTAGAATTGGTTGTAGTCTGTTTCTTGCAATCACAAACGGGTCTGGTGAGAAAAAAACAAGGGTCATAACGCACTGGTCCTAAAATCATGATTTCACACTTGAGTAAAATCCATGTTTTCACAGTCCACACTCACAAGTGCCTCGGGAAATATAAACCTCCAGCTTGCAGAGAAGTGAGAAGGACTGGGCCTTATCTTCCCAGTGAAAATTGCTCCACAGCCACCAGTGGTAGCACTGACATCTGCTAGACTTGGGCTTTTTATTGGAACAAGTGCTTTAATAGAAATTGAAGACAATTTTAAAGAAAAAAACCTCCCCATTTCCTCTCTAGCATGTCTTCAGCATAAAGTACATGAATCCTTGTCTCCAACTGGCTCAGAACAGTTTGATTACTCATAAAATGCTTTACTTTTACCTTGGTATGAACCAGAGGGTAGAAAATTACCTTATGCTTCTCTTCTTATTGTCACATTATAAATGCCAAAGAGTCACTTGCCTCTGTACCCTCCATCCTCAGCTTAGGCTAAGCTATTAAAAACCAAGGTAACTGGCCAGAAAACTAAAAGCCAAAAAACTTCAATACATCAAAAAACCTGATACACAGGATCTGTGTGTTTTATTTTTCAGTTATGACTCTCCCTTCTTCCCAGATAGTGTTGGTTATCTAAATGACAATATAAAAATACTGAGAGAAAATGAAGAAACACACCTGGAATAACAATCAAACCCATGAAGCAAAAGGAAAAAGATCTTCTGTTGATCCGAAGGTATTTAAATGCAGCATGTGTTTTACAGCCTAGGCTGTGAATGAAATCTAACACCAGGCTTCTTCCAGACCAACCCATGAACTCTCATGCCAACAACGTCCCTTCAGGAGCCCACCATCACACACATCTTGCTCAGCCTCACCCACATGGAGAGCTTTTCACTCTTTTTCACCAGGAAAGATGCTTTTTCGTGAGGAAAGATGCTTGGTGGCAGGAGTTTGGAGACTGCACGGAATTTAATACAACTTCACTAAAGGAAATCAAGCCAGTTTGGTGCTCCTGGGACTGATCTGGCATTCCTGAGAGTCATGAAGAAGGTTACAGCACAGCAAACTTCACACTGTTACGTCTCCTTTCCTTTCCCAGCACCACTGTGTGCCTCATCCAAGCACTACCCACGGCCAAGCTCTCTGCTCTTAAACATTTATGTAAGGAATTGTGAAAACAGACTGATCTCAGTCTGCCTCTTTATCTTTTTCAGAGACACGCTAACAGGACGTGCACCAAACACCAATTGTGCTAGCATTTCTCAGGGGGTGTTTTCTCAGAAAGTCCCTCTAGGCAATGTTTTCCCTGCTGAAAGGGATTATTTCTGTAACGTGCAAAAGTTGGTTTATGTAGCACATCATCTGTCTCATCCACATAAAACTGGATCATTACAGAGAATTTGAGAGTATGCAGATGAAGAGGTAATACTGCAGTCAACAAAAGATATCAAGAAAAGCAGTGAAGCTTACTTCAAGACACTGTTAGTGATTCTGCAGTACAAATTAAAGGTTTTATATGAAGCGTACTGAGCAACAACTTCATCTGCAGAAAAGATATCAGGAGAAACACAATATATATATTATTTGCTAAATATGTGTTTAGCTTGCAAAAGCTCAACAGTTTCAGTAATGGCTGGTACACAGTAAGATAAGTATCACTTCCAAGTCCAGGGAGGACTGGGAAATCTGGCATCTGAACACTAGGCAGTTCATGGCAAATAGTAATTTTAATAAGAACGACAGGCAGTTTTTAATAATATCCTTTTTCCATATGAACACTAAACCTCTTCTTCAGATGTGGAGCATTATTGATTGCTCTTTAAGTGAGGAAAAGGAAAGGAAGGAAGTGGGAAAAATCTGCAAGTGTCTCTCATTCTGACTGGGCTCCAAAACATGTAAATAATTCTCGATTTCTTCCAAGAAGTTTCTTCTGAGATCCCCACTGTACTCTGGCAATACACACATAGTAGCTTATTAAAGCATCAGCTCATACACTTAAAAACACAGCCTGTGTCTGTTTTCTATCACCTGCATGACCAGATCATTACAGTAATGCTCAGCTCATGTATACCAGCTTCCAAAACACATCTATGTCCATGAAGCCCTTAGTACTCCTCAATTGCTTGTGGTTATTATTCAAGAGTAAAAGAGTGGAAACACTGCAATTACTCACTCAAAGCAGGAGCACTTTGTGGGTAGCTCCACAGACTTTTAATAGATTTCATTCTGCAGTCCAAGCAGTAAAAGGGAAAAGTTCTTGTTAGCTCAACTTCTGTGCTGCAAGCCTGCTGGAAAGGATGTCCCTCCAGCATTAGAAGTTAATTTAGCTGCTTCTGTTACTATTCAACCCCTGGACTCCCTTCTGAGGCTGCCAACACAAATACCACCTGTGAAGGCCATTCTCATAAACTTGTTCCATGCAAAGGGATGTGAAATGTCTGGCCCAGTTCATCAGGGAACACGTGGCAGCCCAAAAGCTCTAACAACCAACACACACAGGAAGGTTTTTTCTTGCCCACAGTGTCCATGTTAGATAGCACATCTTCATGACACTGCTGTGTTCAAATTTGTATAGGATTCATGTCATTTCCATGTAAGAGCATTCATGCAGTCTAGCTGAATCAAGATGAAATCAGTGGACTTGTATGAATGCTGCTAAAAATTATTGCTTGGATAAGTCCTCCATTACTGCAGCAACAACATTAAGTAAATCCCTTAGCAATATGCAAGGAAATAGGCAAACACACCTAGGATTTCTTTATTTTGGGACATTAACTGTGGCCTACACAATGTAATAGAACCAGCTGAACTTTTCCACTCCTAAAACTTCCCTTAATAGCATATGCTAAACTAAAAACTATCAACAGCAAATTTAGGTTATGAGTTGAACAAATGTTACTGAATTTCAACTGTCAGGCTCCAGAACAAAACATCCTCATCCATTCATTACTGCACATGTTTGCCCTTAAATAAGAGAGACTTACCACATAGCCTCTACTGCTCAAATTATTGGAGTGTGAAAAAAGATCAAATTTTACAATGGTTAAAGTTCCACATATGCTCTAAAGAAAAGACATTAAGTTTAGTTAAAGATTAATCTCGAGGCTGATTTTCATGGAATTTCATCCTATGGCCTCACATGCGCTGTGTAGCACTATTCACATTAGTTGCTTTACTGCTTCTATTAAGCAAGGAAATCTAAAGAGAAACATCAAGAGCAGACCACTGCTGTCCCACTGAATATGACACAAGGCACTGCACACTGCACTGGAGTTCATAAACCACTGACAGAATTAGGAATTTAGATCAGTGTCTTTCAGACAAGAAGGTGGTAGTAAGAACGCAATAACAACCATCCAACAAAACGTGACATTTTTCAACCAGCCTGACACCGTCCTTACTTCTCTCCACACAATTTCATTAATCTGTTAAATATACATTCATTAGCATTCACCAGAAATGCACTTTTCATCTGGCAGTCAACAGAGAAAAGAAAAAGACAGTATCTCCCCTTGCTTCCCTGTCCCAAACCCTGGCATGAGTCAGAAACAGAGAGGAAAGGAGGGAGGGAGAGATGGTGTGATCATAAAGGGAAATACAGAGCTCAAGGCAGCTACAGACTGGGCAGCCCCATCATGATGGAAAAGCAGCTCTGTACTGTTGTCCTGATTTTTTAAGATTTTCTAAGCCTTCTGATGTTTACATTCTTGTAGCAAACTTTCTCACACACCTTCTGTAATTAACTTATTGTTTTGCTTTCTTTTATGGAGGAGGAGAAATTTGATGGACTGTTGGTTTGTCCAGTGTCATTGGAGAGGCAGCACTTTCACCCTCCAATCCACTGTCTCTTTTAGAAAACTATAAATGTTGGAGTCAGAAAATAAACTTCCCTTTTCTTCACCTTGAGAGCAGCGGTGTGTGTGCTTGTGTTGTTTCGTGACCTATAGTGACACTGTACCATGTAGCAGCCTCTTATATTTGGAAGTCCTGCCTATCCATGAAAGGCAAGGAAGCACACTGAACTTCAGCATTAGCAAGCTTTTACAAACAAGCCAGTTCCCTGGTCCCAGGAAGAGAAAGGTGGGGGCAGCCCTCCGAACATTTGGACTAGGCAGATGCATTGGCAGCCAAGACCTGAAATTAAGCTGTTGGCCAGTTTAGATCTTATTAGAGTGCCTCTCTTTTCCAGTCTAACAGCAGGTGTTGGCTGGGTCTAACGACACACGCAGTTTACACAACACATGGCAGCGTACTCGGGAGCTCCAGCTCTGACTGCACACACATGGGTCAATGGTGCTGGCACTTGCAGTCAGGGCCACCAGGCATTCCTGCTTTCTTCTATTATAAAAATATTTACTGGGACTAATTTCCCACTTTGGATTGAGTAAAGATACAGAAGTCTGGGAGTGTGTATTTATTTTTCCCAAACAGCTCTGAAAGAGGACTTGGGGCAGTACTGACTGCCACACAAACAGGCAGACTCACGCAGGATCACATTTTCTTTATCACCCTGCATTTTGAGTTTGGTTATAACAACAAAAATTCCCTGTGGAATGCACAAGTTGAAACACCATAGAAGGTTCACATTTCCCACCTACAAAGCTGTCTCATTTCACTGAATTTTGAAATTCAGTCACTGGACCTGTTTCCTAAGGTCCAAAATGACACAGACACATTCTCAGTTTGGCATAGCTTGGCACAGCACCCAGGCCCAGAGTTGTGGGGAGGTGGGTGTCAAAACGCATTAAAAAGGCTGATTATGGAAAACAAACTTTTAGCTTCACCTGAAGATCTACTCAGGCATCCAGCATGCCAGGGGCATGGGGAACAGGAAAGCAACTCCTCAATCTATTATTTTCCAAGTTATCCAATGAGATGGAGACACTGAACCATGTTAGAAAGCAACAATCATATAAGCCAGACCTTTATGAATGTTACAGGCACTGAGAGAGGAAAGGGGCACAGTCATTTCACTAGCCAGTGTATTCAGAGGCAAAGGAAGACCAGGAAAAGTGGGAGCCAGAGCTAGATCTGAAGAAAGGGAACAGCAGCAATGCAAGAAGGACGAGGACTGCAAAGAGAGCTGTTTTAAAAACTCAGTCAAGTTCAGGGACCATGAAAGGCTTCAAGCCCTTGGGAATGAAGCATGCACAAATTTCAACAAATTGGTATAATAGCAGGATACAGCAGCTGGCAGATGTTGCCAGTACGGTCACAGCAATGACACAACTGCTACATGCATATCTGACTAAAACAGACACTGAATTCTCCTTGCATTGCACTAAAACCTAAAAACCATCCTCACAGGAGAACTGCATTTTCAACTGCATAAGCTGGGGCAAAACATGGAGCAAGAACTGCATGTTTTGTGGCACAGACTCCTTGCACAGTGCTTAGTAACACTCCTGCAATTAACATGGTAGTTAATGATTTGGGAAAAACCTTTTTAATTCCTGTGAAAATCTGTAAGGCTCCTACTGGGCCAAGGCCAAAGACTTTTTAAAGGAACAAAACAAAGAGCAAGTACTGGAAATTCAAGTTAGCATTTTTGATCCAAAAGAAGTAGAAAAGGGGATTAAAGCTGGAATTTGATCATCTCCAAGTTGAGTACTTCAGTGATGGATCTTGTTGCTATTTGTCTTGGGCTGAGAACAGAAATTCAGTCCTGTGAATTTGAAAAACCCTTCCCCAGGCAACAGAATAACAGCACTAGAAGTACCCTGGTATCAAATAAACTCAGTCTTATCACACTAATCTCTCATGTACAAAATTCCCAAGGGTATCTACTGACCAAAGTATATTACACCTCTAAAAGTACTTATATAAGCCATTGAAGAAAAAAAATGTCTCTAGGAGTAAATTGCTGAAACCTGCAGCAGTAAATTACTTGAAAACTTAGAAAGGTATTAGAAATAGCAGAACTTTCTATTGTACATAAAAGCTAAGATTTATCCTTTGATAACCCTCCCTGTATTTCAGAGATTTCACTGCTTTAGTTGCAGAAGCCTGTTTATATTCATATAATTGAGGAGCCATTCATGGAACACCCAATAAAAGAGCCCAAAGCAGTTTTGAGCCTTTCCCTTCACCTTCCACTCCACTGCATTCACATGAGCCATTTAAGGTGTTTTTCTTGATGGATTTTTTCATGAAGGTTTTTTGTTTATTTTTTTAAGTTCCATATTCATCACTACTCAATAACAGAAAGTCTTCCTGGTAAATACTTTGAGATCTTAAAAACATCAGTACTGATGTCAAGAAAATCCTATTTAACGTCATCCAGTATATTAAGTGAAATTCCTGAGAAACATCTGAGAAACACCTATCAAACCTCACCCCCAGCCCCCCATTTCTTGTGACACCTGCATAATTTCATTTGATTAAATTCTCCCTTTAAAGTTTACAATAGGTTTGCACAGGCAAGAGTTCACCCTGCAGCGCATGTCCATCCCAAAACTGTTTCTACTTTCCTAGATTAATAACAAGGGTTTTGCCTAGAAATGGAAAAATTGAAATATCATTATCAGTGGCTTGGACATTCCTTGCTGTTTTCACATCAAGTTCCTGAACTGGCTTTGTGGATTTTCAAGCAAAGCCCATGAAGCCAAGCGTGAACTCGGTGCTTCACATCCTTCCCTCAGCAAGACTGAGGGGGATGCTCTTAAAAATTAAAGCAAAATCTGCTGAAAAGCTGTTTCACTTGCTGTGATGCTCATCAGTATTTACACAAAAGCTGGTTCTTGCGGCTTCCTAGAGACAAGGACCAGAGTGCATACTCTGATCTCCCTTGACTGAAAATGCTCTAGGCAGCAAGGAGAGATCACAGTTCCTGTGATGCAGTTCTCAAGTGCATGTACAATTAGGTTTTTGCCCTCCACACAGAAATGTTTTCCACTCCCTTTTAACTTATTAAAAACCATGATGATCAATCTTTAATAATATTCAATACTAATACTGAAGGATTTTCCCTGAGAGGCTAAGATACAAAATATGTATTTATCATAGTAATTTCTATTTACATTCATTAGAAGCTTGATTTTAATTTAAAAATGCAGCTGCAGTTTATCACGCTTTCTGTTAATGCTGTCAAATGGATTTATCGGTCGATGAAATTTTTACACAAATTGCATTAAATGGGAAGCAGTGAATCTGGCAGAGACACAAAGAATAACAGAGGGGCTTCTACAAGTATGTTAACCAAAAAGGTGCATGTTAATAAAAGAAGGTGTAGCCACCCCAATAAACAACTGCTAACAACAGGTACACTGTTAACAACAGATGAGAACACTGAGGTACTCAGTGTAGTTGAGGTACTCAACTTTTTCCCTCAGTCTTCAGGGGCAACCTGTCTTCCCACACCTCTGCAGTGGAGGGACAGCAGGACAGGGACTGGGGGAGCAAAGTGCCTCCCACTGTAAATAAAGATCATGTTCATGGCCACCAAGGAACCGGAATGCACATGTGTCTGTGGGACCTGATGGGAGGCACCCCAGAGTGCTGAGGGAATTGGCTGATGTAGGTGCCAAGACAACTCTCCATGATATCTGAAAATCCATAGCAGTCGGTGAAGTCCCAGATGATGGGAAAAAGGGAAGCTTTGTACCCACTTTCAAACAGGGTAGAAAGCAGGATCCTGGGAACTACCAGCCTGTCAGCCTCACCTCTGTGCCTGGGAATATCATGGAACAGCTCCTCCTGGAAGCTGTGCTAAGGCACATGGAGGATGGGAAGGTGATTTGAGACACCCAGCATAGCTTCACCAAGGGCATGTCCTGCCTGACCAACACTGTGCCCTTCTGTGATGGAGTGACTCCATCAGCAAACAAGGGAGGGTTACAGATGTCTTTTATTTGGGCTTCTGTAAAGTCTTCAGCATGGTTCCCCACAACATCCTTTTCTCTAAATTGGAGACAAATGGATTTGATGGTGGGACTGTCACGTGGATAAGGACTTGGCTGGATCCAGAGGGTTGTGGTCAAGCGCTGAGTCCCAATGGACATCAGTGACAAGAGGTTGAAACTGTGACTCTCTAAGGTCCCTTCCAACCCAGATCATTCTATGATTCATTCTACATTTTTTCCAGAAAGTAACACTTCAAAATACATTCTTTTTGTACATCAGAGAATATCTTTCTCTTACAGACAAAACAGTGACCTGTACTTAAGACTGCAGTTGCCACTAACTCACTCTCAGTCAACAACCAATTCAAATGTCACATTTATGATTGCCACTTTTCCACTTCAATCCTCTGTCCCATCCCAGGGCCTAAGACACTGCGAGCCACTGAATACCTTCCAGCATTACTTAAGCTGAACAGTTAAGTGCTTATAAAGATCTTGTGGAGAAAACTGCATGGCAAACTCTTCAAACTGGAACATGAGCTTACAAACTAGGATAAAAACTGAAACACTAGATCCTTGTCAGCTTTCAGACATACAGCAAAATTGTTTCCTGAAGGCTGACTCACAGCTTTTCAATATATCTCTGCTATACACACCTCAAACTCAAGTCTATAAACCAAGCTAAGTCTCAACAACATTAAAGAAACTCAAATTCTTTTTAGACTGGATGAGCTTGTCCATTCTTGTTCATTTACAACCTAATACCAATGATGTTCCATCAGTACAAGGTACCAAGCCTTGCTCCCACTTCCTCAGTAACACTGGGAGAGTGAGACAGCAAAACTGCAGAAAGGAGACAACGCTCCAAATCTCCCTTCTCCTGCTCACAGAACCACAGAAAAAGCAGAATTTCTCATTGGCCAGCACTGACTTCCTCCTCCTGGCTGCAGTCAAGACCATGTCAACCCTGACACAGCTGGAGAGGTTAACCATAGGAGAGAAGAAAGGAAGAAATGAATTTTCATGGGCTGCATTTAAACAACAGCTGTACTGTGGAAAAGAGAACGCTGACTTCTGACTTCTTTCAGCTGCCCACATTTCAAGCTTGAAGAACTGACCTTCAGATCTAGCATAACACTAGCTTTCTAAAGCACAAAATAGTAAAAAGAATAAAGAAAGCAAAATCCAGTATCTCTTCCAAGCAGTAGGGATAACACAGATGTATCAGAAATCAGATTTTATTCCTTCACATGGCTTGCTCACTTATTTGTTAAGATTTTTTTCTCCTGTGGAATTAACTACGTTATTGCTATCCAAACACACAATTTCAGCAAACAGAAATGCTTGCCAGATCCTCAGAGATATTTCAGGGATACCAGAGCAAACGACAGATGCTAATTTATTGATAAAACATTAAAGGGGAAAGATCCATGTGTTTGATGATAATAAAGAATCAATGACAATTCACTGACCTTGACTGTAACAGCTGTGCACTGCTTTTTCTTCTGCTGCTCTTCACTAGCTCTGTGTGCCTGTAGGCACAGGCTGGCAGAGGCAATTCCCCACTCTCACACTGATAGCTAATGACTTTTAAATTTAATAGCCTTGATGCAAAGGAGATGTACACACACTGACTAAAGCATATGTGGTTCCCATCTCTGTTACTAGCAGGAAACGAGCCTGCTTCAGGAATTCCAAAGCATTTACTGATGGTTTAGACACAAAATGTTCCTCCTCCTCTTTACTTCCATTATACACAGTCACCTGGAGAATAAAGTCTGACAGATCATAATATTTTTCTAAAATTTGGCTCTGTTCATATCTCCCTCACTTTCAAAAACACAAAACATCATGGTATAATATCTGTTACAGACTGAACAGAAGCCAAGCCCAAATGTTAAGCAGAATGGTGCTCAGGACACCTGCTGAATTTTACACCAGAAACTGGATTCTGATTTTCTCTAATTCACATTAACATGAATACAAAATATGAATATAAGCTCTCTGGCTTGTCTTGTCCTCTCCTACTATAATTCTTCCACATTCTATAAATATATACATAGATATATATATATATATACAATTATATTTATTATATATACATGCAATTAGAATATTCCTCAGTACAAGTAATCACTGCTCTCTGCCTCCCTCCAAACACAACCAACCAGCAAGCAAAACAAAAACTACAATCTGATTTGAAACAAAACCTCATTAACTTTCCTCCATTATATTATTGTCTAAAAGAATTACTGTACATCTGTAAATTGTACAGACTGTACAATCCAGTAGTAAACAAAGAGGTATTTATCCTAAATACAGATCCAATAGAACAAAATATGCTTGCCATTTCCTAATATCCCTATGCACTGAAAATTCATGTTATCAGTGGAGTTCTTTGCTTTAGCTCTCCACAGCAAGAACAACAGGGCTCCCAGAAGGTCATAGTGATTTTCTTGTCACAGTTAATGCAGCAAACCCTTCAGTGTAATGGGAAAAAAATAGTTCTGTGTATGGCATTGAACCTGGGACATATTTCAGGCACTGACACTTGTGCAGTTTGTTCGGGAAACATTTCAAAAGCTACATCAAGGTGAGCTATTGACTGATCCCAACTTGGACAGGCACATTAATTTTCCAAACCCATCAGCATACCTTAAGTTACACTTCTCTCAGCACTTTTCCCATCCTACTTCGTATTTCTTTATGAACTTCCTTGAGACTAAAGTGGAAAATTCAAATAAGCTTTTAGTTATTTCACAAGCTGCTATCTAACCTATCACAAGTATCAGATCAGAATCACCACCTCCATTTGACAAAAGGGAAGCAGCAAAGCCAACAGGATATTTCTGAAGCCATCCCACAGGTCAGTAGCAGATGGACAAGAAGATAATTTGGGCTCTGGGCTGTAGAAGGTTCCATGAAACACAGCATTATGCCACCTCTTAAAAAGTCATTAAATCTTTGCATGCAAACATCCTAGCACATATCAAGTACCAGGAAGCAGAGTTATATTCTGGAAACCCAGGATGTGGACCGCAGACATTTTACTTTGATGGCTGCTTTTTACACTCTTGATTAAAAATATATATAGTGGAAGATATGCTGTATTTCCCAGCAATTATTAACTATTTCATATTCAAAGTAGTTGCCCTATCAAAATTTGAGTAAATATACAGTGTTTTACTTGATTAGCCTATACTATCTGAGATAATTTTATGAGAAAACAGCTCCCAAGATGTGAAATGGGTATTTAGAAATTATCTCACACTTTGGAAACCATTTCCTCAAGACTGAATATTTTTCTTAGTATGTGCACCATAATCCAAGCTGTAAAGCTTGGCCAAGTGTCATGTCTGCTCCATACAGGAAGCTGGATTAGATGGCTTTTACATCTCTGAGAAACTCCATACAAAAGGTATACCATCAGAAATTTAGTAGCCATAAAAAAATATGGGTGTGATGATCATATTTTAGCACCTGCACAGAAGTAACTCACAGATGTTAAAGCTCTTTTTGAAAGTCACAAACATCTGGAAAACCATTAATACATGAGACTATCATACCCCTGTAGGTGCTAGCAGGAGATCCTTACTATCAAAGAGGCTGACTCAAGAGGCAGCACTATTTAACTCTACTCCTCTGGCACTCTGGGGCTAGGCAGCCCTGAAGCATGCTGATGAAAAAGCTAAATAAACAGGAAAAGAGATGGGGTGTAAGGAGCAGTAAATCACCACAACAGAACCAGCCAGGCACACACCAGTCTGTTCCATATTACAGATGGCAATGTATTCAGGCTAGGGTCTTATGTGGGAAGACACAAAGCAGGGATACTCTGCATAGTAAGCAGAAAAAACAACTTTAAAAAAAGAGCAGTATTTTTTCAAATACAGCTTATTCATCTGCCTCAGTCAAATCCATCTGACTGATGATTTTTGCTACTTGAACTTCCTGTATACTCCTCTCCTTCTAAAATGCAGAAATGACAAAACCTGACCTGGGAAAGGAAGTTTTAGAAATGAGTCTGATGGGGAAACCACATTAACTGCCAGGGCCTGACTCAGTGTTATCAAAATCCCAGATCCAACACTGAGCCACTGACAGAGACGGAGAACTTGGGTGCTTTACATTCCAGACAATTCTGCTTGTGTTAACCTACTTTACTTTGTGTTAACCTGGGAGGTCACCATCCTATCTCCTCCCTTCACTTACCAAGGGCTTGGTTTCATCTTCATCTTTGAAATAGTAGAGCTGGTCCCCCCTGAGGACGAACCAGCGCGTGTGCCAGGTCTTGACGAAGCCGCCCTGCTTCCGCAGCCACCCGCACTTGATGGCAACGTGCTGCCCTGGGCTCAGGGCTGGAGCCTCTGAAGAGTCATTGTGTTCTTCCATGCTGGCAATGGGCAACTCTCCTGTTGGGAAAACAAGAGGAAAAGGTGAAATTATTAGATTATTGTGCAGGCAGTAACTAGCTCCTTTCAACACAGCTGGAGAAGAAACAGGCCTCGGCTACAGAACTGCGTTAGATTTGCCATCTGCCTGCTTGTTCTCTACTACTACTACTCACCTATAAATTAATAATGAACTGCTAAAAAGTGGGCAAAAGTATGTTCAACTGCTGTGCAAGGCATTTTGACCAGCACTGAAGAAGACATCAGCTGTTTCTTGAGGTGAATTCTGCTGGGTTACAGGCAGTAACAAGAAATGAACTTACAGTACTTCCTCTGACTAAGGAAAGCAGCTGACTACTGGAAGTCCCCATTTAAAATTCCTTGGCAGGCTTGGGGCTTTCAGGGAATGTTTAAAAAGCCTCTGCTTCACCAAAGCTTAATTTTAACCCACCAGACAAGAGGGGTTTTTTTTTGTTATTATTGTTGTTGCTCCTTTTACTGAAGTCCATTTAAAGGAACGGGAACAGTAAATGCAAGAACAGTTGCACATCACCTCACACAGGCAACCCCTGACTGAAGTGAGTGTGTGCCCAGACACTTGTAATAGACATTTGGCAAACATGAAGAATTTTGGCCCATCTTAAGGCACAAGAACTGTCAAAACTGCAGCTGAATTGTGGAACTGAACTTGACAAAGTTTCATGTGGCATTTTGGCCTTGTTAAAACTATACCTCTTTTAACCATTTCTGGACAGTCATGACTCTTCCTGATGGATTTTGTACATATAATCATGTAGTAATGTGCTTAACCTTCACAGTCAAAAAGCTTTTCCGGCTCTCCTATTAAGTCTAGAGCACAAGCAAATGATTTTGAGTTGCAAGTTCTGATATTTCCAGTTAAAATATAAATCAAACCGAAACCCACGTGTGCCAAAGAGTTTACACCTAAACAGAATAAAATGTGACTATGACCACAAACACAGCAGTGTGCCACATCAATCATGAAATTTCACTAAGTGTTTGGAGAACAACATGTTTCTCTTCTTTCCAGACTGCCACTGGCCATCTCTTGCCTCATCAGGAGCTTGCATAGCTGTTTGAGCCCAGAAAAGTTGGCTTTCTAGGTAGCTTTTTGTTTCCAAACATCAGGTTGGGAAAAGAATGAAATATTCTTAACATTGCAGGCAGCAAGACATCTCTAAGAATACCCAGACTGAAGCTTCATGCTGTCACTTTAGGGAAGTGGGTTAGTGAGTCCAAGCCTGGCACTCCTGCTCTGGGTCCCTACACAGCAACAAGACCTTCACTGAACATCGTGACTGGGCATCAGCACTGCCACTGCAAAGGGATGTACTCAGTTTCTATCCAAGGCAGACTGGAAACACAGACAACACACTCATTTGACAGATGAGGTCATCCCTCTGACAATTAATACACAGTGTTACATCACCATAAAATGAATCACAGTAACAGAAGGAATCAATAGATTCCAATCAGAAGTGGTTTTCAGCTCTTTTTACCTTTGGCTCCTTCTTCCTACTGCTCACACATCCCCTTTGCAACAACTTCAGCTGCCACCTCTGTTGTGTGTTTACCGCTTTTTCTCTAATAATACCCCCTCACAGTCTGTTTTCATGTCCCTGCTCTGAGCTGGATCCTGGAATCTGCTTGCCATGATTACAGCTCCTCACTGCCCCATGCCACTGAGGTTAACAGGGCTCAACACAAGCACAGAGGTTTCAGCAAGGTACAAATTGCAGGATCAAAACTTAAATCACTCGGAATTCTTCTCAGAGAAAGGAAATCCTTCTCCTGTCTCCTTAGGGTTCACCTAGAGCCACCCAGAACACTTGTACTGTGAGATTTACTTGAGCCAAGTGGCACGACAAAACATACAAATGTGTCTGGCTCTCTGCAGAGCAGATAAAGATTTCTGTGTGTGTGTCTGTGGTTACAGTTGCGAGAACAAAACCGAACCAGCTGACAAGTCCTCAGACCACACTGCCCTCTCTCCAAAAGGAAATGCACCCAACTCATAATTGGCATTTTGTGAATACAAGCAGGAATCTCTTGGATGCTGCTGGGTTTTGGCTGGACCAAAGCAGATGTCAAGAAGCAGCCCTCCAACTCACACCCTTAGAAAGTGAGTATTAGCAAATATTTTATGGGAAGCATTGTAAACAGCAAGTGAATTACTGCAACTGAAAAAAGGAACAAAATCACTACCCATGGGCTACCCTGTGCTCCTTGGTGCACAACTGCTATGCTGATCAGTTCATCTCTGCTGCCTGGGCAAGCCTCAAGGCAGGGACAAAGGAGTTTACATACAGCATCTGTGTGTATCACTGCAGTGCTAAAGACATTAGGTCCCTATTACACTTGGACCACAAACAAGAATCTAAATACCAAAGTCAAAACCAATTAGCTGTTTGGATGAAAGATAATTTATTTTCTTTCATGAAGTCCCATGCCAATGGCACTGATATCAGTGTACACAGTAAGGATATGAATTTTTATCTAACTAAGGAAGATGTTAATACATCCCCATCTCTTTGTCTGGTAAAATTTCTATCTATTTCTGCAATATTGAATGAGGTGTAGGAGAGACAACAGGTCTACTGCTCCAAGTCCTCACAGGACAGTGTAAGATCTCCTTTAAAGCAGTAGTATGCACTTAGAGATGCTCTGTACAAAAAAAAAAAAAAAAAAGCTGTATTATTTCATTCATTAGTGATTTAACTCTCTTCAGCACTAAAAAACTCAGCCACTTAACTTGTTTGCATTTAGTCCTGAGATTAAGTTTATTTGTTGTTTTTCATATATCCTTCCCTTTCAATGTCTGCCTACTACAAACCAGACTTGGAATCAAAAATTCCAGCAGCTGGCTCACTTTCACTACTTGTTTTTACAGCTGTTTCAACACTAAGATCATAAAAATAAATTGCAGAAATATCAGGGTGCTGGCACTGATGCAGAGAACAGTGAGGTGCAAACAGTATGTAAACAACACATGACAAAGTGTGGAATTACATCAACATACTCCCAGTCCTCTCAGTCTCATAAGAGGAGGCAGAAAGCCATGCATTTTCAGCACTAAATGAGAACATTCCTCAAACTCATCTTCTCAACAGGAAACACAACTTGTACTTGCTGCCAGAGTCAACTCTACTGACTTGGCCATCCTCCAGTTTAGGTAATGACCAGAACTGAATAAATTCTATAGAATATATTCATTTGGGGCTGCCTGTGGGCTCACTCTCCCGGGCTTGTCTGGACATCGGGAGTGCAAAGCAAACAAAATGAGAAATGTTCCCTGACACTCTGGCTCTGCATCAACATCTGCTGGCCCACAGAGACCATCACCATCCACCACTGCTGGCCTCAATCCAACCTTCTTCTGCTCCCATAAAGCCACTTACCCCTCTCACTGGTCTGTCTAGAAGGCAACCAACTGCACTTATGTTCTCCTTGGCAGTGTGGAATGCCTGTCCTGGAGGCAGGCACAGAAAGCAGGGAAGTGTTTCTCCTCAGCTACCACTCACTCAATACTTGAATTATTAAATTGGCCATCTCCCTCAGATCCCAGCATTTTGCCAGGAAATAGTCAGAGAAACTCATTAAAGCACACCAAATCCAGTTACAAGAATAGCCACAGGACTGCATGAAGATGATCTGTTTGGCAAGAAACACTGGTGGTTTGCAGTCAATGTTTTTCTTCTCACTGAAATTTCTCATGGCCAAGATAGCACATTTCAAGCATGCAAAACATCAGCAGAGTTCACTTCCAGTAACTCTTCATCTTTGCCACTGCTCAAATGCTGTTCTTTGCAGCCCAATGTCAGCCTACCACAAAATGGATAAAAGTGGGAAGCTGCCAGAGTGCCTGCCCCAGATCCATCGTCTTTCAGCCCATCTCATCTAATTCCCTTACGCTCACAAAAAGAGCAAAAAGGAGCAGGCACACACAACACTCCAGAGACATGACTTCTCCACACCAGACACGTGGACAGATAGGCAGGAAGAGGCAGCAATTTCGCAGTAACAATAGGCTTGGTTATTGATGAACTTATCTGCCAAATACACATACACGCACAAAATTCATAAAAGTCTCTGTGACACAATGGTGCTATGTAAAATTAGAATAATTCTTCAACACTTACATCTCTTTCCAAGTGATATCCAGTTCTGGGTACCCTCAGCTTACTTACAACAAGCTATCCAGAGTGTGCTTGAGTTCACTGGTATCTCTCAGGTTCAGAGCTGCTGCCCTTGACCAGTGAGTTCCCTTCCAATTTATTTTTGATTTAGTCTCACTGAGTAGTGAGTAGTAGTCTCACTGATTCTTCAAATCATTTAGTATGTGAAAACACTGTCAAGCACTGTGAACACACTTACAAGCATTGATCTTGCTTGTAAGACATCCCAAGACACCTGACTCTCTGCTGCCACAGAGGCATGAGCTTGTAAGCAACTGCTGCAGGAAGCAGAAGACTGGCCTATTTCCCACCATCAGGACACTGCAAATCAGCTGCTACTCATCTGTTGTGCCAATGGGATACTGCACATGGAAGGAAAAGCATGTCAGAGGTAAAAACATACTTAATAACTTTCTAAGCTAACTTTCTGTTTGTGCTTAGCATTCTTACATTGCATGGAGCACGTCTCAGTTTCTGCCACTGCAAGGAGAGATTTTACAGCATTCCTCTCTTGCTTGCTTCCAAAATCTGCAGCAGTGCACGTGCCAGTAGCTTTCTGCCACAAACTTTCAGAACAGACATTATACATTTATCCAAAAACTTTTCTGAGACATCTAACAAACCTCTTGCAGCACTGGCAGTAATGATCCTAGGCACAATCACCTGGCTGCTCTGCATTCCTCACTCTCACTTCTGTCCTAATAGGGACAGCCTGAATATATTTTGCTTGAAAGAATTTTAATTCCAAGGCCTAAATAATTATTCCTTAGGCAATAAAAAACTGTGAGAGGTGTTATCAGCAGTCAGACTGCAGCAGGTGATATTCACTGCCTCATGCAGCTGAGGGGAAGACATCCATTACTTTTTCAGTGCATTTTGGGATCAGTTCAAAAACCAAGACCCAATAATTTTGCCAGAACATGGAGGCCTTGGCCAAATACAACTCTTTAGTACCTCATTTGCATTTTCATGTCAGAATTTTCTAACACATTCTTAGACCAGCCAAACCTTTATAAGCCTACTGTTTTCTTACAGGAATTCAAACACAGCTATAAACAGCCCAAATCAAACAAGACTCGAGGATTTATAAAGAATATAAGAAGACATTCAACTTCTTGTGAATTACAACAGGAATTAGTTAACACGTTTGGTCAGGCACTTTTGAAAACATCACTTCTGCATGTGTATATTTATTTTTGGTGATAATGACTAGTGCTAGTAAACATGTGCATAGTTTTGTAAAAGCAAAGCAATTGCAGCCTTTCTGTCACTGCAGCATCACATCACAGTGTCAGATCAGCATTTGGATTAATTTTCACAGCTTTAACTTTTGCTGCCCTTGCCATTCAGCCCTATTCTGTGAAAAGCCACACAGCAGCTTTCTCCTTTCTTGTCCTCCCACCACTGCTGTGGCAGCAGGAGCCATAACACAACTGCAAAGCTGAGAGCACTTTGTTGATCACAGATTCTCTCCTGACACCTAGAAAGGACACCTCACCATCACTTCCTAATCCCACTAACTTTTTTGGGAGAAGATGGATTCCACCTGTAGAAGACTTGCGTAACTGGCAGATATTTGCATAAATCTGTCTGGGTATTGTGTCTCAGGTACATATACACCATACCTGATTTAGGAGTGGCTGCAAAATGTCACAGCACAGGAAAGGGTTTTGAAGAACTTCAGCAACAACTTCCAAGGATAACAGCATCTCTGTTATGTGTTTTTGCATGCTATACATTATGTATCTACCCCTCAGCTTTTTCCTCACAGGGCAGCACACAGTTGCAAGACAAGGTTGCTGTTACCAAAGTGATTGGAAAAGTGAAGGTGTCCCTGTTCATTGCAGAGGAGTTGGACTGGGTGACCTTTAAAAGGTCCCTCCCAACACAAAACTCTTCTATCATTAGAATGGAGTGGTCCTTAACCTGCCAGGTTTCTACCCAGACTCCCATTTCAAGTGTCTTATTCTGCACAACTGGCAATGCTAGAGGTAAACTGCACACAGCAGAAGATCAGCTGTAACTATCTGGAGAAGCTTGAAAAACTACAGACAAGGCAATAATAGCTGATAGCTGAAAGGGTCAAGTGATGCAAGACAGACAAAAAAATGCAGAACAGCTGACAAGTCTCAGGAGCTGAAATACTGAGCAGTGAAAAGGTCAGGGAGCAAGTCAAAAGCAGCATCTGGAACAGCTGAAAGACATTTCAAGTCCCAGATGTCTCTTCCAACCAAAGGGTAACACTGCCTCTGAATATCTGACAGTGGAAATACATAAAACCTGTTTACAGCTTCATACTTTACATGGAGAAAGCAGTAGTAAGGACAGCTTAAAACTAACTTAATTCCCACATGTGAGGGGCGAATACTTCAGCAGATACTGGCTTCACTTACAAAAGAATTAATTAAGAGTTGTGCCCAAGCATGATCTCAACAGATGATCTCTCAAAGTATAAAAATAATCTCTAGCACCACTCTTTGTTCTCAAAGACTGATGGCAAAACACATCTGAGTACAGATGTCAGCACCCTCTGACAGTGAATCACTGAGAATGAAACAAGGCTGAATGCTTTTTTAGAAAATCCAACACAACAGGACTTTCCATGTTGTCCAATTCACAGCAGTTCAGACCTTGCACATTCCTTATAAAATTGATCAAGAGAATTAAGATGCTACAAGTGAAATTCACTAAATGTGCTGCCAAGCAGCAAAAATGCATTCCAGTTTGTCTATGGCAGCAAAAGCCTCTTCCCAGATCTGCTGCAGTGCTTGCAAATCAAAGGAGCTCACAGGTTCTGCAGGAAGAGTTGGAGTTGCTGGAGAGTGGGAGGAATAAAGACAAGTATTTGCTGCCTGCACCACACTTCAAACTCCTCTTTGGTCAGAGCAAATGTAGTCCCAACTTTGGCAAAGAGATTAACACAGCCAAGTACTGGCTGGCAACATCTCTCTGGATACTCAGATGTTCAGAGCAGGAAGAACCTTATCTCTGGGTGTATCCACAGAAGCCTCAGGGGAAAAAAAGGAAGGCTCAACCCACCTCAACTCAGCCCACAATGACCTTTAAAGTCTTGCATTAGTTCACATTTGACAAAGAGAAACCCATGGACTTATTTTGAACATACTTGCTATGAACATTTCATGCAAAATTACTTCCTCTGCTTTGTTATGCACAATGTAATGTTTATCCCAGTCAGTAGAAAGAAGTTCAAGTAACAGCAGCACTTGGTGATATGCTGAGAGATTCCTCTGAAGCAAATCTTTCCCACTTCCATGTGCTCCCCAGAAGGATCATGGCATCACAGACGTGCATGTGGGAGCATCCTGCCCCAGTGTACCAGAGAACTGACAGAGTTACAGCCAGTGCCTGCACTGCATCCAGAATTACCATGCCCATTTCCCAGCTGTCCTGCATGCATCCAGAGCAGTACATGGGTATTAAGCAGGCAGGCACATCCTGTACACAGGTAGTGAGCACCCACCCAGCCTCTGGGAGAACCTTGACACTGTCCCAACTCAAATAAACACGGGCAAGTCAGAACCAAAGGCTCAAACTTGGCAACCTCAGAGGTGCATCTGCTTCCATTCCTACTAAACTTAGTACCAGAGCCAAGATTTGTGTCCTCTCTGCGTGCCAACCCCAGCAGGACCTAAACTTTAAATAGATCTACTTCTAAACAGGAATCACTATAGTTGTAATGCTGTTCAAAAATGTTTTATGTAAATGGTAATTGCATCTGTCACTTAAAAACATTAACCATACTGACATAAATTTCCATGCTGGAATGCTGGAGACAATATAGTTAGATTTTTTAAAAAGCAGATGTGTGTCTTTCCACTGAAAAAGCCAACTCTAAATAAGCACCATTACTTTGCAGTCGACATTTCCATCTTCTGCCCAGGAAAAGCATTAATTCATACTTGAAGAACTAACATTTCACTTTTGTAAGACCAAGTTTACATCAGAAAAATAGAGTCCACAATCCTTCCTATGTATTTCAGAAAGCAGCAATGTAATGCCATGCAACTTAATTTGTTTTAGTAAATGAAAAATTATCATGTATTAGTAAATGAAAAATAGCACCACTGTGTGGTACTGCCCTTTCCAGTAAAGCTCTAAGCAAAGTGAATACTATCTCTGAATTCCTAAATCAGCACCAACACTCTCCTTTGACTCTAAAATGAATTCATATGGGGGGACGGAATAAATTTATGGGGCCCTTACCCTTTAAAAGGCCAATCTGTGCATGGATGCTAACATCTACTTTTCCAGCTTGTACTAAAGGAACTCTTAAGGGCAAAGCCAACTCTGCTGTGTTGCATCCACAGTCTTCGCACTCCACCAACAAAACCCCCAGCTAAAAGGTGAGCACACCTTCCCCTAAGAGCATTTTATGTTCATGTGTCTCCTTCTGGTCACTACTGTGCCACGTGAGCTGAAGGAAAGGCAGAACTAGAGTCAAGAACACTTCAGGTTACCTTCAGTGACCTGAAAGCCAGCTAAAAACATGTAAGCATCTTTTGCTGGCATTGCTGCACCCAAAATGAAAAAGGGAAAACCAGGCAAAGTTATTCACCTAAAAGGATTCAAATCCAGCAAGCATGAATATGTTACTTACCTACATAAAACTTCAGGAAAACACTGTTTAGCTTCTTTAAAAAAAAAAAGCACTAACTAGTAGCAAACAACATAGGGCACTCTCCAGGTTTTAGACAGGCTACAAATAGAGAAATAGACATTAACCAGGACTAACAGTTCAGAAAAATAGATGTAAAAGAAAAATAATGCAAAGATAGCGGGTCCTGGATCTGCAGCCACTTTGAGACTGTGCTGAGCATGTTCATGTTTACAGAGTTCAATTTATTCCATTTCTCTCATTTAAGAGAGGCAAGGTATCCTGAGAATATAGATTTCTTCTGCTATGAATGACAGAGGTCATTAGCAGCACAAAATAGCATCAAGAACAAACCAGCAAAATCTACCTTTTCTTATTAACTCCCTTTACAGTCAGGAGAGTCTGTGTTTTATCTAAGTCACTATCTAAAGAGGAGAATGTCAGCATGCCCAAGGGAAAGGTTATCACTTCCAGTCAGACAGGCCTTACTATTTCACTTCACTGTAGTCAAAACAGCAGAGAAACTTGCCATCCAAGCCCCAAAAATGCCCCATTCTTTCTCCATACACCATTGTGGCTCTGAACTGCTCCCTTCTTGATTTTTTTTGTTCTTTATTGTCACAAAGAAGAAAAGGACACCTTTTTTGTCTTGCTTGTAACCTTCAGCTTATCTGTGACCTGCACCAACACCATCCTGCATTTCAAAAGCAACATGTTTCATTAGTGCAGGAAAACAAATGAAGTTTAAATCAGGGTCTCAAAAACTCAAGCAGCTCCTTTTTGCCAAAGCACAGACTGTTTCAGGATTTCTTTTTGCAGAATAAGGTGCATTCTGGAAAATATGAATTACATGAGTTGACTGCTAAAACAATCAGCACCACAGTTTATTCCATTTACAAAACCAGTTCAGTAGAGCTGGATGAGAGCTATAGCTATGACTTTTATTATTTTACAACTAACAGTTATGGACAATTTTTCCCAAGGAATCATACTCACAACCAACCTCTAGAACAGACACTGCAGAAAAGCCAATGTAAGGCAATTAAATTAATCCAACCTCCTAGTAACTTCATACTTCCTCTTTCGCCTTAACTGCAACCCTAACTACACCCTTACTTTTTCATCTTCTCTTGATCAGATAATGATTTGAAAAATAACTCTCTTCTCTTCTAAGTTGGAAGGTAAAATCCCTAGGTATCAACATAGAAAGTGATTTTTACATGGAGTAGTGTGGTTTATCACCTTGATCCATCATTCACCCAAATTTAGGAACCAAGTTTAATTAGAACAGATGAAGATGGAATAGGATTCTTCAGATTCTCTTCCAACAGACTCAGTGCTTCTCAAGACAATATTTCAACCTTTACAAATGGAAAAAGATAATTAATCTTTTAACAAAACAGATTCCCCAGTGCAAATAGACAACACTGTAGCAACAGTTGGGTTTTCTAGAAAACACAAAGAACTTTATGCTTTGGGAGTTTGCAGAACAGATGCCCTGATTATTGTCTTGTGACCTGACTTCTCCTCTTATATTAGCTCTGGCAAAGCTTTTCTAATTCTTCACTTTTTTGTTTTCAATTATTCCTAAGGCCTTTTTCTTTTCAAAGACACAATACTGCTAGTGCTGCTTCAGAGCTGTTAAGTGTAAACAGCAAGACTCATCAAAAACATTTATTTGACCTTGCATTTCCTTACAAAACAGTCAAATGCCCTGGAAGATTCAAATAAATAAAAAAAAATCACTTTATACATACAATTTTCAAGTTGACACAGAGAAAAACAATCCAGCACAGATAACAGATGTCAGACATTGTTTGTGGAAGGCATTCAGCTTCACAGCAATAGGCTGGTAAAGGAATCTGGACAAAACACACACAAAACAGCACCAACACATTTGGCCTCTTAGGATGATGAAATCTGCCACACGTTTCAGCAAAACAAACAAGAAAATTGCTAATCCAGTTGCCATTTGTGACCAGGCACTGTAAGAGAGCAGCACACCTACCTACCTTGTGCCCCAAGGCCTGCTGAAGAGTCTAAGCATCAGCTACTGAGGTATCAACCATCACCAAGTGTCCTTGGCCAGATCTGGGAGGAAGCTCCAGGAGCAGCAGCTCACGCAGAACACGTGAGATCCCCACAGCAGTACCAGCAGCAGGAGCAGGGAAGCAGGATGGATGCAGGGAAGCAGCTCCTCTGCCCCCACCAAGAGCTAAGTGGAACCACAGCTGACCCACTCGTGGGCTCACCGCAGCCCTCCAGCTCAGCCCACACCAAAGGGATATGGACCCAAACCTACAAATGAAGGAAAGCAGCTAAACCTGGACACCTCTGCTCTGCACACACACAGGAACAACTCCACTGTGATGCCTTCCCTCGCAGAGCGCTTGCAGTTATATTTCAGCAGGAACAAAACATGTTTCCAGCATTGCAGCTCTCTGCTAAATTGGATGCAGATGAAGGGTTTTTTCCCAAGCATATGGAAGGCAGCAGAGCTGAAATCTCAGCTAGGCCTTGAGAGATCCTGTACATAAAGCATTAAGCTTTCTACAACACACAAGGAATCTAGGCGGCAACTATTATGATTTCATTTCAGAGTGTGATTTAAGATGATATTATGAGACAGAAATGTTAAAAGAAACTAATAAAAGCCTTTCATGTACTCTCAAATAAAGTCAGATGTTCATATGCCATGTATCTGGACAACCTCTGCTTTCAATGGAAGCCTGATCTCCACTTCAAAGAGAGGAAATTAGACAAAAGGGAAAAGAATGTACACCTCTCAGTACTGGAAGCCCCAGGAAACCCAAGACCAAAGGACTAAATCCATCACTTTCCCAACACCCCCAAGACAGACAAGCCTACAAGATGTTTAAGCAAGAGAGAAATCAAAAGCACAAGCATTTGCAGTCCTCGCTCTCAGCCACCAGTACATACACTTCGCTCATTCTGGTTTTTGAGTAGTTACAGCACAGCAAAAAACATTTCTGTACATCAACTGCTAATGTAACCTCTGCTTATTGCTGTGAAAAGAATTCCCTCCACCCAGTGTAAGGGGCTTTCTTGTTTCAATTGGTGTTGCAGGCAGGATCTATGTTTAGCTTCCTCAGTGTTTAGTCTGTGCTCAAATATTAACATAATAGTCACCACCATGACCAAATTCAAAACATTAAAAGCAGAGTCAAGTCCCAGCTTCCCATGGTTTTTATATTCTGAAAGTATTTCTACACATTAGAAGTTATTTAACGGTGAACAAATTCTTCTTCTGATGCTTCAGCCTGACAGGAACTAGTTTTATCTGTAAGCTCTGCAGGAAGTAGGTTTGACACTTGGAAGCAGAAGTAAATTCTTCATGAGATACCTTGCTGTACTATTTTCTGATTACTCAGAATTCTGTCTATCCATGCTATGATGCTTTAGTCCTTACACAGAATATGTTTGAAACTTCTCCATAGGAGCAATTATTTATGCCTTCAGTGGCACAACAATCTTGTGACTGGCCTGAAAGTTCAACCATTACCATTGCATTTTCAAGAACACACACACACTGATGCTTTTAGAGTGTCAAATATTTCTTATCAGACAGATATACACTTCGCTGGGACAATTCACATGACCAAAACACATTAATATGGCTAGAATTATTGATTTAGCCACACAGATAATCCTGTTCACACTGAGGCAGATTCCAGACAGATAATGAAGAAGTTGCATAAGTTTATTTCCAAAATCCTTGAAAACTTATCTATGCATTGCTAACTCTTCCTCCTTCTCAACTCCAGTGACAAGACAGATATGACTAAATTCATCTGGAACCTTCACCACAACTCACTGAAAAATACAGTCAGTTTTAAAGCTAAGTACAAGACATGGAGAGCTAAATCACCATTAAGTACTTCCACTTAATTTCCATCACCATTATCAGATCTCTGTAGAGACTGCACCAGAGTTATCCCTAGGCTTGAAATTAATCAGTGTTTTCTTCTGGCAGAGTGGGAAAAGATCCAGTAAGCAGTTTTAATTACAAAAAAAAAAAAAAAAAAAAAAAAAAAAAAAGACATCTTCTACTCACTAAGCAAATCACTGAAAAATTACACTTGCAATAATTCACACTATTATTTAAAACTTGTTGAACAATCTATAAAGCTTGAATATCTTCCTATTTTAAACTATTTTAATAGTTTTACAGAGTGTTTTGCTAGGTTCATTTTGGGAGGTTTTTTTTCAGTCATTCTAAAACCATTTTGAAAAACTAGTATGAATGGAAAGGAGGCCTAGGTTCATTTTCTCTATCCAAGGAACTGCAGGTGGAAGAGGAGTGCGTGTGATGGATTTCAAAGCATCTCCTTTCGCCCTGTCCCCCCTTCAAACTGTTCTTTTGTATTTTCACCTCAATTTATTTTCTCCTGCTCAAAACTGGCAAATGAACATTCCCTTTATGAATATTTTTGCGCAAGGGAAATACATTCCCAGGAATTTACTAGGCAGTTCTTTGGTTCCTGCTCTTTGGTGCAGCTCAGCCACACAGCTTTTCCTGCAGCAACACCCACGCTGGGGATCCAAGCCAACAGTGGCACAGCTGTGCTCAGCCCCTCACAGCCCCACACAGAAATGTAAGGGAGGGAGGGCTGAAACTCCACCTGCCCCTCTCAAACAGTGCAGGGAAGCTGAAACCACTGCACCTTCTGTCCCCACCTCCTCACACCTGTACACCAGAAAGAGCAGTGTAAGAAAATCCTCCTGTCCACTCTGTGTGGTTCATTTCTCCACAACAGAGGTAATGAGCTAAGAATGCACATTTTGGTAACAAAATAAAAAAAAAACCTGCCTGCTGTCCCTGCTGCCATTTTCATTGGCTAGTCCTGTAATAAGAGTGACAATATCTACCACAGTCATGGGTACACAATTTATGGCAGAAAATGGCACAACAGAAACTGAAGAACAATATATAAAAAGAAGTAGATTCGTTTGTCATGGCAATCACCCAGTAGTAAGTATCTGTATGTGAATTACTGCCCAATCCAGGTACAAGCTCAAGTACACATAAGAGCTCCTGAGAAGATGAGAAGCATCATTTTAAGACTGTTAAAAGTGCAATTATTATTGCATTCTTACTGAGCTTCAGAAAATTGTCAAGAACCCCCCTCACCTTTCTCAGGCTTTTCTCATCTCAAACTTGAATCTGAATCCTATTTTTCATTTAACCTCATCATTTCAGACATATTCTATTATCCTCAATGTGAACCCACACTACATTATTTATCACATTAGTTTACAACATGCTCTCAAAATCAAGCAGGGTTTGCACCAATAGGAACCCAAGAGCATGAAAAAGTGACACCCTTAACAGCAGCTCCCCTGTGCAGGCAGAACCAGAACTCAGCATCACCTCAAAGCAGTGCTGAGGGGAGCCTGACCACGTCCCTGTGCCACAGTTTATATGGAGGACTAAGCCACAATTTATCCTTTGAGTACTCAACTCTTGAATTACTCAACTCTGAAGAACACAAAGTGAAAGGAAAGGAAGAAAACAGATGTTGTCACCACAGCTGATTGACAAAGGAAGGCCTAGACACATCTGGATATCATGAAAGCTAAATATTTTTAACATTACTTCCAGTTCTTCTCTCTGGCAAATACGCACTAGATGTCCTAAAATCTATTCCCAAGTTATTTGGAGTAGTTTAGAAATACACACCAAAAAACAAAAGCACCAGGGGAAAAAGAGGGGAAGGGAGAAGTTTTCTGCTGGAAAAAAAATCCCATGATAAGCAGCACAGCACACAATGGAATTTTAAAAAATTCAGAAACAGTTCTAAGATTTCAACACAGCCTTCCAGAACAAAGCGGGTTTTATCATCTTTGTTATGGTTCACTGGAGAATTTTACTTTATTTTTCCTGTAAGGAAGGAAGGACATAAGTAGCTCTCACAGCACCATGACATTTCCTGAGAGACTGCCAAGGAAATTGGGGTTTCCCAAAAGATATCTCAAGTCTGGGACCTGGGGGCATCCTGGCATAATTCACCTCATGGTCCAGATTTCCAGAAGAACCTACCATTCAAGCAGCCCATTGAAGTTCAAATCTGCAAAGCAAAACCATAACAAGCTGTATTAGCATCCTAATTTGGAAGTGACTGAACAATTTGCAAAACTCAGATTTTGTCAAAACTAACATGAATTTTCCTTTCCTATCACAAGGCAGCGAGGTGATTGCTCTTGGACAGACAGCTTCCCTTTAAGATTTATAACACAATCTGATCCTAAGGAGAACTGCAAAAATCACATTTGAAGGACAGAATAAAAAGGAGACACTGCAACTCTGACCTATTTCTTGCAAGATTCACATTTGAAAAATACTGTTTACCCTCTCTGATAAAAATACTCTGGAAGGAATATAGCATAAATATAGATCTTTTTTCTGCACTAAGTTTACTAACAGTGGAATATATAACAAGCTATTTGCAAACTTGCTTTCCAACTCAATAAGAAAAATAATATGCCATATCAATATATCAGCATCTTGTTTACCAAGTTCCATTTATCTCCACTGGAAACAACAAAGCTGGCTTGGCAGGCATTCAGGGGAACAAAGATGAGCATTTGGACTGACACCCTGACAGCCAAGAACACTAAACATTCCACAAAAGTTGGAAGGGTGCAAACAGCAAGGAGCAAAAACAACTTTAGAGGGGGGTGACACACATCAGCTGACTAAGGCACACACATCAGTGGCTCAGGAAATACACCAGAAGTATCACTGGCAGCAACAGAAACCAAAGTTTCCTCCCCACAACAAGCCTGAGTGAGCAGACAGCCCCTTGTTCAGAGAACAAAAACAAGCACCACCTTTCTGCTGCACAGCAAAAGCCTCCAAGAGGTCAAGTGAGGACTACTCCTCTCAAATCAAATAATTTCTTCAGAGCCAGAAATTCATGTGCACCGTTCAACACAAATTCAGCTCGCCCATGCTCTACACCTCCATCCAAATTTGTACCATAAAAAGGTGCCCTGAATAGTACTCAAAACATTTTTATCATCCAGACAAAAATTCCATAAACCCAAAGCTGACAGTAATAATTCTACAAACCATCTCACTATTTAATTCCACTCTATGGAAAGAAATCATCCCATTTTTATACTGTTTTGTATTATGACATCACCTACCCTGCACAGGTCAAACTAAAAGATCAAGCACTTGCACAAACTTGTGGATTGTGATAGACAAAACAGCAGTAATGATAAGCATTTTTACCTGTGAACAATTAAAATAATTTGTATTCTATGAACTGCATGACTTCATTTGCAGGAAGTTTTCCTCTTTCAATCTGCAGATTGTCACAAACAAGTGGAATTACCATAAAACTGTGTTGCACATTTTTCAACTCACTACGGACTAAATACTCAGATTATTTTACTCTGCTCACCTGATTCTTCTTTAATGTGTTGCCTTTTTATTCTCAGCAATACTTTTTCTGCCTCTTTATTTGGTCTCAGATATTGAACACAATATAAATGGAAGCTTTCTTTAGGGTAAAATAATCTGAGCTATCAAAAGCCCAGAGCAAACGGATCTGGTCATGAACCAGGTCCCTCATGCAAACAGAAGACCAAGACAATGTCAGCAACACTTTAGATAACAATATCAATACTTAGTCCAATGGTGACACTTTAGATAACAATATCAATACTTAGTCCAAAGATGACAGCTTTTTTTGAAAGAAAAATGTGCCGATATGTATTGGTGAAATAGCATGGATCATGGAGCTGCTGGCACCAAGCTCTACAGCAGGTCAACATGCTGAACAACAGTAAGTCCAAAAAAGTGCTGGAGACACATAGAAACCCACACCCAGCTGTTCCCAGTTTTCTGCACAGCAACCACTGTGTTCTCTAAGGTCTCTGGCAATTTTTAAGAACCTGTCTGAAAACAAATGTGGCAAAACTGCAAAACATCCTGCTACAGAGAGAGAGCAAGGAGGTGCTCAGTGGAAAAGGCCCACAATTTCACCATACATGAAAACATATCCTAAATCTGCTAATGAAATTCTCAGAGCCCTGTCCTGTGTTAAACCTGTGCGCAGTACATCACCTAACTGAACACACACAGTAATGAAATATTTCTTCTGGTCCATCATACACGGAGTCTGCAATTCCAACCAGCTCTCAGGCACTTGCAAACAAAAAGGCTCTTGGAAGTTTGTCCTCTGTCATCTGCAGAAGACTTTTTTCATTTGCCAGCCCTTCACACCCACAAACAGATCAGTTAAGAATGATAAAAATCTGCCCCTATTATAGCATACTGTAATTAGCCATCACACCAACTTACAAGAGTCTTTTGTACTTTGAGAGCAATTAAAACTTTCCTGATACACAGTTCGTACATTTCAGCTGCAAAAAAAACACACAAAATTGGCACAACTCTGCAAAAAAGACCAAATTATCCTGAAGACCTTAATAATAATTGAGAAGTGATTGAACCATTCATAATGTACTTTATAATTTTTTTAATGCTTAAGCCTATTTATGTGGCTTTTAAAACTTTGCACCATATCACAACTGATAACAGGAAACTGTGGATGGTTAACTGAAACAATGGGGGACCCATTTTCATCACTGCTCAAAAAAAAGCAGCAGTTTCAAGCTCACCATAGCATTTAAGAAAAATTCTCGAGGCACTGAAACACTTAAGATCATTTGTAATCACTTTATTTAACTTTCCATCCCTCCATCCCACATGCTCAAATCAATGAAGCATTTCTGTAAAATACCACCCTGAACTATGCCATGCTTTCCTAAGCTCTACAGCAGGACAAAACACTGTATTTTGCTTGGTTGTGCTTGCTGTTTGTGATCAATAACACTACATTACAGTGTCTGCTGACTGGAGAGAATTTTTCTTTCAAGGGAACACTTGCAAACTGCCCACATTCAGTATTTCCTCTTCACAAATGCCTTAAAAAGTCTAACAGCAGCGTGGAGTCACACATTCACACTACTAAATGACATTGAGCATGACAATTAAGAAGCAGCAAATGCAGTAAGTGCCACCTTCAGTAAGGTGAAATCAAGTGCCACAAAAGCTGAGAAAGACATGGAATTACTGATTTTCTACTACCAAGGACATTCCTGCCCACCTTCAGCTCTGAAAATGACATAGTTCATAATTCCATTTAAATTTTTCATCTGTATGGACAAACCAAAATAACAATTTTTAAAACTGTTCAAAAATTACACTTTTTGAGGAAGGCAACTTGAAATGTCTTATTTTTCCTGTAATATGTTTTCAAGATTCCACAATTCATTTTGAGTAGAGTTTTGTAAAACCGTATTCTTGCATATAATTTTGCAGACAGCCACGTTCACTTATCTCTCTGCAAATAAAGATAATTTTACAAGATTTTCTCAAAGTAAACTAGCAGTGCCTATGGCAGACCAATCGGTGACAAAAGATAAATTAGTAGAAAAACATTACAACTAGAAAATTAAGCAGTTTCAGACAGCACATAAGAAAATATTTAACGCTAAAAATATAATGATATGGCAACAAGAATCAATCACAAACATCTGAAAGTCACTTGTTAGCTGATGAAACGGTGCCAAGTCAAACAAAAAAGTTGCAATTTACTCACAAAGCCAAATTTAAGCCTAGATGCAACTAACAGGGACTGGCAACAACAGATCTAGGACTGTCTTTTGAGGATTTCTACGTTGAAATAGCTCTGATGCATCTACAAATACACAAAACATGCAACAAAAATCACTGCCACCTTGTCCATGGGCTTTTTATCTGAACAAGAACACTTTATCCAGGTTATTCAATCCTGTCCTGTGTAAATGTTTAAAACCTCCTTGTCCATTCCCCAGCTCAAATACTTTGGTATTATTCCCCTATCTCCAGAGCACCTACTATGAGAAATTTTTCCATCCCTTATTTACTGCTTCACAAATTCACGTTTATTATGAAAAATGGACAACCATTCTAATGTTACAAATGAACTCAAAAGGTCTTAATGAGAGATGCTACTTCATGGTAAAGCTTTTTTTTATTATTCCAAAGGTAATTGAAACCAATTAAACTGACAGTTTTATTAACATATATATGCTATGTCATAAAGTACATTAAATAGTGCCAGCAAAAAAATGGCACTCAGACCACTCCAAGCCATCAGCAATTTTACCCTGTGCTCTTTTGTCCCAGGATGGCAAATATCTTTATCTTGGAATTATTAGAATTCTGTAACCTTTTCATGACAAACTGGTCAATACTAACACATTTTCACAAAAGCTTTCAGCTAAACAACCATTTGTTCTGCAGAGATCGAACACCCTATGTAGAGGTGTTTCAGCGCTACCATCACCAAAAATATGACAAGTTAGAGGTTAAAAAAATTCTCCAAAGAGCTCTGTCAAATTTTAAAGGGGGAAAAACTACAGGATTGTGTCCTAATTTCCACACTACTTTACTTTTTTCTACCTTATTAGCCTAAAAAAAAAAAAATCTGCAAATGACAGACTAGCCAAAAAACCATTTTCTTCTTGTTCCAATTTCATTGAGTCTCAGAACAAACTATTTGCTCTTATCAGTTTCCAAGCAGTCTGTCTAGGCATCCAAGTTTATCAACAAGAACCATTCAAGGCTCCCTGCTTTTAAACATACCCAAACTGAAAAGCTTAGTTTAACTGGCCTATTAGGCTCTGTGATTGATTTCTTGACATTTCCAATAAATCATCTTTCTGGTTTTGTGATAAGATTTCAACCTTTCATTGCCTGCAATCTATACATCAGATGGCAAAAAAAGCTAAAATCTACTTCTCTGGACCTCCAACAGCTCATACAGCTTGCATCTGAGCTCAAGTTCTCATCCTAGTTTTTAAGCACAGATACTAACTGCACATTCATTTACAGAAGACTTTCCTACTACCAGCTCCACACTAAATATTTTCCAGGTAGGCATCCAAGACTGCTGTACTGTCATGCCATGGACAATACTCAAGATATACTGTCTGAAACTGTCAGCAATCTCCCCAAGCAAATCTGCTATTTGATTTTCAAGTTTCTAGGAAATTCCCTAATACTTAAAGCTCAGTAACACAGTAAAAAGTGTTCCAAGAGAGAAAGATGCAGATTTCACGAGAAGCATCATGTGAATTTTCTGAGTACAAGATTGCTTTGCATAAAATACCTGCAAACCATCTCTCACCATGGACCTCTCATCCTCAGATAAAGAAGAATGAGCCATATGAGCCAGCACAGAACATGACACTGCACACACATTACTGACTCTCTTTTTCAGGTACATGACACAGGGGAAACTTGTGACACACAGTCCAACACAAGGAACCTCCACGACTCAGAAGAAAAATTCTAAACTTTTTCTCCAAGGAGGAAGTACAAAAAGAATAGCAATGTTCTGGCAGCTCAAAACCAAACCACTCATTGAATACACTGGTATCACAGCTACCATATTCTCCCCCCCCCAAGAGTCATGTTGTATGGAAAGTCGTGGATATTTTATGGCATTAAAAAATTAAGTATGAATTAACTTGTGCTTATAACTGAGTGGTATCACAGGTGTCAGAAACAGGGTTTTGGCTTATTTCTGTACAATCCCTCCAGCCTAAGACACTCAGCTTCATGGCACAGGAGGGTATTCAGCTCCTTCATGGACCATCATAGTGCCACAATGATGGCTCAGTTACCAGAGCTAACTTCTCCTCAGAAGTCTAAGCTCACGGGACACCAGAGGCTTGACCCAGGCATGCATTTTGAGCAGCATAACCTCCTACAAAATAACTCTTCTGAGCTATGAGTCTTTCCTTCCCCCTCCAAAAAGGCTGTAGGCTTGGTGCACAGCCCAGCAGCACACACCTGCCTATGCCAGACTAGAAATTATTTCCTTTCCTGGATATTTCCACCAGGTAATGCACAATATTTTTTCATTACTTACTGGATTCCTAAATAATGTACAAAATACTGCATAGTCATATGTGGACTAAAAACACCCGCTATGCTGTTTTGGCCAATCTGCCATTTTTTCTAGTAGTCCCCACAAAAGTAAGAAATGGTAAAACTCACGTTTCAGAGCCTTCCTGTGGGTGCTGGGAGATGAACATCTCCAAAGCAGTGTCCCAGAAGTGACACCATCAAACATGATACTAACATCTGAAGGCAGTCAGACAGAATTCAGGATTTTATTTCCAGTGCTGGCAGAGGATCACACCTATGCCCAAGTTGCCTTCTGCACTTCCCCAGTTGCCAAGGAAAGGAGTCAGAGCCACACGCACTGTACAGCAGTGCTGCACAAAGCCTTAATCTCATTAGGTGATAAACACTCCTGTCACTGAACACGCCACGTGCTGCACGCCCAACTGGCTGCTTCAGTCCTCTCCTGGTGTCAGCTGAGTGCACTGAGAGCTCTGTGACAGCAAGAGACAGGAATTCAGCACATACTGAACAGGAGAACAGCCTAACACAACAGACTTAAAGAGTGCCCATGAGAAACCCCCAAGGTCCCCAGTTCACAGCATCATCATCATCACAGCTGTCCCTGCCCACAAGTGTCCCTGTCCCCTCACATCTGGCAGAAGGCAGCATTTCAAGGGACCAACTACTCCCATACAAAGAGCCAGGGACCACTGCAGAGGGCAGAGCCAACAACCCTTTCCCAGTGTGGTAAATCCTACCAGCAATACCAGCTGAGCAAATCGGGAGCTGAATCACCATGGCAAGAGGCCATAATTGTAACATCTGTGCTAAAACCTAGGAAATTCTTCAAAAGCAGTGAAGCTGTTAAGAAAGAAAGAAGTGAAGTCACTATCCCTGAAAGCATTGAAGTAGTGACTGGATGTGGAACTTAATGCTGTGGTTGAGTCAGCACAGTGGATGGCGTTCAAAACTTGGACTCAATTATACTGGAGGTCTGTTCCAACCTAAATAGCTCTATGATTCTATGAAATTAATTAATAGTTGACTCATTGCAGGACAGAATCATCACAGTGAAAATAATAAAGGTCTTACGTTGATGTCAATTTTATTTTTATCCTGGCACATCCTACAACACTTGTAAAATATTCCCATGGTTCAGAACTAGACTTATTTTTCCCAGCTGTCCACATATGACAAACAGGCAGGACAGGAAAGGATCTCCCTACTCACTAAGCCCAACTTCTGAAATCCCCATGGAAGCCAGCAACATAGTTACTCTGACAGAAAAAACATCATCAAAACAGCTATTTTAACATTTCCCCTCACCCCCAACACAGCAGTCACAAGGTTTCCCAGGAACTCCTTAACCTGTTAGAATTTATTCTTTGATTGCAGCACACTCATGGACAGGCTACACTAATTTACTCCTTATGAGCCCAAAATAGTTCTGTTCTCTGCCTGATGTTTAGACACCTGACATATTTACATGTAGAGTTTAAGGCTGCTTTCTCATTTCACAGAATACACAAAGCCAGGTCTGAGTTTCTCTAAGGAAAGAGGACTCGAGCACAGCTGGTGAAGTCTAGGCAGCAGCCATCACACACATACCAGGTTATGTGGAAAACTGAACAGCCCAAAAGCACCAGGTCTCATACACTTACAGACAGATATTTATTGTTTTTCATAGGTTTTCATTACTCAAAAACACTACTTACAACGTGTGCCTTCCCAGAGCTTCTTCCCGCTTACTCAGTTGTGAACCTCAAGAGAAAAATCCAACCTAAGAAAGCTGCTAGCATCAAGACATAGATTTCTATTTATAAAAGTATGTATTTTCCTAAATATCATTTATTAAACATTTTTGGGGGATGTGGTTAACTGATTCCAGTTTGAGCCCTGTATTCACCTAGGAGGAGAAGGTGAAACCCCTTCAAGATGGTGAAACCCCATTATGCACCAAATGTTAATAACGTTTTACATTTTAATTAATTTATTGACTTCTAAAGAATTTTTACTTGAGCTGTACTTAAAATAGCACCTTCAAGACTTCCCATAGTCATACATCAGAACTGTATTTGCTTTCTTCAAAACAGTGAACAAATGCATCTTACATATGAACAGAGTTAGTCCTCAATCTTGCAATCAGTTATTGACTGGGGGGTGTTTGCTATGATGTTTTCATTCCAAAATTTCACTTCTAGCCACAGGGCAGAGCTCTGTCGGAACAGGTTTTCTGACCAGTATGTTTCCTATTCACTTCTAAAATGAGCAAAATAGACATTGAAGTTGGGTCCATTTGAGTTCCAGCAGTGCTGTTAAGATCCCAAATTACCCCAAGCAGATTCTTACTCTCAAAGTCTATTTGCAGAGCTCCAATTTTAGGACACTTCCATTCAGCTCTGCAGAGCCTAAGCAGGCTTTGGACTTGGCAAACAAAGTAAGAATTCACAGTCATTTTGAAAGAACATAAATTACTACGTCCAAACTAAAAGGTATTGCATTTTCTCTGTCTTTCTCCAGGCAGGCCCTTTAACATTTCTGCCTTGGTTTGCTTACTTCTTAGGAGAAATTAAAAAAAGAAAAAAAAGCCAAGAAAGAAGAAACATCTGTGGGAACAGCTGCACAAATACTGCAACTGCCAGAGGAATTATTTCTTTCTAGCATCCAGCATTTCTGGGTTTGTGTGTTGCAACACTTAGTAGTGGATAATCACAGTGACTATCCATGCATGTGACACACAATTTTGATCTCAATCACGGATAAGAGGCAAGAGCTCAACACCAGCCCACCACAGACATACAAACACACAGAGAAAAACAACCAGAAACCCTAACTCTTGAAAGAATTGCCTAGAGGCTTCACAACAAAACAGCTTATACAGCAAGCAGGCTGCTTGCTCCAACTTCTGGACAGTCAAAATTCCATGGTAGCTAGTTTATAATAAGCAAAGGTACAGCACAACTTTTCCCTTCATCATTATCTCACCTTTAACAGCAACACTGCAACCCCAAATTACTCAGAACACTTTCCAAGACAACACTCTGATATAAGGCAATGATGTCACTAAATAAACAAGATTTCCAGAAGTCTGTCTTCATCTCCTAGATACATGTCTGTGTTCACATACTTGTCTTTGAACTGCAGCAATCTGTTATGCTCCAACAGGAAGGATTAAAAATGAGTTTATCATGTTCTGTGCTATATATTGATAACTGCACAATTCTTATTTCTCAGTCCAGGCCCAAGTAGGTAAGGCAAATATGATGAAAACTCCATTACATTAATAATCAACTAAATTAAAGTCACTCGTTCTAAATACACACAGCAACAAGATCTTGAAGCTACTGTACAATGCACATTTTGTTTAGGATCTACTGAAACTTTTTCCCCCTCCAAAATATCAAAAGAATAATCAACCAGTATGGCCATGGAGGGAAGTCACCTCATCCAGCTGATCCACAGAGCAGGATCTGAAGAATGAGAAGCAAAGTTAATTGCCCACAGCCTCTGCATCATTTTTCTTTCTCAAGAAACTCAAGAGGGGCCTTAAGCATACTTTAAGTCACCCTTGACTGTAGCACTCTCCCATCTGCTAAACAGTCATTTAGCACACTGGGATTGCTGCAGCACAGCAGCACTTGAGCTCCTTCATCTTCCACCTCTACACAGTCAGCTGTCAGGCTGGGTACACAGAAAAAGCCTTATCTGACCAGGATCCAGCAGGCTTCAGGGGGTCTGCTCCACTTGAATTGATATGATCCATTGTTATTCCTTCTCTACTCATCCGGTAAGACCATGACTACACATTCCTGCAGCACTACCTGGAAACAAAATGGTGATGAATCTTTTTGCTTTTGATTTTCAAAGATCACAACTTGCTTTGCACCAGCAGCTCTTATCCTTCCTTGTATCCACACATTCCTAGCTGAAGAAGGCAGCCCCCCTTCATGATCTGCTGAGGTCATTCAGCTCCTTTTCATCAAGCCACAAACAGAAGATCAGATCTTTTTTCACCCCATGTAAGTAATACTAAAATAACAGTCAGAACTGAACAAATGGATGGCTACAATGGGACAGGAAGAGCCCATCCAGCACAGCATCCCATTGCCAACTGTGGCTGAAGCAAAACCTCAGGGAAGCAGGATAGCTAAGACAAGCAAGCAGCAATACTTTGGGCCAGCTATCCCTTAAAACTGGGTTTTCCTTTTACTAACCCCTACACTGCAAACACTTATTTATTACACCTTACATCTTGTGCACAGTATTACCTCCTTTCATTTGTTTTCAGCCTGCCACCATCACTCTTGGACACATCCTGGGACTTCTCTACTGAAAAATAAGGGAGGAAGAAGCAGTGTCTGTTTACCCTTTTCCTGCCACTTGTTAGTGAAGTTGCCTCAGTCATCTCATCTCCAGGCTGAAAAGTTTCTTCCTGCTGCACTGTTTTCTCACAAAGCTGTGCTGTCCTTGACCATTCTTTTCAAGACCTTTTCCAGCTCCAGCTGTCAACTGACAACTAGAACCTTCCTCCCCTGATGTCACCTCCATCCTCCTTCCCGTTTTTCTTCTCACAGCACAGCATGGGGTAGCTGGGGGAGGCCAAAGATACAGCTATAGAAAGGCAGCTTATGGAAAATCCAGGATGCTGTTGCCAGAGCTGAGGTCAAGTCAACCAAGCAAGGATTAACTGGAAGGCCACTTTCTCTGCCTGCTGCAGGAGCAGCCTGCCTGTCCCTGGAAAATATCACTAACTGGGAGAACCAAACATGCTTTTTCTTTGATTACTGTGGTCTGGGCCAAAATGTGTTGGCTATTTCCTTATTTTGAGCTATTTCCCTGTTTTGCAGGGAGGCAAATTGCTGGGTTTTACTAATGCTTCATGATTGTTCACTTTGACAGGCCAAGAATACCAGTCCACTTGAAATTTAAGTTCTGTTTCCTTTTCTTTGTTAACAAATTGCTGTTCTAAAAGCAAAGGTACATGTGGGAAAAGAACCATGGGAACACACCAACTACTTCTTGGAAGTAACACACATGAAAAATGTCTTTGCTAAAAAGCTACTAATCATAATTGCCATTACACAAAATCACACAAAACTCAGTACAGGAAAATGAAAGGTATTTCATGACAAGAAACTGTACACTTGGCCAAGGAATTCAGCATGTGCTGAGGTTTGTCTCATGGAGCAAGGGAGCATGAGAGCCCCCCAAACTAACAAGCACAACAGTAAACAACACAAGTTTGTTAAAGTTAAAAGCAATGAGCCTGTGTGTTCCTGCAAGACCCTTGGCTTGATGATGCATGACATTTTCATTAGAAAAGCCCAATGAAACTAGAGCTGAGCCAAGCAGACAAAATTAATTCAAACACTTAACAGATAAGTCAAAGACCATGACCGTAAACAAAAAAAGCACCACGCCGCAGGTGGCTCCGAGTCTCCAGGCAATTATCTTATTTTGCAGTGTAACCAACGACTCGGAAGAAAAATGAAGAGGAAAAAAAAAAGGTCGTGACTGCAAAGTTGTGCAGGTGACAAACACCAAAGCGACAAATTACAAAGAGGAAAGGCCACTGACAGCCAGCCGTCTGTCTGTCTGTCTGTGCACCAGTCTGTGTCTCCTTGTTCAGCAGGTGCTCAGCTTGGGGAGAACTGACAGCACCCAAGAGCATCTTCTCTGGAAACCATTTCAAAAAGTGTTGGAAGAGAGGAAGGGAGAAGAAAATGAAGAAATTAAAAAACTGTATTTTCCACTTTTAAAAAAAGAAGGTAAAGAAAAAAATAGTAACTCTAGAGAAAGCAGAAATTTGGACAGAGAAAGCTATTAAATGTACAAAGAGCTAATAAGAACCAGAGCTAACAAAGCTGGTGGTCAAAAACACACAGTAAAGATGACTGATGATAATTACACCAAGTTAATATATTGGAGAGTCTATCAAAAGTCTTTGTTGGCAAAACAGGGTATTATTCACAACTAAACATGATCTAGTTTATAATGGAAGCTAATCAAGGCCTATTACAGTTTATTCTGGATCCATAATCAATTAAATACAAAATCAATTTACAGCTTCACTCCAGTGCTTACCATACCCACTTTCATCACCCAAATATAACTGGCAAAAAGGTGACATGGAAGGAAAGAGTCAGGAAACATACAAGAAGCTGCTATGCTGCTGAAGCACATCCATCTTTGACATGCCTAGCATTTTCATGTATTTTTGAGTGCTTGCAATTAAAAAACCTGCAACCTAATCAAGATTTTTCTAAATAAATGCAGGCAACAACTATAAAAAACAATGCTAACTTGAAATCCTTCCTTTAGCATAATAATAGAAATTAACACACTAAATCCTACCTCTCACACTTCCTACATGAAGGAAGAGAATCTAAACTGGAAATTTGGCTTCTTTTGTCTTTTTAAGTTTCTCCCAAGACTGGCAGCAGAGTAGCAAGTGTCATTAAAAGCTGCATATTTCTTTATCATCCAACACTATTAGGCACTTACCTTACCTGGAGTCGTGGATGTAACAGAATGCCAAATTGCAGACTTGGAACTGTACCAGATACACTCCTGCCATGTTTCTCTTGGTTTACAACACCAAGGCGACCTTTTGTTTTCCTCCCTGGCTGAAAGCTAACATACATTCACCCTCAAATCAGTGTACAATACAAATGACACCCCAATATGATGAATTATCACACTCTGTTTCAGGAGATTATTTTAAAATAAAAATTGTATCAAGCATTCCCTCTGTCCAATATAGAGAAAGCCAGTTAATAGCTCCAGGAATGAAACATACCTCCAAAGGCCATCAGATCACAATAAACACAAGAAAGTCTACACAGAAGACAGTTAAAGTTAGCAGATGTAAAATACTTCAAACTACCTACCAAGAATTTCAACTAGTTGTTTTTCCTTCTGCCTGGTGTGCTTAAAAATAAAAAAAAACCAAAATTTTGAATCAAGCAGCAAGATATGATTGTGTGCTACAGCTGCCCATGGAGGTCATAGAGAGTTTTGATTCTGGCTGCTTCTGAAGATATGACCTTACCAGAACTTCAAACTATTACCTGGGCAATGTCTTAAAGGGATCCTGATTTCTGTCTTTCCAAACTCCATCTTCAGAAAAATGAACCTAGTTACAGAACCACTAACAGAAGTGATCTTTATGAATCACTCTGCAAACCCAGGAGAGGTACACGTCAAAGGAACAACCCACAGCCTCTCTCTCACCTGACCCCAGCAGCACATTGCCCCAAAAACACAAAAGAAGTCATGCCTTCCACACTAAATCATGTTTTCAGGTGAATTTTCTACATGGCTTTATATTTTTTACTTAATTACCATGTTGTTTGCTGGGATTTTTTTTGTTTGATTTGGCATTTTTGGCAGGGGCACCTCATTTATTCAAAACCAAACCTAGTCAGTTTCATCAAACACTAAAAGTCAAGTAAAGAACAAGAGAAGAAAAATGCAGCTGAGAGACAGGACAACAATGAAAGAAGAGGCAGTCTAATAACTTTAGATACCATGCACCAGGAAACAAGCTTTAGGCACATTTATTTTTAACATTAAGTCACTATCACGCACTAGAAGATGCCTTTTGCAATAACAAAACCTGCCACAACATGAAAATTTCATGGGACTGGAGACAGGCACTTGACTCTCAATCCTTCCTTCTCTCTACCTCTGCCTGCGTTCTGTGACTATGAAATTGCACTTAAATGATTATTAGCTAGGACAAGATATTGTGCTCCTTGTACTGCTCAGTCCCACTCCCATAATTCTTACTCAGGAGGAATCCTGAGTGTACAGAAGTTACTGTCACCTCCTAGGTACAGAACTGCTGTGCAACAGAAGAACTTACCAGCATCTTAATACCTGCTGATCTAAGAGCTATCATCATCCTCTCTCAGCAACCATGCTATTGGACAAACAGAATTCAGCTTAACATTAGATAAATTCTGTGTTATGTCACTGTGCTACACAGCAAATTTCTTATTTCTGCCTATACAGGACAAAGGTACCCATGTAAAAAAACCCCACTGTTTACTTCCAGTCATCTGTTGCAGAAATTTTTATAGCATCAAACATGAGTTATTTAATACTCTCCACCCTGCTGGAAGAAGCAAACTCCCAAACTGACAACATACATACATATTACTGCAAAAGAAGATAGACACAAATATTACCTTCAATTTCCTTCCCAGGGAAGGAAAAAGACAAGACAACTATTCGCTTGTGTTAAAAAGAAATCCCCTCAGAGGCTCTAAAAATCCATGGAAGACTGTAGTCACTAAAGAGTTAGGCAAAGGGCTCATTTCAAAGTCTGTCCCAATGAGGACCTTATCTATCAAATCCTTCAGCAAACACTTATGTAGAAGGAGGAAGATTTTAACACAACCATTACAAAACTGCAGAAAGCACAAAATGATTTGATTTATATTCCAGTCAACAAGTAGTCAGATGACCCACACTCAGCCTGTACCCCTGAAACCAACAAACCCGGATCCTGTTAGGAGGCATTTAGCACTAAGAAACAACAGCCCAGCAGAGCACTGAAAGATGCCCACACACACACGGAGAGCAGACAAGAACAGCCGGCTCACACACGCTCAGCAGAGCCCGGTTCCGAGCCCGGTCCCGGCGGTACTCACCCGGCGCTGCCCGCCCTCACGCAGGGCCGCCCCGCTGCCCCATACACGCGGCGGCGGCTCGGGGCACGCTCGGCACCGCCTGATTCCAGCCCGGCTGCGCTCACAAGTTTCTCCTCCTGCCCCCTCCTCCCTCAGCCGCTCAGGCGACCTGTGCGCAGGCGGGGCTGCCGCCACAGCACCAACACCATTCCACGGGGGCTGCCCGCTGCCCCGGGAGCCGTGTGAGGGTGATGGATAATGTGCGATGCGCCGTGTGCGCCGGCCGAGGGGCCGGGGCGGCCCGCAGGACCAGCCCCCGCGGTTCGGGTTTCACGGGCAGCTGGCAGCCCCGGGGCGCGCCGCCGGAGGAACGCGCCTGCCTTCCCAGACGCTCTGGGAATGCCAGCGCCGGGACACCCGCCGGGAGCCGTCCGGGCTCCCCGCTGTCCCCCTAACCCTGCCACGCTCCAAGGGGACGGCCCGAGATCCTGCGCAGAGTTTTGCCGCCCCCTCTCCTTTCTCCTTTGTGCCTGTGGTTTAGCGTTAGGCGGCTGAACACATTCCGAGCAGCCCCGACTCATCCACTTCCAACAGCACCTCTGCAACTTAGCGCGGCTTAGCTCTCTGAAAAAACACATTGTGTGATTTTACCCATCCGTGGGCCCGCACAACGAGGATCCAGAGGCCCAGCTCTGATCAAGAGCACAGCAGAAATCGGGGGATTAGGATGGAAACTGCAGCCCTGGTTGGGTTTCGGGAGCTGCTGTCCGCCCCGTGGATGGCAGGAGTGATGCCTGCTCCCGGGTGACTCAGGGCTGCTCTGCTTGTTTCCATCCTGAGGGCAGTGAATGACATGGAACCCTCGTCCTCCCTTCTGCCACACCGCAGTATTGGTTTCGGTGGAAACAGCCTTCCTCAGAAAACCCTAGATGCTGTGCTTCCTGGTCTCTTCTTTCAGATCCCCATCACGAGACAAAAAGCAGTTTCTAATACAATGTCACCATGAGATCATAGGAAAAGAATTACTAATAATGATAGCTGAAGAGGCCACAACAGCGCATTTTGAAGCCCAAGCAGGGTTCAGCTGACTGTACACACTAAGAACAAATTCTTGCACAGTTTCAGCTATACATACCAGGCATGTGACATTCCTCTAATGACTGGAGCTGGAAGATTTGTAGAAGCCAGAAAATTGTTTTCCACGAGAATCTCAGTATCTGATGAGTGCAACTTGGACAAATGTAGACCCACTCCCACCGACTTCCCTCCGATGACCCATTTCTCACAATTCTGTGTTTGCTGGTTCCAGCTCTACCCAATGTGAAAGCACTAAAAAAACCTCAGTATCACAAGAATAGGTACAACCTTTTGAAAGCAATCAGTTTTCTGATTTATTCTTCAGATTTATCAGGTATTTCAACAGATAATGTCTGAAGAATATTTACGTAGTGTAGCAGGTGACATGTCATAGCTTGCAGCAGTGATAAATGGGGTACCACTGCACTGCAGAAGCTTCTACTTTTAACAGAAACAAAATAATTCAGGTACCTGGTTATCCACACTAAATCAAACCTCTGAACTCTGCTTGCCGCTAATGAAGCAGGAAGGGCTGGGGCCTGCAGAAGTCAGTATCACTGCATTTATGAAGGGGAATACCCAAGACACTTTCCTCAGCTTCCCAGCTTTTCATGAGATAACCAGCCAGAAAAGAGAGCTAAGCGAGCCATTAAGCATGAGGGCTGGTCCCTGCTCCTGGCTCTGGAAAAGAAATCCACAGAGACAAAGCAAGGAGGAGGCAGAGCAAGCTCATTGCTGTGATCTCCCTGCCAAATGGAGAGATTTGGCTAACAGAGGTCCTCAGCATCTGCAACAGCATGCTGCACCCCACCAAAATTCAGCTTGTCCCAGGAGCCATAGCAGTTTGAAGAAACCACTGAGTCTTGCTGACTCTCTGCCAATGTAATTTTTTAAGAATAAACAGGGTGTATAATACATGGCTGTTCAGGAAGAGAAAATAAACGTGCACAAACTTTAGATGGCGAGGAGGACAGAATTAAACACATGCACAGCAGGATACCTATGCTGGCCTTCAGTTTACTTGGCTGCCAAATTCAGGCTCAGAGGGAGAACAGCCAGAATGACACACTAGAAAAAACATTTTTTAGTGGGCTGGAAAGGCTTCCACCATCAAGGACCATGCCTGCTCAAATGAGGGGCCTGTATGTATGGCAGCCTCACTTTATGAGTCACATTTATCAACATTATACAAAAATTTAACCCAGACACTTCTGTAAGTTTTATCTTTGCAGCTCTGCCTTTATCTGAACAACAGCCACATTAAGACACAAGACTCCTTGTTTAAATTATAGGAAATTACTGTTCTGTTACTGTGCTGTTCTCTTAAGAGCGAAGTAACCCCAGGGAAATTTCCAGCTACCGTAGAGAAAGGAGAGTGGCACAATGCACTTCCTAAGCACAGGGACACACAGGAAGCGAGCTGCAGGGCAAACTGGAACTGCTGGCTGCAGCACTGGGTAAACACTGAGCAAACCCCCTGGGCCGGTGCCAGACCTGCTCCTGCAGGCAGCTCACAGCCTTGTGGCCACAATGCAGGTGCTTTCAAGAGCTGAGCTGCACAGCCACTCATGTCCTTGAACAACTGCACATGTGAAGTCTGGCTATCAGTACAAAATTACAAACAATGACAATGAGGAGGCTCTTTGTAATCAACTTTCCTTCCTTACTTGGCTTATGGGTGCTCACTTGCTCCTGTTCTATCTCTCTGTTTATGGTTTGCTAGCTGGTATCCTTTTAAAGTTGAGGTTTAGAGCATAAACTCGTTCATATTTGCAGTTTTATGGGCATTGAAATTCTTCAGCTTGAGCTCTCTTTTTTACACGTGCATCATCAATATCCAGTCATTCATTAGCTGTGTTAGGAAGAAAACAGTAGGAGCAGGCCTATAACTGGAAACAGCTTATCCAACTCTGCACAACTTAAGGCAAAGAAAAGCCTGTTTTGGTGCCAGTAGGTATCAGCTCATGTCAGAACTGCTTCGATATAACTCCTTAGATACTAAACCTAAGAGTGAGACACTTCAAAGGCTTGACCTTTGCATGGCAGGGAGCTGAGATTTTGAATCTTTGCCTCTGGAAGCACAACACATTGGTTTTTTCCAGAACACTTAATGACAAAAACTAGAAACACTTTACCAATCAAGCAGGAAGGAGAAAATCTGCATTTCTCACAGTTTGGCCCTGATCAGGCATGGAATACCCTTGGCCAAGTGCAAGCAGTTCCAAAGGTAATCCCCCTGCTCTGGGCAAACATGTTCCTAAGGCAAGTGTCCATATAAACATACATATACACAGTCTTTGGAGCTCAACTTCTCTACAGACATCTGTGCAGTCTGGTGAGCAAAGTGGGCGAAAGTCTAAGCAAGCAGGAAAAACAACACTTTTTTTCAATGGAACTAAACCCAGAAGGCATCTGCTGCCCCTGCAGAATCTGCTGTCTAATACCAACAGAGAAGACTATACTAAATTCACTTGACATTTCAGGAAATATCTCCTCATCTTATTCTCACGGGTTATGTTCTTCAATAGAACACACTGGAAAGTCACTTCCTATTCTCATTTTCATGGAAATCAATTCACCTTATTAACTCACTCAGAGACAAACTCTGTCATATTTCCCCAGTGCCTGGATTATTTTGGAAGAGGCAGCATTTTTTTTAACACTAGTGTTTTAACTTTTGTTAGATATTTTTGAGTACTGGTTTACCACGATTTCCTTTGTTTATCCAATGGTACAGCTGACAATAAGCAAAGAACTGCAATTTCAAAGAGCAAGCGTCATCAAAATTTAAGGCCACAAGGTAGAAAACACAACTACAGCTCAGTGCATAAATATACTCCTCTATCTTTAGTCCTCAGCAAGAAAAGGACAAGCCACACTCAGAATTAAGAGACAGCACCCAGAATAGTGGATTAAATCTTTACTGTTTCCCTGGGACAGATTCTGCAAGATGTTTCACAAATGATTAAAGCTGCTTACACTGACAGCCATAAAGCACACACATGCAAGGCCTCAGAGACAGGGCCAGAACCTTACATGTTGAAAATGGTTTGAAAAGTGTTAACTTCTTCCTTCCACATACAGGCAGCTTCTACTCCAAGTCATCAAGAATGTTTGAATAATTTCTGGGTCTTGAAATCTATCAAAAACCTAGCTGTCCAGCTGAGAATCATTTTATCTCAAATAACCCATGGGCATCCTGCCATTTACATATCCACTTCCTCCAAGTGAAGTAAACTACTCCTTACCAGATTGTAGATTTTTCTGCTTTTCCTGCCTTATAACTTGCTCCATCCCTGTGCTTGGCAACTGAACCTCACATACAACAATAGTTGCACTCAATATCATAATTCCTAGCGACATGTTCTGTTTTCCAGTCTGAATAACTGGGACTAATGTGGGACTCTTAAGATGTGTGTGTCATACATCAAATCCTAAGAAATTGTGATAATATTCCTTTTAAAAAAAGAAAAAAAAATCACTTCTCTCTCTCCGTGCAGATGCTCGGAGTAACCTCATGTTTGGGTTGGATGTCAGTATTCAGCAGAGAATTTCTCCTCCTCTTATAAGAGTCCAAACAATTTTATCTGGTCTACTTCCTTCAAGTTCAGATTGTTGAGTCTAGAGTTGTACTAAAATTATTATGAAAAACAAAGCAAGGTTATTCTGGACACACAGAAGGAAGCTGACTCCCCTGTGTCCTGAGGAAAAGACAGTCACCCATGTAATATGTACTTCAAATTATACTATTTCCTTAGAACTGAGAAAGCATTAGAAGGTACAGAATAGAGTTTCAGTAGATAAAGTGATGATAAAAGGTGGCAAATGGATGCAGAAATGTAGAAACCAGACAAGCAAGATCAGGAACATCAACACAAGGCTTTAAAACTAATGTTTTTGTTAAAGCACTCACTCACTACAAGACTTGACTCTTTCACAAGGCTGTTGCCAGGATCTCAGATTAGATTACACCACTTGGCTTTGATTTCCTAAACATCTTCCAGTTTTTCTCCAAGATTACTTTGGAATTAGCCCTTACTAGTATAAACATACTATTCTTTCCCAGCTATAAAACAAATTTCATTTAGACTCACAGGACAGGCAGATGGTAACGGACCTTGTGTCTTTGCAGAAGCACAGAACACAAGCAAATATATCCTTACCTGCTGCCATCCATTGCAGGAAGAAATAAAAACCCTTCCTAATGTAGTCATTCCACCAGTGAATCGTGATTTACTATTATGGGACACAGCTCAAAGCAGCAATTTCTGGATAGTTTAGAACTGAAAGTTCTAAACAGGACAGTTTAGAACTGAAATTTTTACTTCTGTTCTTTTCTATATAGAGTAAAACTCTCAAATATACAAATATAACATGTGTTTTCTTCCAAATTTGACAATGGGCATTTTGCAGAGTAATTGCTGCCATGCAAAAATAATGTTGAGTTTTTTTAAGTAAGTTAAAAAATCCCAAATAATGGGATCTTCTTAGAAGCTGAAATTCACATGGAAATACAGGGGGTTTTGCCTGTACCTCTTGGGAACACTGACATTGCAAAACAAGATTTCTTCCCCTTAAAAATTAACATCTACCCTTATATTCTGCTATACATTACAGAAAACTCCTTGGTTGTCTGTTTAGCAGCTGGAGCAGCCTAGATGAAATTAGCAAACCCAAAAATACTGGGTGCCAGGGTTAATTTTTGGTGATGTACTTAAAAAGTATATACACAAGAATGCAAGTAAAACTTACTTTAGACTTAGGTTCCTGCTATGTGATGTTTAAATGCGCAGTCTCACCTTCTACTCAAAGATGCAGACTCTGAGCAACTTCACTCTCATAAGTAACATAGCAGCAGCTGCAGTAGAAAACTAGTAGGAAAAAAGCAGTAGAAAGTAAGCAGTAGGGGAAAAAAAAAAACCAAGTCCTCAGAGGAGTTTACCATTGGCCAAGCAATCTTCTCAAGTCACTGAGAAGTGCATGTTCCTCATCAACAGTAAACAGGAGCTCCAGTTTATGTGGGCTCTCAATAAGCTGGATGGAAAAACAGAAACAGCCACCCCATAAAGCAGCAGTACATTTACAAGGGAAAAACAGCAGCCCGCAGTGAACCTGGAATAACACACAGGGATGACTGCATCAAATGTGATGAATTTTACAGTTAAGGCAGAAGGTAAAGAATTCAGAAAACCCTGAACAATGGAATTATGTGCCACTGGGTCTGTGCTTTGCAATTCACATGATTTCTAACAAGCTGTCTGCATGCCCTGTGCAGGGGACACTCATTGACCTGTCAAGGCTGATCTCTGAGTAGAAATATGAAAACATCACAGAGCACATCCTCCTGAGGCAACCATGTTCTCCTTCCTGTGCTTTCTTATAACAAAAAACCTGTGTAAAACGTAAAGGTACAGTTATTGCACAAGGCACAATTTGTGTCTGTTTAAAAACACTGAAGTCCATGTCTATCACAGCAATTACTTCTGCTGACAGCTGCAGCCAGACATCACCCTCTGAGTCAGTCACTGCTACATTAGATCAGTAAAGAACAAGCACTGAGGGTAGGAAGTCAGTGTCTCAAAAAATTTGCACTAGGAAATGTCTGTATTTTTTTTTTAATTTGAGAAAACAAATACCACCATTGCATTATATTCTACCCTGGTGCTATGTGAGGAGGGGGATGTAACAAAACCCATGTTTAACCCCAACACAGATTCCCAGAGGTCAGTCCCAACCTCTTGGACTTAAGTTCTGAAGTGACAAGCCCCACTGCATGAACTGCATCATTTAAGGTGCAAAGGGCAACAGAGGTAAGATGAACACGACCAGAACAAAAAAACAAGAGAGCAAGAGCTGGAGACAATTGTTACCCAATTTGCCAAGAAAACACTCTCCTGCACAAGGCAACAGGCTTAGTCACCAGGGAGAAATTAGAAATTTTGCTCTAGAAGACTTGGATGAGGCAGTAAAAAAAAACTCACAAATAGCTTTTTGGGTCAGCTTTCATTAGGGAGCAAAAGCAAGAGTGATGGAAACAAATTACTCTGTTTCATACTACCAAAGGATTATTTTGAAGAGTGATTCAAAAAGGAGCACTAAAATATCTTGAATTCATCCAATAAAGTTGCTGTGTCAAGACTGCTGCTATCAGGACTTGCACAAGACCTTAAAAATTAAGCATACCATTTCTCAGATTGTGGAAATCTCACCTTTTCTCAGACATTCTTCCAGGTGCAAGTATCCCTTCAAGCATTACTGCATCATGATGATAGCAACAGTCACTGCCTGGGTGTCTTGAATATATGATACTTGCACAAAATCTAGACCTCCTATCACCCACACATTGTATATCAGGGGAACCTCAGTCCTTTGGTAAATCCACAGATTATTTTCTTGCAGGACATTGCCTGCAATAATTTAAGTGTGATCCTGGAATATCCATCAGCACTTCCTTCAAGGACAGATGCAAGTAGTCTGTGTCAGTGGCTGAATAACATCCAGAATCTTACTACTGCACCAAATGTTTCCAGATAAGTTATCATTTCCTACCCCTCTGAATAGCTTACCCTGTCACTGTGCCATTGACTAATATATATCATGGTGTGTTAACATGACTGATTGGCATCTGCAATGCACAATATTTATTTCATCAAAATCCTTCCAGGAGACTCACCATTTCTGTTAGTGTTATAATGCACTCTTATTACCCTAGCAAAATGCTTTTAATAAGGCTGATCTTGCTTTCTTTCATTGTGCTTTTTAAAGTTTTATTTTATTGGTGATATCAGGAACTGTCTGTACTTCTTTCAACCATGTATTAAGGCATATCTCTGCAGTTAGTTAGTTAGGCATCCAAGGAAAAAATTGGTTAGGAATTTTTCAGTGCCTCACCACAACATTGATCACTTGACTTGGTTGTCTAATGCTTTGGCTCCACTGTGGTCCTGACTAGAAGAAAGTGAAATAAAAGCTTCAGTGATTACAGCTCAGATGCCTTTTGCTAGTGGGCTGTTTGTTTCCTAAGCCTCACTAGCAGTTCTTGCTGCACTTCATCTTTAATGCGTGCTGCATTGTTTTGCAGTATTGTAAATCTGACCAGAGACTTACAGAGTGAAGCCAAAAGGTGAGATCTATCACTGGAAAAGATAGGACACAATCCCATTCATATTTGTGGATTGCTGACCCCAATTATTTTCATGGTAAGCTTGGTTACCCCTGAAGTGCCGGGAAGCCGAGCACTCAGAGCTGCAGCAGTGTTTGCCATTCCTCATCATGCATTTCACAGGAGCTACAGCAAGGAAATCCTGAGGATATCCCAATTAAAGCCTTCCAGTTCCAAAGGTGATTCAAGTGACAGATAGTTCTAGCAACTAGAACTTAACAGAAAGCACAGCAGTCCAAACTCATTTCTCTCCCTTTCTTTTGGATGTATCCTGAGGCAGGACTGACAGACAGACTTCCATCTCACACAGTGGCATTTACTTTAAACTACTAGAGAGAGTTCTTAAGCCATTTGATTTTAATAGCAAAAGTAAGGCTTTTACCTTTAGAGTCAAAAAGCCCCATTTGCCACTCTGCACACTCCCTTTGGATCAGGCATAAATAGGAACCTCTTTCAGCTATCCCATACATAAAAGCCATCCTGGTAACTGTCCATTCTTCTCCCACACACAAGCTGTTTTCAAGGTCAGTCAATTGACTCCAGGTACTTCTGAGATGTATTTTATGCCTTCCAGGTGCTTAATAAAAACCTTTCAGCAGGAAAAAAACCCTCAACTAGCTCTTGGGTTTTCTTGCAATACCATTGTCATCTGTTCTTTTTCCCTTTAGAAAAAGAAGAGATCCTCTTCCCCTCTTCATCAAGGCCTTTTACCCAAGAATAACCCTGCCAACAAGAACAGGATTTTTACATTTGAATGTTTTAAATGAATGTTCTGCTTGCCACAGAGGTCTATCTTAAGCCCCTACTGCAATTTTCCCAACATGACACAAAATAGATGCAGGGAGTGGAGGTGATGCCATGAGCAGAGGCTACATGAAATCAGAGTCAAATGAAGCAACATGACTGGATACCTAATCATGGCAATAAAGGCTGCTGCACTCATCTCCACATGCCTCATTTAGTTTTATGAGTATTTTCCCGAACCTAATGTATGCCTGATGACCTGTGTACTCAAAGTTTTTAATTCCAGAGATTTTATCAAAGTGTCACGGCAAACGACCTCCTCCTCTAGGCAAGCAGCCACAGAAACGAAATGGGTCACTTCTTGTAACAATGAGGCAATTAAGGCTATTACTTCTAGAATAAAAAATTCTTCCCTTCCTTAATTACTAGGAATAATGTTTTAAAAGCTCAAAAAAAGTGGGGATTACTACTTCATGCAGTATAATCCAGGACAGATGACAAACAGATGCCTTATTTTTTGGCCCCACTATTTCATCGTGCAATTTAACCTGGTGAATTTTGTATTAAATACATATATAAAGGACCTGGCATACAGGCTAAGTTGGGTTTTTTCTTTTTAATTTACTCTCATTTTTGCAGTACGTACTGCAAGCACTGAGGTTACTGCTTGCCCCTCACAAGCAAGCATCAACAATCAACACTTGCTGCTCCCCATCTTCTTCAGTGCTGTCAAAGAAAGCTCCTGTGGCAAACAACCAGATCCAAAAATGGCAAAACTGAGACCACACCTGGTATCTCCAAAATTAAGAAACTCACAGCTGCTCCCAGAAGGCTTTGGTCATGCAGTTTTTCTCATTGTGAGGGAAGCTGAGCCTTTCACTCTTTGAAGACAGGAGCATTTCTAAGCCAATACACAATTCCAGCATTTAGATTCTACAGCAAATGCTGAAAAACAGGGGAGTGATCTGGCAGAGGCTCCCAGTGATTCACACCTGCCTCACACTGTGCATCACTGTCTGTACATGGGGGGAACAGAAACTAATGGGTAGGAATGCATACTAAATCCCAACAGCTAGCAAGTGAGACTAAACAACCAGATAAATGATACTAAGCAGAAATTACACTTCAGAAAGTGCCTTCAGGTTTCCTTTCCCTATCTGTCTGGCCACCTCTGCAACCTCATTTATCTCTCCCCATCCTCTATCGTGGCTTCTAGATGTCTGTTTTTCTCCATTTAGGGAGAAGCAGTTTTGGAAGACTTTTAGGCAGCAGCAAACAGAAATTGTCCATGTTCAAGGAGACCTGCAAGAAGTGTTTTCCATGCAAATGATGGCTGATAGAGGAAATGGTATCATGTGCCTCATCTACACCAAGCCTTTAACATCATATGCCTCACCTACACCAAGCATTTCACAGCAAATTCTAAGCACTAACAAGTTAAAGGTTCTCCTCTTTTTAACTCTTTTTCCTGGTAACTCTTCCCCTGCCAGACTAGGATGCCACAATAAAGGGCCTCGAGGCTGCATTTTGTGAATCTCTGAGGTAAAACTTTTGCCATCAACCACAAATAAATGACAGACTAGTCCCTGTAAGTGACAGAGGAGCTGTGGGATGATAATACTTACTGAGCTCTGTTTCACCCAAGCTCCCCTTGCCCAGCCAAGTGCCCATCACCCCTCTAATTGTGATCAAACAATGCAGACTGTGGAGTAGGAAGAGAATGTAATTGGTTACACAAGGAAAGAAACTTTCTGAGGAACCGGCTCACACTGCATCTACCATTAAGCCCACAGTGGGATTCAAATCCCTTTCAGAGAGGCTGCCAAAACCCTTGCCAGCTCTCAGCCAGAACCAAGCTGTCAAACACAGACCAGGGCTTTGTAGCAATCCGAGCCTTCCTGCTTGCCAGACCTTGGGGACCAGAAGCAACAGAAAATGCAATAGTCTTGTGACTGGCTTCCCTGCTCCTCCTAGCAAATGGCTACACTGCTAATGTGGTAACAGAGCTGAACAATTCAGGGTAGGGAAATGCATCCTGGACTGTAAAACCATTCCTACCTGATGCTTGCATACAAGTCATGCATAGTCAATCCTGTAACTGGAATATTTCAGCAAAACTGGATGCTAAAAAAAAACCCAAACAAAAAACTACTGTTACTTCTCCCCCTTAAAAAAAAAAACTGCAATTGTGGTTTTGGGAACTTAGGGATACTGCAGTGGTAATGTCCCAATAATTTCTTTTTTTCAGCCTACCTGGCAAGTCTCAAAAATGAGACAGATGTCATGAGGGGTATAAACAGAGAGCAGGATCCAGCCCAAAAAAAGCAATGAGCTAGGGGCCTTGAGATTTGAGTTCTAGTCCAAGTTTCTGCCAGCCAAGCAGATCTGGGAAACCCATGCTGCTATTCTATGTCTTTCTTCTTCCTCCTCCACTTCTAACACATCTGTTTCAACTTAAGCTCTCCAGGACAATGACTCTCTGTTGCTACAATGCCCATCATGTCGTGCTTCCATTAGGAAGCAACAAAAACCTTATATGCATAACACAACTATAGGATACCCAGGCTTAGTTCTCAAAGATTCTGGCACAGGATTTTATTTTCTGTATTTTCTGCTGCAGGGAAACAGGATGAAGTCACCCACTCATTGCACTGGAAGCAAAGTAAAGAGGAATTTGGACTGTGAATCCCATCTTGACAGATCAGGCAACTCATCTTCAAGTAACTGTATAGAGCACAAGTAAATAATGCCTTGCCAACTTTTACCCAGACCATAAAAATCAGAGACAACTCATTTTTTTTCCATATTTGGTGGTATGTAGATGGCCTGGAAAGGGGAAGTAAAAAGTAACACAGCATTGGTCCCACTTTGTGGGGTAAACAGTCTCAAAAGAGCAAATGAGAAGTGGACTCAATAACCAAACTCCTTCAAAGCCTATGAATCAGCTAAATGCTGTAGGAGGACAATAAAAAACCTACTGAAATGCACCAGTGCTTCACTGACCTACCTGTGGGCATCTACCTGCAGCAATACTCTGATTATTAAAATGATACTGGCAAAAGGGATACAGGAAGGGGCTCCCAAAGAGGAAATAGATGTCCACAGCACAGATCAGGGTTTAGAGGAGAAAGCAGAATCATTGTACTGCTGCTCAGCCAGATATGCCCTGCTAGACAGGCCTACTATCTCCTGCCAAAATGCACTGCACTGTTGCTGCTTTAATACTACTTTAAAAATGTTTTAAATCACTTTATCCATCACCCTGTCTCCAATGAACTCAAAGGTTAAGTGCTCTCGCACACCACCTGCAGACCTCTCTCTGTAGCAGGAAATGTTTCTATTAATTACACTGAACATGTGTCATCATCAGGATAAGGAATACAGGACTGGTAAAGAGAATAACTGAGAGGGTGAATTATAAGCTTTGGCTTCATATGATGAAGTAACAAAGCAAAAATCTAATACAAGTGAATCACAGTTGATTTTAGTAAAATGTAATTACATTAATCAGTTAGACATTTCCTGGGGAAGAAAAAGCAAACCAAACTACAGTGACATCACAGAGCATGAAAATCTTTTTAGCAGAATGAGGGAAGAGCTTTTTGTCCTTGCTTTACCTTTGTTACTCAAAGCTGAAAAGATGGCCATTAACATTAACATTACCAGGTAGAGTCCACAGGAAAAGTTCACCAGATTATAAGGCAAACTCACCAGATCTTTACCTTGTAATATACTGTTAGATAATTTTAGTCCACAATCTCATTTTACAAGTATTTTGTGGGTGCTCCTTGATGGTACAGGCTGAGACGTCAGTAATTCTGTGAGTTGCTTTTGTGAAAATTATTGCCAAATAAGAACTGTTCATATTCTTTGCAGACTGAAAGCAAGCATGCATTTTATATTGGCTGTTCACTTTTAATGGAAAATGCAAACGTTTTGTGTATGAAATGATGTATGACATGTTTTGTTATGAACATGGAGTGAGATGCAGCCAGGGATAACTGTGACAGAATGCAATGGACAGGAAAGAGATGACCTGGATAGAAAAGTGAACAATTTGACTTTTAAATAGATTGGCTTCTGAAACACTGTAATTTCCTAATGTGGGCAGGATGGCCACAATTCAATATCCAATTCTATTTTGTTACCAGATTTTTTTAGGAAGGATTGATTTGCTTTGGGTACTTTTGCTTAGCAGCTTTCCTGTCAAATAAAAAGGTTTTTATTTCACTGACAAGAACAGAATGGAAAGACTCCAGTGGTTTGAGGCAGTTGAGGGGTTGGGTTTTTTCAGAGGTGTTTGTCAAGCCTGGGGAAAAAACATTACTGTAATATCAGACAATAAATCTTGAGAGATTTCTAAATATATTTCAAGGCCAGATTTTCAATTTCCATGAAGCGTATAAACTAAACTAGAAACGGGGAGTTTTTAGTGACATGATAAAGCATTCAGACATGGTCTGGTGGCTTACAATGTCACCTGGACCCTTTCAATATTTGTTTTTTCCTTCACACCTCTCTTCAAACCCTTTCTCTGTAGTTCCCATTTTACTTTCCTAAAATTACAGATTTGCAGGATTAAAGCAGCAATCCCAGGAAACCACATAAGTCACTGATACAACTTACATACCTAAAGCCCCTCAAAATGTTAATCACACACCATTTTTTTTTAAGACTCAAGATTTCCCAGTTCTTCTCACCCTCCTTTCATCAAACCCAAGATTGCCAGGCCAATCTGAGATGTTTCGGGCAGTTGGTTCCTGCCTTTTTCCACACAACTCATGCTTCTAGCGTGTAAGATCACTTATCCAAGTATTTTACCATTTCTGCCATGTGAAATAAATCCAGTGATCAAACAAAAAGGACAAGAACACTGAAATGGACCTAAGTGAAAACCTATGCCTCAATGATCAAGTGTATTGATGAAAATAATACTTGTTGTCTAAAACAGTTATTTCTATTCAGGCTACCCCCACAAGGAGCCATACCAAACTTCACCACTTGAACAAGTCCAAACAACAAGGAATCCTAGATCAAAATGGCCATTTCATAGCCTCAAGCACATTTCCAACACTTAATTGATATCTCTGAACCTGCAACAAAAATATATTCTTTTCCAGCATGTCAAGCAAAGCCAGCTGTTTGCTTCATCAGCACAGGTCAGCACTAGTTAGCACTCAGCTGCCAAGCATGAACACGTTTGATGTTGATTTCAGTGGTACAAACTGTGCACAAGTCTCCCATTTCTGTCACAGAGTACTGAATGCCTCATTAAATGAGAACACACACCGGTGACAAATACAGCCTGAGGTGCTGAAAAACCTCACACCAAAGTTTCGCTTTCTATCACTAGAAAGAGGCCGCTCCCAGCTCCACACGACTGAGTTTTTCAGATCCATCAATTGAGCAAATTACTGGTGTGTAAGGGCATTTAAAGTCAGCCACACACAAGTCAAAGCAAAAAAACTACAATTAATTCCTAAGCAAATAAAAAGCATGTCCTCATTTTCATCTAGGATCCTTTTTCTTTCTATTTTCATGATTCTTTGTGCAATTGCAGAGTGTTCTGTGTACCTCAGCTTTGTCACAAGACATAACCCATTACTTGATCACAATCTCCTGTTTATGTTGCCAGTAGTGAACTAGTTAAAGCACAAGTCTAAGGTTTGTCAATGGGGACTAATGACAGCTCTGTCATTGTTGTCAAACTATAAAGCCCTCAACAGTTTGCAGCAGAGTGAAATTGAGTAGACAGTGACTTCCCTCTGTGCTGTTCCATTGTTCATTTTCCACTGGACTACCCCTCTCTGTTTCTTACCCTTCTAGAATCTCCTCAGGACATGTTAGAAAGACATAGTACATATTAAAATAGCTACTGCAATTATTTCACTACCAGGAGGATGGAAAAATAAGAGAAAGGCTGAATCCATGCTGCTGAACTTCTCTTGATGGTGGTGTTCTTTTTAAAAAGAATCTTGCCCTACAATAGCATCTGTGTTTCATCTCCCCTTGCTCAGCTTCTTTGAAGTGTAGCTTTCCTTTGGGAATTTTTTGCTTAGAATACAGTAATACGGTGGGAGCACTAGCATGCAGACATGTTTCTTGCAAGAATTCAGTTTGTTGAAAAAAAGCACTGGAGTATGTTTTATGCTCCTGCAAACTGTTGGGACCACAGCACCATCAGAGCTGGTCCAAAGCTGAGCACAAGGTAATAATTAGCATCTCACAGCAACTTTACAAAGCATGAAATGAAAATTTGGATAACAAAAAGGAAAGATTGGAATCAATGCACTGTCCAGAGTCTGGAAATGTCTGAATCAAATCATGGTGTTGCTCCATGGTCTCTAAATTCTTGGGAATTGTAGCATTTCAATGATGCTTTTAGCTACAACTGACATTAATTTGGAGGTTTTTTGTTTGACTTTTTTTTGTGATTTTTCAACTGCACTATGAAGGAGTAAATGTGAAAACTATACAGCATGAGAGTGTTCTGGTAACAGATTACCACAATTTGCATTGTCACAGGACCATAACAAATTTCCAGATTTCTTTGTGATCAAACCCACAGCAACTGTATTTGTCCTTACAGCAGCCTTGTTAAGTGCTAACCTTTCAAAAATTCACCCATACCCATCACCATATCATGTTTTCCTCTGTGGCAACATCTAAAAAAACCAAAAAATAAAAGGTCTTGTAAGGTTTCTGTCAACTATTTTTCACTTCTTCAAAAGCATTATAAGAATTTTTTTTCCTCTTCAGCCGAGTGAACTGAGCCACAAGGGCTGAAATGTTCAAGTCCACACATAAAAAAAGAAAATATATGTCATGATTAAAAGAAACCAGACTTGGTTCTTTGTTATAACTCCTAGTCATTACTCTACTTTATCCCTTTAATTATTTGGTGTTTCGTCATCTAAGCCTGTTAGAGAAGCTAAGCTAGATGTAGCACACTTAATTAAAGCTGAGCTTCAGCATTCAGCTCTTTTCTATCTGGAAATTGCTGTTATGAGACTCTTGTTGGCCAAATAAGAATGCAAATGTTCTCTTATGACAGAGCTGGTGATGAACTAAGAAATGTCCCTCTCATTAGAGGTGCAGCCATCTTACTTAGCATTTCAGGTCACTGAAATCACTTGGAGGGAACTTCCTCCTGAAAGAATAGCCCTAGATTTACAGTGACTATAGAGAAGCTGATGCTTTAAGTGTTGAAAGGAGGTGTGCAAATATTAGATGATTGTAAATCCACTTAAAGTGTAAGGCTGTCAAGGCCAACTGTTGCAAGGCATTACTCATTTATACAACCTAACAGCTCAGCATTCCTCCTGAATGCTATAGCCACCCTGTCAACACAGGCAGTGGATTCTGTTGCTATAGACACACAGAAAAGTCATCTGTAAAAGCCAATACAAGTGCAGCCATGATTTTTTGGTAAAAACTTCATTTTTGGATTTTGGGAAATAGGAAACAGTTATTTCCTGGACAAGTATATTGCTCTCTTAGCCATGTGCCACCCCGGGACAATGTACAAACAAGCAAAATGCTTACAACAGGAATTGTAGCAACAACACATACACTCTGTGCCACATGCTAAATCATGCTCTGCACAGCAGTTGTGCCCTCACCCTAAAATGGAATAAACAATTCAGTGTCTCATGCAGACTTTCAGATAAGGTCCTTTTCTGTCTGTGCCATGACAAGAGCAGTACATGTAAAAAGCTGTTCCTAAAATAAAATAAAAGCATATCTAAGAGCAATGTAATTATGTTCTGGACATAATTTGGTTGTCCGTTTATTCAATGGCACTGAGTTCATCATCCTGTTCACTCTGAACATCCAGTTCAGAGCTTGAAGAAAATGAAAACAGGATCTTGGAGTCCAGGGCCACTGTGCAATTGGAACAGTAGGCAAGCTCTGCTCTGCCAAACACCAAAGTATGGCTGTCATGGTCAGCAAGAACATTTGACACAGCTTTTCACTGAGGAGCCAAAAATTCATATTTCTCTTAGCATTAACAGCAGTTTAAAAGTTGGCCTTAGCTAGGATGAAAATCCCACACTCAGAGTGCCATGCAAACTGTTACTTGTTAAATGCAGAAAATCTTTCTTCCACAGATACTCCTCCCCACTTTTCTTTTTCCTTACAACAATGATCTAATACTTCAGACACCCATCAAAATTTTTTCCACCTATTCTTCATCTCTGTGTTTCTAGATCCATCATTACCATCTTATTTGGAGCTCTTCTGTAAGGGATCTCTACCGCATTTAAGCTCCCCTACAAGCACAGTACCTTTCACCTTTAATTAGTACAGATTCCTACAATGGAAATTGCCTTATCAGTGAGAACACAGCAGTAAGCCTGTTCCAATAGCTGATTTTAAGGGGCTTACTTAGAACATAAAGGGTTTTTAAAGCTACATAAAATTATGACCTAAAATAACCTAAGAACTTTGCAGTCTGCATGATACAATCTGGGCATTCCTTGATGTTAAGACTCTCCATTTTTCTTTCCTCTTCCAATTTCAAGCAATGTTTACTGGAAAATTACAGCTAATTTTCCTCCCAGCCCAAAGTCCCTTACCAAAAAAAGTAAACATACTCCTTTACCATTTTCCAAGAAACAGACAACATTGGCAAGATTCCCACAAAATCATTTTCATTTATTATGTGCGCTGTCTTAGCTTTCACAGGTATTAGCAAAACAATAGCTCAAGTTATGTCCCCACCTTCCAGATGGTAAAAAAAAACCAAAAAAATTCAATGGCCATGGTTTCTTTTTCAGGCAATAATTGCACTAACATGCTACACTTTGTGTTTGCTAATTAGACTAAACTCCATGCACACACTCACATCAACACATTGTGATTCCAGGCCATTTGTTGTAGAGCTCTCCTAGCTACATTTGAAGCTACTCCTGCTGATAAATTACGTCTTTGTATTAAAAAGAATACACAGACAAGTATCTGCAAGATCAGCCTCCAGGCCTCCTGTTTGTATCAGAGCAATATTTCAGCAGTGTTTTTCAGCATTGCTCAGCCTTGCACACGGCCTCCGCAATAGCTGAGTTTTCCTACTGCCTGTCACATGTAATTTTTATGATCCACTACTTCTCCAGCACAAAAGCCTCCCTCCCATCAGCACCTCCATCACACAGAGCACCTCCAGAGCTCTGCTTTCAAGGGCTGACACTGCTGCCTGGTAGTTCAGCTGAGCTGCTGGCACATTTATGCATGCAATCATGCCAGTCACCTGCTTGACTTCACCAACAGAATCCATCCGCTGGCCATTCTGGCCATTCAGAAGGATCAGACAGACCAGGAAGCACACAAAGAGAGCAGGACTACAGAACACAGCTTAAGCTGTGCTCTGCAAAAGCAGCATTCAATGATCATCTGTAAAATTTTGGATTTTTTTTAGTGTGTAGTGAGTATGAACTCTACTGCTATTTTCACTGTAAGAAAACTGACAAAACACCAACATTAGAGCCTGAATCTGCTTCATATCAACATCTCCAAAGAGGTAAAGGTTTCCCTCAGCTTTAAAGAAAGAGAAGGATAAACCAAATCTTTTTAAAAGAACCTACAGTTCAAACGTTACTTCTAGAAAGCCTTGCTAGCTCACAACACCACACTGACATTGCTTTTCCTCAGTAATTAGTAGTACCTTTGTGCCTCAGCAAGCTGGAGGCCAGATAGTCCACAGTGCTGAAAAGATGCAGTAAAACACAGATCTAGAATTCACTGAAGTATGTTGAATTGCTTTCTTCTGATTTATCCTTTACAAAGTGCCACACTAAGACTGGCATTCACACAAGCAAATGGCTTTAGGTAGATCTGCATCATGGATACCTGAACTGCTCACTTCATTTTGTTTTCAAAATTACTTGTCCCATCCCTATTACACAAATCATCAGTGCTCTTGCATTCGTGCTAATCTTTAGTCTACATAATAAAACAAGCATAAGTAACTGGCTGAAAAATTGAAGCCTGAAAGCGTAAAAGAAATGTTTCAGAGCATGGTTGAAAAATCATCTGAGCTGACCCTGGAAACTTCTAAGGAACTACTCAATGCTATGTCTAACCATAATTAGGAATTTCCTGCAGTCTCTGAAGTACAGTCCATGGGAAAACTTAGGAGATACTGGAGAAAGGGTCAGCAAATTACTGGTGAAAAAATACCATCTTGCACAAGAACTATATCAACAGTAGACTACAGTGGAAACAACATAGAGCTGAACATTTGGTAAGGCATACTGAGCAGAAAAACTAAGCAACATCCATTCATCACTAAACTATTTCATCAGAGAGGAAATATTTACCAATAAACTTGTTCTAAAAGAAAATACTGCAGCTGGCAATACTTGGTGACGACAAAACAGACACGAACAAGTATAGCTAGACACATTTTTGAGACCCAGCAGGTGTGTCTGCTACCCACAGGAGTGTTTTAAATTAGGTCAAATGTGTGTCTTAACAGTTATTTTGCTCAAACATTTGCTGAACCTACATCCTGGGGGTTCAGGCTGGACATGAGGAAAAGTTTCTGAGAGTGATCCAGTGAGAAAGCGAGTGGTCATTGGAACAGGCTCCCCAGAGAAGTGGTCATGGCACCAAGCCTGACAGAGTCCAAGGAGTGTTTGGATGATGCTCTTAGTCAGAGTTTAGTTTTAAATAGTCCTGTGAGGAGCAGGGAATTGGACTTGATGATCTTTATGGGACTCTTCCAAGCTGAGATATTCCACAACTCTTACAGGCCTGGCCCCACCAGCTACTGTTTGTCCTTCATCCAAAGTATGCAGACAAAAAGCAGCAGCTTCACTAGTTAGAATGATTTGAGAATAATCTTTTTTCCTCAGACTTGTCCAGATTAGTAGTCTGCCTCTTCCAGCCTTAATTCACCACTTACACAGAAAATCTTGCTCCTTGAGAGTTGATGAGGGCTCCAGTTACAGCATCCCCCAGCACCAAAGTACAAGCACAAAAATATAAGGTATGTAAAGGACTGGCACTTTAGGTGAGGAAAAATGAGCATTTCAAACACAGATTTTTCACTGATGAACTTGCAGGTTCAACAGACTGCACAAGACCAGAGAGTTTCTTGTGTCTCGTCTTGAGCAGTTTTCACTGTTCTTGTGTCCAGTGTTTCTTGTCCTGTTTAATATCTTTAATGGTGATCTGGGTGAGGGGGTTGAGTCAAGTATTAGGAAATTTGCAGATGGCACCAAGCTGGGTGGGAGCATCTCTCTGCTGGAGGATAGGAAGGCTTTGTAGAGGGATCTGGACAGGCTGGATCCATGGGCTGAGGCCAACAGCAAGAGGTTACACAAGACCAATTGCCAGGTTGCAGCTGGGTCACAACAACTCCAGGCAGCACCACAGTCTGAGACATGAGTGGAGCAGACCTGGGGGTGCTGGGTGACAGCAGCTGAACATTAGCTTGCTGTGCCCAGGTGGTCAAGATGGGACACAGCACCCTGGCCTGTTTCAGAAACAGTGTGGCCAGCAGGAGCAGGGCAGGGATTGTCCCCCTGTGCTGGGCACACCCAGAGTGCTGTGTCCTGTTCTGGGCCCCTCAGTTCTGGAAGGAAAACTGAGGTTCTGGAGCAGGTCCAGAGATAGGCAACAAAGCAGCCACTCAGCCAGACTCATGAGAGTCTTTTTCACCCTTCCACGCTTGCTGGTCTTCTCTGTGAGTGCTGGCTTGCCTGTCCAGTTGTGATTATCCCCTCACAGAACATGGCCCTCGTGTCTCTGCCTACAGTGAATGCAGGTGTCTGACAAAGGAGCATAACTGCTCCAAGACAGTCACTTAACTGGAGTGTTTTAGCAGGCAGGAGGCTGCACTCCAGCAGGCTGATTGCAAAACCTCCAAGGCAATAGTAACTCAATTCTGATAGCCAGAACATTGCTGGAATTACAGTAGTATTTCATCTCTGAAAGGAGTTGTTCATTATCTTGCCCAATGATCTCATCTCAGGATCCATCACTCGCTTGTTCTGTTGTTTTTCTTTTTACTGCAGTATCTGGAGCTTAAATCATGAACTGTTATAGAAAGGGCAGACTTGACTGAGCCAAACTGCAGAGGCATATGAGCAAGCAGCCAGAGCTACTTCAGTTTATCAGAACAGGAAGGTAGCAAAAAAAAGGATTTTAACTGCGCACAACAGCTCCCCTTGGCTGCTGTTTGCGCTCCCAGTTGTGGGACAGCTCACTTAGATCGGGCATAAACTCAAGCAGCCTCTCCTCAACCTTTTTCCCAGTTAAACTTTTATACAAAATTGACTTTCAGGCGTGAAGCACCTGCACCAAATCAGGCATCCAAATACTCTCCAGGTATAAGAGAAGAAAGAGCAGAGTGCAGAAGACAACGGGTCACAAATAAAGCTGGCAACAGGCTGAAAATTTGCATTTCTGCTCTTGAAAAACTTCTCCTGCATCTACTAACCAAGCAGCCTTCGGGTGCTAGAGCACACAACTCAGGAATGTTCTCTGGGCATGCCAATATGAGAAAATATTCATGCTCTACTTAATCCAGGGAAACTATATAAACTATAAACTTTGAACTATAGTTAGACTAGATACTAATCTGCAGCCTGAGTTATACTGTGATCCCAGAGTCTTCTCAGTTTCTGAAACAACTCAGAAAGGATATGAAGAGCGTTATTTCTAATTATTTCTACTAGGGAGGCAGACTTTGCAAATATACATCACTGTCATCAAGTAACACTGAGTTTTAAACAGTTAAGGTGTACACTTGGGCTCATCAGAAACTAGGTAGAATATTTCTTTTCTGTTTTTCAAATACTGGACTTACTTTACACAGCAGAAATGTATCAAGTTTTTTTCATTAGGCTTCTAATGCAGTCATTTTACCTGTACAAATTGACTACAAGAAATGACCGAAACACCTCGGAGATATAAATCCTTTTAGAAATGAAAACTAGTGTTTTGTGTTCTAACTACAGTTTTTAGATTTTAAAACTGCACATTATTTTGACATTCAAAAAAATACATTTAAATGAGATCTGAAATCCCATTAAAACCCCTACAGGCTAAATGCCAACAATGTTTAACACTGTAAAATTCTGCTGCAGCAGTATAATCTCTACATCAGTGGAACTGAATAGGTTTGCTTGTAAAACACATGCAACTACACAGATGTCCTTCACTAAAGAAAATATTTAACCCTATTTCCATTACACAGAAGTTTGAATGCCAGTGAATCCAGCATATTAAATATATTTTAATATGTATAATTTTTATTGGGTTTTCTTATTGTAGCACATACACATTACTAAAGGGACAGGGAAATAATAAGTTACATGTTTATAAAATACTCTCAAGTCTGCATAGTAAATGGAAGAAAACATGATTACTGTTTCATTCCAACCAATCAGACATGCTACTAAAAAGTAAAATGGAGAAACTGATTGCACAGGAAAACAAATCAGGAAATTTCTTCAGAGAGCAATAGTTGCTAAATACCAATAAATGCTAAATAATTGGTGTTGTACATTTCATATGGAGCTCTTTGTGAAGGTGGTAAAGTTTAAAGACACATTTACTTAGTAGAAGACTGATGACACCCCTCCATCCAAGCAGTTCAGCTGACCTTACTGCCCCCACAACTGTTTTTTTGTGGGAAAAGTTAATCTCGCTTGGCACCCACAAGAAGGGCAGTAAGCCTGGAAGGAAAGCACAGTAAATACCAGCTGATACATTTTCATCTGTGTGTGTAAAAAGAACCAGCAATTCTTAAGAATTCTGTATAGCAAAGGCAGTCTAGAGTCCTGTTTCTCATTGAATGTATGATTTTTTTAAAAATTGAGCTGAGTCACAGATTGTCAAATAAAAAATGCTGGCTTTTTTTGATTTTTCCAAATCGTAACAGGAAAACTAAATAGATGATAAAACTAGTAAGGAATTTGTCTTTTCAGTTTTGCAAAGAAACAGTTTCCCACAATAAAATTGATACTCTAATTCTAAGCTTCTGAACAAGACATTCTTCTAAAGCTTTGTATCCATTGGTATTATAAATCAGAAGCTTCTAAGTTAATTTCATTTATTTTAATGTCTTCTTCATTTGGAAAATTTAATGCTTCAACATACTGTTGTTTTAAATCAGAAAAGAACTTTATTATTACAGCAATGGGGAGGGCTATTGCTGCTTTAATCAGTAAGCTGGATTTTCATCCTGCCTCCTGCCTCAGTGTTTGATGAATAAAAAATCTGAAAAATCAGAGCTGATAACATCCATTTCCCAAATGATGAAAACAGGTATACTGCCTATTTCTTTCCATGGATGACACCAAGCCATGTCATACCTAAGGCTCAGACAACTTTGTATCAAAAATAATGGGGTTTGGGTTAGTTTCATTGCTTTTATTCTAAAAATACTGGTAAACTGATTGCAGTTTTTGTTTGTTTTTAATTTAATTCTTTAATTCTTGGTGGCTGCTACCTCCAGGGTACATTCTTCCAAAACAATTTTATTAATACAAAGATTCAAAAAAACTTCCTTTTCCCCTAAGCTTTCATTAAATTACAAGCTAAAATGTGTCCAGAACTCTTGTGATGTGATCCTGGTCCAGACAGTGCTTTATACTGGCTCAGCCCAAACTTTTGCCTTGTGTGAGCTTTTTAAACTCAGCTGATGTTTTTCACCTGCCTCTTGGAGGCTCTCCCTGCCTGTTCAAGCTCACAGCACCTTCCCTGCAGACAGCTCCAGTTAACCCAGGCCGCTGAGGCAGCCTGAGAATGGGTGTGAGTGGAAGAAAAATTGAGAGACCGCAACCACACTGAATCAAGTTTGTTACAGCTGAATATGAGCTCTGTTATAAAATAAAGAAAACCAAGAACAGCTGCAAACACCATACTGACAAAACAAACAAGAACCTAGATAAACTGTTCCAGCTTTACCGTTGTGTGACACAGGGAGTTTTGATCTTCACTTAAGATCAGTGTGCCTAAATCCACTTAGGATTGGTTTAAACTGCATCAGTTTCAAACAAATTCCAGCTGGTGCCACTCAACAGACACAAAGTGTTCCTGTTTTCTTCTGTCACATGGTTCTCACTACTGGAACACCAAACTTAGTTTGTACTCTTTCTGCTTCTACTCCTGTTCCAGACAGAATATCCCCCCAAAAATGTCGTGGCAGGGAGTCATGCAGTGAAAGACCCAGCAAGATTATTCTTCACTGACAATATATGAATATTTTAGTTCAGCTTTGTGGAAACACTTGAGATGTAGAACATCTCAACTGTAGGTAGGAGTAAAAGTGAGTGAGCTTTCAAGTTAATTTTTTAAATATTTAACTTGGTAGCCCATGTACTAGCTTGATATACAAGGTAGGAAAATTTATGCTTCCTTTCATCACCAGTGTGTTAATATCACTGTGGAGGAGCAGCTGGTCAAACACAGAGCTCAAAGTCAAATTTCAGTCTGTTTTATAAAATCCATGTGCCTGAAATCAGACAACCAACAACAAATAAAACCACAAAACCCCTCCAAACAAAGAACAACCCACAAAGCCAAAACAAAAACTAGAAGAGGCATACCCAATACATATAAAAGTAATTCCAGGTGTTCTCACAGTTTCCTGAAACATCATTTTTGTACTTTCCTCCCTCACAAAGAAAGGGGCTTACCAAGTTACCTGTATTTTCACCTATCCTGAAACCATCAAGTTATCATCAAATTAACCATGAAAAAAAATGTGTAAACTGTGAAAATTTTCAGTGTCTGAAAATAGAGCTGCCTGTTGTTTGCAACATCCTGTGTACATGCAGGGAATGGGAAGAGGAAAAAGATGTAAGTACAGCAAATAAAATGAAGGCTGTTAGGAAGGAGAGCACTGCATTAATATGCTGATAATCTGGCTCATAATAGCCCTTTAAGGGGTTTTGGTACACAAGATGAAAGGAAAAGTTGATCAAGAGAGAATAAATTACTTTCAGTGTTACCAGAGAGACTTTTTTCCACTAATGCTACAACTATCTAACAGTATGGTTAGGGCAAACAGTAAAGAAACTACCAAAGATTTTGCAATATACTGAGCCAAAAATATTACATGACTGTGTTTTAAGGCACTTCTAGACACAGTACTTGAGCTGTTTACTGAGCAGTCCACAAGCAGCCTACTCAGATATTTGATTTTATCGGCACAGGCCACCCACATCTGACCCAGTAAAAGTGCACATGTGCAAGAAGAATCCCCCAAAAACAGTGCATCTTTTTTTTTTATACTCTGACCTTTAGCAAACAAAACCTCTTTTCTGTCATGTTCATACAGAAAGAAATCCAGTACACAATTTCATGGAAAGTACACTGGGAACATTTCTTGTATCACTGAGCATGGCATTAAGTCAACACAGGAATTTCTTCTGAGACTTGTCAATGCCTCAGCATTTCTTTAGTTCCAAGTTTGTGGAAGAATATCAGCACAAAATGTTCACACATCACGCATGTACCTAATGTGTTCAGTCTGGCAAGGTAGACCTGAGACTCCCTGAGAAAAAATGAAAGGACAAAGAATTGTTCATTGAAGGTGGTGCTGGACAACACATGCTGACAATTACTGCGTGATCTGAAAATGTGGATTTTGCTTATATTTCCCTTACAGCAGAGGCAGGATGAAAAATAATAAACTATGCTTCATCTTTTTTCTTTTTCCAAAACCTACAATTTATTCATAGAAAAACACTTGCAGGCAATCTGTAAGGTTTCAGAACAGGGAGAGCAGGGAGAAATAGAGCCTAAAGCAGCAGAAAATAAAAACTAAAAAAAAAAAAAATTAAATGCAGTGAACAAAGCTCCATCAACCACCAGAGAACCACCACCATGTTTCAGTTTGGTTTAGAAACCATAGCCTGCACTGACTGAACAATTTGGTTTATGCTTTCAACTTATTCCTCATGTGGGGATCCAGTTCTCCTGTCTCAAGTCAAACATGAGTACCTAGGCGAGAATAAACCCTTGGCATAAAATGAACATATGATGTTCCTGTATACTGTACTGAAAGGAACTTTCTCTCCTAGACACAGAAAAAGTGAAAAATAAACAGTTCTACTGCAAAAGTGTTTGCAGCACCACACAATTCTCATGCTTATCAGTCAGCACAGACCTCAGTGGAGACACCAGGGATATGGAGAGCAGTGGGATGTAAGAACTTCCATCAGATACAGGAACACCCACAGGAACAGGTCATGGGGAAACTGAGCTCTGCTGTGGTCAGCGTTGTGTTTATGTAACACCTACAGGGAAAATCAGTTTTGCTTACTGTAATTAGCAGCCAAGATGCCTTCCCTTCCTTCAAGCAACAGTTTGGACAGATACTATCAGAAGACAGGAAACTTAGCTAAGGATTTAAAAAAAAAAAAATCGCATTGCTAATAAGATCATATTCAACATTAAAGAATGAGCAGCATGAACAGCCTTTTGTGGATTAGATGGCATATTGCAATTGTGCCTCCAAGCAAATTGGGCAACAGAAAATGCTGTGTAGTAAGCAACTAATAAAAGCACCCACCACACAAGTGCTGAAAGATTGCCTCACCTCTTTTATGCAGTGACTCTTGGTGTAAACACCTAGACACCTTGATTTGCTCATCTCTCTAGATTTTTTATGACATAATGATCATCTCAAGCCATTTGAAAGTGCAACAAAGGGGGGATATCCATAAGCAACTTCTTTGTTAAGCACAGCAAGTGTCCATAGTGACTCACCACACTCATCCATTTTTCTCTACCTGAATAAAAACATGCCACTAAAACAGGAAATTTCAGGTTTCAAAGGTGCTAAGTATAAAGTCTTAAGAGGCCATGAAAAATTCTGTCACTATTCATTTTTGTATTTCATTTGACTCACTCAATCTGTCTCCATGACTTTACATTGTAGCTTCAACAACTAATCCTACAACCACATTTGAACTGTAGAGGAACAAGATAGGTCTAACAGCCCATTAAATAGCAATGGCCCTTTGTTTCCCATATGAATGATACTTTCTCCTGCCTATTAATATTTCATTATACCAAGTCTGTTTACCAAACGTTCAGATCAAATGTTAGGGAAAAAGATGTTATAGTCTACATTTTATTAGCAGACAGTGTGGAGTACGCATTTTGTAGGAAGAATGGCAAGCTGTATGCTCAGTTATCTAGTTGGATAGCACAGTGATGGCTGATAAAAGCTTCTCCTTGCACCCTACAGGTTGTTTCCAGAACTGTTAAGGTCTGGCTATAATGTTAGCTCCAAATAAACATCTCATTATTTTGCTCAGTTCTGCTCAACAATCCCTTTTCAAAGACACACCGAACCCCATCAAAACTTATTCAGTTTTCTATTTTCTGATTTTGTATGTCTCACACTATGTAATTCATTCAGATGGTGACCAAGGGATTTAGTGTTGAGGTCAAATATAAGTTACAGAAGAAAAAAAAATTTCATGCTGAGAAAAACTGCTTCTTGATGTGTACTTAATTTTTAATGCAGCATGCACTTGGAAGCCATGAGAGAGTTAAACCTGCCCCAGACCTCAGCAGCTGCTCTGTGCACTTCCGAAATAACCTTGGGAAGGAGCTAGCAACAATCTGTGTCCCAGCTCCCAGAATGCCAGGCATTCACACATCACAGCAACAGATGCTCCATTACAGCACTGCAGCTTTCTGTGCTGGCACACTTTCATTTGTTGCCAGCCATCATCCCCCCACTGACCTCCTCCAGACCTCAGATCAAAAACAAAGTGGGGGAAACTGCAGTCAGGATCCCAGAGAAAATGCAGCTTTCCCTCAGAATGATGTACCTGACACACCAAAACCAGAAGCACTCCAGAGTTCAGCTACAGTCACATAAGTATCACACAATGACACTGTCATTAAGACAGTGCTTACATTAGTAAAATTAGCATATAACAATTGAACCTGGCAGAACTCTTTCCATCCCAAGAAAACAGCACCAAATTTTCCCTGTTACTTCATCATCACAAAAAAAGATGTGATTGGCCCATAAAAAACCAAGAAGGACATCCTGGTTGTTCAAATAGGTCACAAGATTTCCACAGATATTGCTGGAAAGGATGGCCCTTAACTTCAGCTTCACTCCCAAGAATCTTGGAAAATATAATGCTGTTTATCAGTACCCCAGACAGCTGGGGTGAAGTTTCTATTTCCACAGACCTTCTGTGTCACGACTGATACTGAATTTTTTTTTCCTGCATTATGAAGGGATCTCAAAGTAAAATCTTCCCAAGCACATGGAAGAGTCCCCACATCAGTTCCTTTTCACATACGTGTTTGCCAAAAAGATGATACTCATGGGAAAATATTTTTTTACACTCAACTAGGAATGTTCAAACAAGTTCATTCCTATAACTGTAGGAAAATTATGACACAGAGCAAGCATAAGAATGAATGCAAACAAGCCCTATCTGTGAACTTACACTTGAAATAATGTACACATAACTGGTATAGAGAACTCAGATACTAATTAACAAAAGGAGCAGCAATGCTTGATTTTTTTTGCCAAAACATGCTTAAGACATTTAACCTAGAGTTGTTTATGTAACCTGAAATACCCTAGCCTTAAATCTCCTTCCCTTCTATAACCTGCTCTTACCTACAGTAAAAAGGTATCTGTACCTGAAAGACAGTGTGCATCAGTTCATATTCTTTGTTTCAGAATTTCTATCCCTTGTAAGCAAACAGATCTGAAACTCAAGCCAAAAAACAAGTCCCTGAACTGGTATACAGCAGTTTTCAATACATAGCATACAGTGCTCAAGCAACTTTGCATTAGCACAGCCAAAAAAAAAATCTCTGAGCTTTAGAGCGCTCCCATAGCATCTGATGTGGAAATCTTCAGGCAGAAGGTGAAGGGTGGGAGAATGACCAGCAAACAGTGGGTGGCAGCCACCTCCAGTCCTCCAGCTCCTCACCTAATGAGCTCACCAGCCAAAAGTCCTATAAAGCATGTCCCACTAGGTCTGCATTTTTTATGGGCCCTCTGGGAATCCAGACAGAGGTCATCTCTCTGGTCACTCTGTCGTGCAGCTATTCCAGGAAGCTGGAACAAGTGAAAACATTACACTTGGGCAGAGAAGTGTCAGGAGGCTGAGCTGTTTCATTCATGGGCCTGACAAGTTCATGTGAGGGGATTTTGTGGCCTTTTGTCTCCTCTGTTCTTTTCTTCTGCTCTGTCCTGGCAGGTGGCATTAATAATCCTCTTGTGGATTTCACTTGGTCTGACCTCTGTTTAGGGGGGAGACTACAGTAATTCCTCTGGAAGGACCAGGGAGGAGCCTGAGTGTTATTCCAACACCAGCTCTGCCTGTTTTAGAGAGAACCCCCAGAGAGCTGCACAGGTGGAGCATTTGAGAGAGCATTTACAGCAGTGCTCCTTTTGATAGGTGTTTCTTAGTGGCCAGTTTCCATAATGAAGGAAATAATCCTTGCAATCCCCCATTTAGGACAGGGCATGTGTACACACAAACAGATCAGGTTTTTTTTTCAGTCCCATCACCAGGATATCAAGTGGCAGCAAAAATGGCACAAAATGTTCTGCCCCATAAAAATCTCAGATGTTAATGAAACCGTAACAATTGCCAGGGAGCTAGCTTCCCTGTGTTCTGGGAAAGCAAACACGGATTTGATGTGCCAGGGGTCTCATATTCCATCAAAAACAAACAGCTTCAAGGGTTAAAGTCAGCAGCAGACAGATGTGCTGCCTTTTCCCATCAGCCACCCATATCCTGTGCCAAGTCTGCTTGAGACCACAGTGAGAACTAACTGGAAGTCAGCTGAGGCAGCTTATGAATCTCTTGCATAGCACAGCTCTGGAAACATTCATCCTTCCCTCAACAGCTGTCTTCAGAAGGTCTTCAAGGAATAATTTGGGATACAGAGGCAATTGGACAATGAAACCCTCAGATCATGGCTATAAATACTGCCTTTCCCCACTGCTATTTTAGTTAAGGGCCAGTCATGCCACCCTTACACATACTATTCAATTCACTTGCATTAACTATTCAGAAAATGTGTTACTAATTAATTAACTTCCCAAAAGCTCATTTAGCTCCTAATTCCACCAGCTTTCACGTAAGATGCCCAGCTGTCATAGGTCTCAGAGCCTATATCTCAAATGGACAGAACAAAGTGTCTCCCAGATGTCTCTTGGGAAGTTTTCTGGACCTGATGCCTTCTACAACCTAGAAATGAAACAACACACACTTCAAGTTATGTTAGTGTCAAAGGTAATATGGAAGCTGGTCTTCATTGAAGGCCTCCAGAAGCAGTTATGGAAAAATGTCCATAGATGTCCACCCCTCACAGGAGTGCACACAGTTTTACAAGTTTAGTAAATCAGCATAATTGTCAAAACCCACCAATTAGGAGCACAAGGGGTGATGCAGTCAGAAGTGAGAGGAAAGCTAATGTCTTTACAAACAATTTGATGGGTGAAGGTACAGCCATTAACATCTTCGAAAAGAGTCTTAAAGTCTCTACTAAGTTTGGGCAACAGGTTTGTTGCAGAGCCCAGAGACCTTGGCTCCAGGTTCAGACAAGATAAACAGTCTACACAGGCGTGAACTTTGGGGTAAAGTAACAAGTTCAAGGAGGAAACATGTGGTAGGCTGTTCAGGAAGGCTGTACCTCCCTAGTATCACTGAAACTGCAGGAAAACCAAAAGCCCTCCAACAATATTTTTAGTCTTAGAGAATCAAGGCATTACTTTTTCTGGCATCAGAAATCATTTCATCCACACATAGCCCAGAAAAATATTCCAAACATTCCCTAGAGCTGGAGTTGCTGGTGCCCAACGCCCCAGATTACATTCGAACCATCAAGGAATTGAAGAGTTCCCTGGATAAATGCAAGAACGAGAACGCGCAGCAGATCTTGACCAACACCACCATCATGGTGGTCAGCATGGTGGCAAGGGGGGCAGCAACTATCAGAGGAGCTGGGCAGGATTGAGGACACATGTGACTTGGCGCTGGCCCTGTGCTGGGCCAAGCTGTGCATCTATGAGTACGTGGAGTCCCGGGTGCCCTTCATCACTCCCAACCTCTCCCTCATCCTCGGGGACTCCGTGGCTGCCAAGATCAGGGGGTGGCAGGGGGCCTGACCCTGCTTTCCAAGCTGCAACATCCTCCTGCTGGGAGCTTCTCCTCCACCTCTGTCCTGCCTCACACCAGCTTCATCCACCACAGCAACATTGCCCAGGCCCGGCCGCTGGATTTGAGGAGGAAGGAGGCACAGCTCATGGCGGCCAAGTGCACGCTGGCAGCCAGCGGGGACAGCTGCCATGAGAGCAGGACAGGAAGGCAGGGTACAAGCTGAGGGAGGGGATTGAGTGCAAGTTGGACAAATGGCAGGAGCCCCGCCCCGCTGAAGCCACTGCCAGCGCTGCTGGATGGGCTGAGGGAGAGGGGAAGGGCCAATGGTAGCGGAAGCTGAAGGAACGCTTGGGGCTGAGGGAAGAGGCCAACAGAATGAGCTTTGGGGAGGTGGAGGAGGACATCTACCAGGAAGAGCTCGGGTTTAGCCTGGGCCACCTGGGCAAGGCCAGTGGTGGCCACCTGCGCCAGACTCAGGTCAACGAGGCCACCAAGGCCCAGATCAGGAAAGCCCTGCAGAGGACCCTGCAGAAGCAGAGTGTCATCCACAGGGGAAAAGCCACAATCCAGGACCACAGCTCAGGTATGGCCTCGAGCATGGCCTTCACCCCCCTTCAGGAGTTGGAGATTGTGAACCTACAAGCAGCCAGGAAGAAAGTGGCTGAGACCAACCAGAAATATTTCTCCTTCATGGCCACGTTTGTCAAGGTGAAGGGGAACAAAAATGGGATCCCCAAATCCCCAAGGATTCCCCCCCAGTGTCACTTTGCCAAATTTTTAGAAATATTAGAATTTGTGGTTGGAGCATCTTGGGGAGATTGAGGGTGTCACCCTGATATTTTATGAAAAACCCCTTCACCAGGATTTTTCTCCTGAGAAGCTGAGAAGCCTCAGAAATAAAATGAAAACAATAATTATCTGATTGCTTGGAATGTGGTTTGGAGGTTGTTTACCAACAGGTGCATCTTTGATTGGTTCCATATGAATTGTTTTTACTTAATGACAAATCCCAGTCCAGCTGTGTCAGACTCTCTGATCAGTCAAGTTTTTATTATCATTCTTGTCCAGGCTTCTGATATCTCCTTTCTCTTTCTTTAGTATAGTTTTAGTCTATCTTTTCTTTTTAATATCATAATAAATCTGAGAACTTGGAGTCAATTCTCATCTCTTGTCTCGTCCTGGGGACCCTCATCACAACACTGCAACAATTGGTGACCACATGAGGGGGTCAGGAAGTCCTGAAGGGATTTTGGATGGATTTTGGGGGGTCCTAAATAGAATTTGGGAGTCCCAGGGAAAAAAAAATTAAAATATATAGATTACAGAGTTACAAATATAGTGTAAAGAATGCAGAGGATACATAAAACAAAAAAAAGGCAAAAAATCAATAGGCATCACACCCACATAGTACTTTGGTGTTTAAGAAGTCACCATGGTAACATCTGCACTGCAGCCCAGAATGAAGCAGGTCTTGCTACAAGTCCTCTGCTAGAACTACTGGAGCCTGACTTTTTATTCCTTACAGTACATCAGGGCTAAAATATCAGCCCAAAAAGGAGACAACAAAACCCTGGCCACTAAGTAGTACATTTAATGAGCAAATAACTGTAGGCTTTCCTGGGCATTCAATTGACTGAATCTTATGCAAGAAAAACCAACAGAAACTGATTAAGAGCTGGGCCTGGATTATGTTGTGCTTGTGAATTTTACAGCCTCAAAATCCATCTAGAACTACAGATGACAAACTCCTATATTAGTACAGCTTCCTAAAATGAGAAATATGTTCCTGGGAGAGCGCATCACATTAAGCTGTACACAGGTCTCATTTCTCAAGTTGCTTTTTTTTAATATCTCAAAAAAAAATATATATATAGTCTCCCTGTAATCCTAAGAGTCCTCTCCATCCCCTTGAAATCCATCACCCATGGCACCATGAATTCTGGAGCACCTGCATGTGTTTGGTTTTTAACACAGGCCCTGTTTACTTTCTGTCACTCAGAGCAGGCAGCTGCTCATACCCTCTGCACCAGTGAGCCCTGGCTCCCTGCGTCCTTAACTCTCCCACTTTAATCCCAGAAGAGGGCTGATGTGCAAGATACTGACCTTATCTTCTAAAGCAAGATGTGGAAATACAAACATGTTCCATAACAGCAGCTTGGGAAGAGTTATTTGAGAGAAGGAGCAAATTCCTGTCTGCTTTGCTGTATCACCACGAAACATTGAAAGACACCACCTCTGACATCTTCTCCTGTGCCTGGCACAAGCTGCTAAACAAGCCTTCATAACATGAAAAGGCTTCTCAATCATTACTGACTTAAAGACTGTGGGTAATATCAGATCTAAAAACACCTGCAGAGTTTTCTTTCCACCATAGCATTATTCCATGTTCTACCTCATGGTGCAATATAATGGTAAATACCAACTCTGCAATCATGGATTAAGAAAACCAAAGAGGCATTTATCAATTTTCTCAGTGCCTTTTTTTTAAATAATCAGCTCAAAAGACACTATCTTCTGTATCAAAACCAATAGCTAATTGAGAAAGCTAAAAAAATAATTCATTTCAGCCAATGCCAGACACTTCTGTATCCATCACAAAATTCAAATATCACTGAAGCCAAAGACCAGTAAAATAGAAGTTGTCCTACAGAGACACATGCCTTTATACCCCATTAAGTACAGCTGTCATTGTTGCATTTAGTGAAAAAAGTGTAATGGCTCTGCTTACAAGGAAATTTTGTAATTCTAAATTTCTTTTGAACCATTCTTCCAGCTCCTTCAACTGCCAATCCTTGAGGCTTTTGTTATGCAGGCCCTAGGAATACACAGACCAGCTGCAACAGCTGGGATCCTGTTTCACTTTCTGCCTTATCTTACGGATCTACAAACACTTAATGTCAACCTTCAGAAAATCAATCCAGATCACACCCTTTGAAGCACAGCACGATGCTTTCTGCAGTTTGCTTTTGTGGGGAACTTCTGCACAAGTCCAGGCCTCCATCAGCTGCATGTTTCCTCCCAACATCTGTGGCACTGGAAACATCAAACCAGATACCTTGAAGACTATTAATAACAGAATGAGGTAGCTATAACAAACAAAAGAGCAGTAAATATGCCCAGCTGGTTCCAGTTCTCCTCTTACCCCTAACTTGCATTTTGTTCCACCTCTCTCATGCCATAAAGTCAGCTTCCTTGCATACACACTTTCTGTTTATAATTTGGAGTCAATGCAGAAGTTGCTCACAATTAGGAATTACATTTTTCTGATGATATTAATGTCTGCTTATTTCAAAACAAAATTCTACATGTCCTGAGTTCCTCTTAAAAATGTTTATAAATCATTCCACAAGGGTTTTTTTTGGAAATCATGATAACTTGGCTGTGTACACATACCTCTCCCACTGTTTATAGCAAGGTTTGTGACAGCTTTTTGCTGCTTTCCTAAGAAAAGTAAAGTTCATCTATTTCCCAAAAAAAGCAGTCTATTGACTTGTAAAAGTGAAGAAGCTCAAGAGTACTTTTGACATCCTGCATTATCTGGCAGCTGGCTACTAAAAAATGTTCCCAAATATTCAGCTTGAACATAGCAATTTAATACCAAAGGCAACAAGCTTAAAAATAACGTTTGGAAGACAGATTTTTGAAAGAACCACAACAGAGTGAATTCAGAGAAGGGCAATGGACTTGGGGAAGGGTCTAGAGAACAAGAAGAGAAGCTCAAGGGGCTGGGGTTGTTTAGCCTGGAGAAGAGAAGACTCAGGGGACACCTTATCAGTCTCTACAACTGCATGAAAGGAGGTGGTAGAAAAATGGGGGTTGGTATCTTCCCCAAGACAACCAGCAGCAGGGTGAGAGGAAATGGTCTGAAGCTGGGCCAGGGGAGGTTCAGGCTGGAAATCAGGATGAATTTTTTCACTGAAAGGGTAATTGAGCATTGGAATGGGCTGCCCAGGGAGTGGTGGAGTGTTTTGAGAAACAACTGAATGTGGCAGTCAGTGCTGTGGTCTTTGGTCAAAGGTTGTGCTTGATCCTGGAGGCCTTTTCCAGCCTTAAGGATTCAATGAAGTCACAACATGAACTAAGAGAAACATAATTGTGTGTCAGTGCTGCCAGAGCAGCTTTAACTGAACCCTGCCATGGTCAGACATTGTTTATATTAATTACAATTAACATTATGCTAATTAAAAGCTCTCTGTCAAAGCAGAGCTCATAGCAAGAGGCATTGATGTAGAAATGGACAGCCCTGCTCTGTGTTCTGTAAAGATAAGTGCTTTCTTTTGCCAAGCCAAGAATCAAAGTCAACCCTCAACACTAACATTCTTACAAATAACTTGGTCCCTTAACAGAAAGAATATTCAATTAATTATTTACACTTCTTTATTGCATTATTTTACCAAGTTTGTTAAAAATACAAATCTTAACCTCCACCCTACCTCACTCAGAGAAGTATTAGAGATGTACAAGTATCACCTTGTCCTTCTCAGTTATTTAAAAACAACACAAAGACCCCTGACTTGCACTCACCATTGCATGCAGTAGGCACACAATTGCCAACTCTAAAAAGCATTCATTTCTCTGCCTGCACTGTTCTCAAACCCTGGCAGAACAGAAGGAAAACTATCTATAGGATATGGGAACATCCCTGTTGTGCTCATCCAGTAATAGTGGCACACAGCAGATGACAGAGTGGCTTCTATTTTGAGGTTATTGGAATTCCAGTGTATTTTAAATTCAACACCACAGCAAACTCATGTACACTTGATGCTTCTGTAAACTAAACTAAGGCTCCTCAACTCATCCTCTTCAGGACAAAAGTCATTGTTAGAACATACCATCTCCTGCCAGCACTCAAACAATTTAAACTATCTCTAATACCTACACATGCTACAAGTGAAGCAAAAAACCCACCTCTAATTTTAAACTCTGGAGTTAAAGCCTAGTGATAGATCCAGTTAAGCAAGCTGCAAGCCAGTATTAAGGGAATTTTAAGTCCATAAGGGGAATTTTCAGGTTAAAAAGGCATCAACACCACAGAAAGCTTTGCTGGTATCATTTTAGCAGAAGTTGCAATTTTAAAGTCATACATATAAAAAGCTGCTTTTATCAAATCGAGTGTTGCACCTGCTTTTATGCACATATTTTAACGGGACTATCAGTGAAGAAGATACTGAAAACATGCAAGTCTAAAACTGAAGACCAGTTAAATGTGTCTTGAATCAGGCCATGGCAAATCCCAAGTGCTTAATGGGCTTTTTCATGCAGACACAATCTTAACAAATCAGCCTATTTTTACAAATAATACTATAAAGCCTAGAATTCCTCACATTTTATAGCCCAGAACATGAAATTAATTATGAGTTTCTACAAAAAAGGACAGCATTCTGAGAGTCCATTTTTTTTTCCACACCTGAACAAAAACCTTTTCTTTTAACTGTAGCAAAACTACAAGGTTTCAATCTCACATAGATGCTTACAGAGGGAATGGTTAGAGCCTGCTCCAATCAGCAGAAAACTGAGGTGGAAGAGACCTCTGGAGATAATCCAATGCACCTATTTCACATAGGTTATCTACAACAGACTGTCTGGGACCAGGTTAATATGGGATTTGAATAGCCCAAGAATGGAGATTCCACAGTCTATGAGAAACCTCTGATCCTTCTTGACCATTTTCACAGGAGAAAGATTTCTTATCTGTTGCCTTTTGCCCTTTCACTGGTGTAAGGCAGAGCAATTTAGCTCTGTCACCTTTAATGCCTGCAAATGATGACATTTTCTTTTACTCAGAGGACCTCCCATAAAACCAAAGTTGAATTACCTAAATAAAAACCAGTTAAAATTTGAAGTAAAGCTTGTAGATTAAAAACCCATCTGAATAAAAGAGATGATTCAAGCTCTGAAATTCTCAGCTCCCAGTCTTTGCACAGGAGAGTGAGCAGCACTTCCAGCCTCTTTCCAAGACCTGCACAATTTACTCAGTGGGTACAAAGATAAAGGGATGTACAATTGCTAGAAACAGACACAGACTGAGCAGCAGGTACAAAAACAGCCTGAAGCTCCAAAATTCTGATTTAGCCTTGAAACAAACATGAGCTTAGTGAGTTCCCAGGGAAGAGCGGTCTGCCTCACAGGTTATCCAGGCAACACAGAATTGGTTGGGTTTGTTGTTTTGTTTGGTTTTTTCCCCAAACTTTCTTGTATTATAAACTTGAGATGGCTGTGCTTAGTTAGCAGCTTCCCTACTGTACTGCTAAATCCAAAACCCTCCCTCAAAAAAGACAGTAAAAGTTGTGTTGTTTTTTTTTTTTTTTAAAGAAAACACTAAATGGGCATAGTCCAACAGTTTAAGCTGTGCCCATATTCAGCAAGTACAATTATTTTACCATACCTAAAAACAATTAAAAGAAAATATAAAGGACTTAATATAGAGAAGTACAAGATAAGCATTGTTTTTCTAATGAAAGGGCAAGACTAAAATATTCACAACATCTTCTCACACACTTAGCAGATGCTACCTGCAGTCAAGTTCACACAGAATCCTGCACCATGTGTTTAAAACTAGACTCAATAAGCTCAAGAAAACATTGACTAATACTCATTTCTGCTCTGGCAAAGCGAAGGACATGATGGGATCAAAGGATTAGACATCAGCTCCATTAAAGCACCAAACCATGTTAGTGTTTTCCTGCAGATGTTATGACAGTGTAGGACAGGTAGCTACCTAAATAAGCTTAAGCTTGAGGTTCTTAGCAACTCCTAACAAACTTCCTTCTCTCTGCCCTGCTGAGCTGAGTTTCTGCTTCTCTCTAAGATAATTAGTAATTCCTACTTGAGAGAACATTTCTTTGTCTATTTTCACATTTTCACAGAAAACATTACTCCCTTGATCATATCCCTTCAATACTTGCGGCATTCACATTCTCTGAAAAAATCCCTTCACCCAGGATGTCTCTCCTGGGAAGCTGAGAAGCCTCACAGAAAAGGAAAACAATTCTTATCTCATTTGCTTCTCCTGTGTTGTGCTCCTGTGGAATGTGTTTGGAGATTGTTTACCCACAGGTGATTGTTTCATTGGATTCTGGTGTGAGTTTGTTTTGACTCTTTGGCCAACTGGGGCCAAGCTGTGTTGGAACTCTGGAAAGAGTCACAAGTTTTCATTATTGGCTTTTTAGCATTCAGGAAATATCCTTTCTGTATTCTTTAGTTAGCATAGTAATCTTTAATATAATAGAGTATTATAAAGTAATAAATCAGCCTTCTGAGAACATGGAGTCAGATTCATCCTTCATGCCTTTGTCAGGACATTCCCAGCAAATATAATAAATACTTTTCATATTTCCTTAATTTGGTACCTGTAATGCCAAAATTGGTTCTTTATTTCAGCAAATCTAGGATTTTAATAGTGCACTTGCTTGAATACAGAGCAAATACAGCCTACAAGACCTACCAGCATTAAAAGTTCTGCCTTTATCTAAACTTCGACCCTGAATCTGACTTGGAAAGAATGGACATTTCTATGGATCTCAGAGCAGCAGCCAGCAAGGACTCAGGAAACAAGTCAGTGAAAGCCAATTATGTAACTAAGACAGAAGGATGAACTGAACTCAAGTACTTGTGAAATTTATTACTGGAGATTCTGCCTTTGCTGCAGTACAACTTGAAGATTACAAGTTTAAAAGCCAAGCTATTTTTTAGATAACACATTAATTTCCTTCTTCCCTACTCTGTCCCTCCACTTTAAAGCAAGTAAGACCAGCTTTCATTTGGGAACAGCTGGGTGGAACCACTGAACTGAGACCACATGCCCACTGGGATTTTAAGTGACTTCCCTTCAGTCCAGACAGCCTTGTAACACAGTGCCCTTGGCCCTCACTCTTAGATGGTTCACATTTGACTTTCTGGAGTTAACAGAGCCATCAAAGTATCAGTGTGAAGGAAAAGTCAGGGCCAAAAAAATTAAACTGGATAGAAACATGAGTTCCATTCCAAGAATGATTAAAGGAGAAGTTGGTGTCTGCTATTTGCTGAACATCCAAGTCTCAGACTTCAGTGCCCCTGAAACGCAGGATATGAAATCCAGATTTTGAGTCTCATAGTCTGGACCCTCAGCCCAACACCAAAACAGTACCAGAGAGCAAGGTGAAAAATATCACATGCACTTGACTGAAATGGAATTTACCCTTAACATTTTTGCTAAAAATGTTCAGATATTATTTAAAAATTCATAGAAGACCACCTTCCTTAGGCCAGACTCTCCTTTAAACAGTGGATCTTTAATTTTTTTTTTACTAATCCATGCTATTTATGCTGATAACCATTACAAGCACAAACCATTAAAGTGACAAACTCTTTCAGACTAAGTCTGAATCTGCACATTGAATCTGCAATTCACTTATCAATGTCCTGCACCCCAAAGCAGACAACTGAAGCAATTACTATATTACTAATAATCTTGAAGGTCTTTTTTTTCCTCCTGTTGCCCACTGCCAGCAGGAAAATTATATTCCACCTTTAGGTGCATAAAAATGTTTCCAAGTGCTAATTTGCCAAAGCTTTAGCTGTACAATTGACTTCATCAGCTTAACATCCAGGGCTCTGGTGTAGCAGAAAGCTTTGTTTTCTGGCTCTCACTCATTGCACAGAATGAGCTGCAAGGCATCTGAAGCTGTCTCTCATTTTGCCCCAAGGACAACCCAAGCTCTGTTCTCTACTGTGAGGAATATTGACTGTCACATACACAGAACCTCAGGGATGTGGCTCCCCTTGCTGCCCTGTGCCAAGCTCTCACCTACAGCAGTATCAGTTTAGCAGGCTGCTGCTGGGGCTGGCTGTCTCAGCTTCCTCCAACAAGTTCTCCTGGACTCTGTGTGTCTTGGGCTGTGAAGTGGAAGGGCTCCCTTCCCCTGTTTGCAGGAGATTCTGCTTTCCCTCCAAAAGCCCTTCTGCAATCTCGCAGGCCTGATCTATCCAAGCAAGGGGAGCCCATGGAGAGGCAGTTTTTGCATCTCCAGTCCTGCATCTGCCTGGAGCCACTTTGATTGCTCCTTGGAGTTGCTGTACACCAAAATCCCTGCTCTTCTGCAGGCTGGAGTAGCTGGAAGACAAAAATACCATGGTCCTCATTCTTCACATTCACTTCCAACCCCAAACTATTTGCTACAGCTTGCTGTCCAGACATCATCCCCAAGGCAGTTCCCAGTCCTTCTCTTTTTTTCTGTTCCTTGCCCTGTCTTAAATTTCCATGTTATTTCTCCTCAGAAATCTTCCCTTTGATCTACTTTTGATCCAGCAGAAAAAAAAAATGGTGGGAAAAGAAGATGCGCTGAAAAGCTGCATTTATCACAGAAACATTCCATGAAAGTCTTGTCATTTAAAACATGGAGAGACACCTCAGCTAGAACTATCACAAGACAGTTTTGTGGTACTAACACACACACTGTTTCTAGTGAACTTTTATAAATACAGCTACTTCACCCTCTCTTCTTTTTAGAGGAGAAATTCAAAGGGATTGCCAGCACATGCTCACTCCAACCTTGTTCAGAGCAGGAGACAAAAGTCTTTTGTTCAGGTTCAGACGGCATTTATTGCTCTCCTATGATGACAAAAACTTAATAGAGTCAGGCTAAATTGCAAGTTTTTCTTGGTATAGCAATAGATTCTTTTATACATCCATATGAATTTGTGCTATTAAAAGCAATAATGGAATTTCCATGGTAAGTATAACTTAAGGAGATTGATTATTCCCAAAAAAAGAAAGTTCAATTATCAGCAAAAATTGAAACTAAACTTGTTTATATTGCATTTTAGTGTACCACACTCCCTTCTGGTTTTGCAGTCCTCCTTTATGCTATATGACTTTATTTTAGTTTGTCATCAATTTATATTGTTTGTTTTTCACTTTACATCTTGCAGCACCAGATCATAAGCATAATTTCTGGTGAGAAGCTGCATTGCATTTTAATTGAAAATAGAAAAATTTTTGTTTCAAACCAAGATATTTCTTTTATAACAATGGCATGATGTGAGCTATGATCTACAAGGTCTTCCCCAGCCTAAGTGATTCTATGATACTCTGGAACTAGCCTAAAAAAAAAAATCACAGCTTTTATTTATTGGTCTTAAGAAACCCACACTTCTATTGTTCTCATTACAGCTCTTCTATGAATAAACCCAGTATTTCACTTCAAGGGCTGTCTGTCCCAAAGTTCCTCCCATGATAAATTTAATTTGTTTTTCAAAAGGAGCAGAGCAGCTGAAGGTCTCTTTTCACAATATTCACAGAGCAAAACAAGATCCTGTTATTCCAGTAGCACTCCTTGTGTCCCTAAAGAGAGCATGCCAGCCTTTCCCTTATCCTAACCCCATTTCTCAGAGGTTAATAACTGATGTGTCACTCTGCAGCTACACACAACAATCCACAAAGTCTCCACCAGGGAGAAGGCCCACAGGATACAGCTGGGTCTTTGCCAATTAAAATTAATTTCTTCTAGCAAACAAGCCTGGTAATATTACAATGTTAAGAAAATTTTCAAAGCATCAAGGAGAATAAAATTGTCACCTAATAAAGTCATAAATTGCTGTACTGAGTAAAACTGCATTTTTAGCTGTAGGTATGCTCCAAATTCATTTTTGTCTTTAAACTGTTTGGAGCAGGTTTTTCTTAACCTGTTTTCTAATTATGAATAGAAAAGCTTCTGTCCTCACAAAAATTCCACACTTGAACTTCATGACACGCTTGCATTTCAGCAGTCCTCATACTCCAAACCAGTCAAATATTGCAGTTAATATGCAAAGATTTAAATTGAAAAGATTTCTTGCAATTCTAAAACTTCTAATACTTCAAACCCTTAATCTAAAAATATTCACTTGATTATAATGCCTTCTTACCAGTCCAAATATTAGAGCAGAAGGTCATAACCAGCTCCATTTACTTCCAGCACATACAGAAGATTTGCTCTTGCTTCTCATCTACTGGATTAGACAATAGCTGCATGCACTCAAAAATATATTTAAAGATGTTATTTCACATACTGTTTGCTAGAACTAAATCTTTCACAATCTACATCCTTTGCTCCTCTGTGTGACCCTGTTTAAGTACAAAGGCCTCAGCCCCTCAAAGCTACTGATCACCTTCTGACAGGAGTATTGAATAAATATTAACATGGGGCAAAAATCCTCCCAGTGAGAATTTAAAGCTGTGCAAAATGAATGTACTGCTTTGTGCAAAGCAAATGTCCAGTTCTGATGCCTTAGCACAAAGGTCCCTCAAATTTCACATGTCTACCTGAACACATGATTAATTAGAGCATGAATAAAGACTCATACTGGGGAAATCTCAATAAATGACAGACACACAACAGTTGCGCTTCCCCTGAAGGCAGCTCAGTTGTGATTCTGCACTTCCAACACCTGACTGATATGATAACTCATTTTCCATGTAGGTGAAAGACTTAACAGAGACCCTCTGGCCAAGCTGGGGCTTTAAAGACATTCTAGATGCCATGGAGTTCTGCTTCTTGGTATTTCCTCCTGCTGATATGACCATTGCACAGGCACTAAGGAGATTAGGTTGTAGCTGAGTAGCCACCACACTAAATCCACACTTTTTCATACTTTATGCATTTGTAAAAACCTAAGAATCGATTATGAGCAAAACAGAGCAGTCCTCCCCCCACTGACTTGCCCACTGCAAAAAAAGTGTATGTCATGGACATATTTTCTGGAAAAAAACCCCAAAAAACAAAAGAGTTTATAGAGTTAGCAGCTCAAAAGCATTGAAAAGCCAAAAATTAGCCTCAGCCCAAGTGGTTCAATTAAGGGCTGTGGCCAGGAGATTCCAGAAATTTTCTCAGAATTGTTTGATAACTGTCAATGGAGTTTTGATAATTGTTGATGGATTTTCTTTAGCAATTCTTTGTTTCAGGATTCTGCAAGCCTGACCAAAAGGAACTTCCAGAGATGTCAAAGAGGAACATCTCCAGTCCATGGACTTTCTCCTGATACTCAGCTGTTTGGACTTGAAGCAATGAACTTTCTTTACATTGTTTTTGCATTTTCTTATACTGTAAGCTTGTTTTAGTGATATGATAGAATTTGATGTTCTACAGGTGAAGAATTTCATTGATCATTCCACATCAGCACTTGATTGAGGTTTTTGATTGGCAACAGATAAACGTCTTGAGAAGTGTTTGTTCTCTCTTCTGCATGGGCCCAGCAGAAGAATTTGCAAACACATTTCTTTTTAATTTAATCTAAAATAAAAAGGGTGAAACATCACAGACATATTTTCTGAAAAATCCTTTGCTAGGATTTTTTCCTCCTGAGGAGCTTCTCAACAGAAAAGAAAAGCAATTATCTTCAGAAGAAAAGAAAAACAATCATTATCTGCTGCTGTGGAATGCAACAGGTGCATCTTTGATTGGTCCGTGTGAGTTGTTTTTACTTGATGACCAATGGCAGCCACCTGTGTTGAGGCTGTGAGCAGTCACAAGACTTTATTATCATTCCTTAATTCCTTTGAAGCTTTCTGACAAAATCCTGTCTTCTATTATTCTAGTATAGTTTTAATATATAATTTTCTTTTAATGTAATATATATCACAGAATGAAAAATCGGCCTTCTGAAGCATAGAGTCAAGATTGTCATCTCTTCCCTCATCCTGGGACCCCTGTGAGCACCACCCCATGAGGAATTGCAGCATTGTGCTGGATCTCTCACTGCCATTCATGAAAGGCACACATGAAACCTCTCAGAGCTCAATGGGACTTGCAGCCTCTCACTGGGCATCTTTCATGTAACTTGACATCCTGCTGTGTGAAAAACAAGAAGGCACTAAACACTTGCCCCTTGCTATGTGAACTAGACAATAGCTGCATTTTTCATCAATGAAATAATCTCGAATTTAACTGTGAAGTCAGTTGTGATTTACTGTAAAAAGTGCAGTTAATAACTTGCATCTTTCTAGCTACAACATCAACACACATGTCTAAAACTCCCTGGGCAGCCTGTTCCAATGCCTTACCACCCTTTCAGCAAAGACATTTTTCCCAATATCTGATCTGAACCCCCTCTGGTGCAGCTTGAGGACACTTCCTCTCATCCTATCACTTGTTACCTGGGAGAAATGACTGAGTCCCTCCTTGCTGCAGCCTCCTTTCAGGGAGTTGTAGGCTAACATCAAAGTTTCTCCTCAAAGCTCAGTTCTGGTTAACTGAGAAATTGAATTTTAACAGAGAAATTGAATTTTAAGAATGGTATAGAAATTATTCAATTCCAACAGAACAGTGAAAAAGTAAACAAAAAAAACTCAAGTATTTAGGAAGCACAGATATTGAAAAGACACTTTTCAGGTATCTGATAGTCTTCTTCAATTTGTAAAGTGATGGAAGGAAAGAGAAGCTGCAGATGAGAAAAAACACAGAATATTCTCTCTCATCACCAAGATGTGAAAGAAAAAGATGAGCTCATCTCTGACAGCACCAGCTTTTTCCATGCAGCATGTGCCACTTGGGCACATCACATGTCAGATAAGATCACAGCAGTGCCACACAGCAGAGCACACACTTGCACATGCCTTCTTCACTTGTCACCAGTGAGTCATCCACTGCAAACCACAGAGAACTGATTGTTTTCACCTCTAAGAGGCAAACTTTGTTATCCCAAAGAACAAAAGTATAAGTAGGTTCTTCAGTTCTGATGGAATTGTTGCAAGGTTAGTCAGCGTGCCCACAGTTATCTGTGCTTCACTGCTATACATGCATCTTCTGTATTGGTGTAAGGAAATTATGATTAATAAAATATCCCAAGTAACTGCTTATCAATTGTAAAATTGAAATGAGGACACAGCTTAGCAGACTGCTCATCAACACCAGAAACAGCAAGGCCATGGAAATACTGACACAGAATAATATTGTTATTACCTCCTGCTTAGCTACCTGTAAATCACCTATCATACACTGTCACAGTGGTCACAAGGGTCTTCAGGGTGAGAGAGAGACGAGAATGTTGACCTCATGTTCAGAAGGCTTGATTTATTATTTTATGATATATATTACATTATTACTATGCTAAAAGGAATAGAAGGAAAAGTTCTCAGAAGCTAGCTAAGCTAAGAATAGAAGAGGAATGAATAACAAAGATCCGTGTCTCAGCAGAGAGTGAGACCCAGCTCTGCCATGAGTGGTCAGTAAATCCAAACATCCACCCGAGACCAATCACAGATCCACCTGTTGCATTCCACAGCAGCAGATAACCATTGTTTACATTTTGTTTCTGAGGCCACAGCTTCTCAGAAGGGAGAAAAATCCTAAAGAAAGGATTTTTATGAAAAGATATCAGTGACAATACACATCTATTATTTGATTCTATCTTCCAAGAGAAGCTTAATACCAACATTGAACATACAAAATGCGTGCTCACTGTGAGCAAAGCAGCCACAGAGCTCCTCCCATGGAGCTGTCCTCACTCAGCTCTGTGCTGTGAAATTGTCTTCAGCTGCTCCATTGCCATCACCCCTCTATGCCCATCCCTTGGCACAAAGGTCCTGCCACAGCCCAGCCAGAGCACGACTTGGAACTGCAGCTCTGAGGTTTCCATTTGGGATGTTCTGGCCTCTCAATATTCACTGCAAAACCTGTTTTCCTTCTAACAAGAAATTGCATGACTCCAAGTTTGGCATCTGCCACTGCATGTCTCATTTCTTTAAATCTCTGATAGCTTTCTCTTAATTGTGAAGTTAGAGGAATCTCTGGAAAATTCACTAAGAAGCAACAGATGAGAAGGAACTTGTCTTTCTATATTCTTTAGCAGAAAAAATAAAAGCTTAAACTTGAGCTTATTACTGGCGCAGCACTGAGAGGCAAGAGGCATTTTTGCATAGTTTCCAAAACTCACACATCTTGGGGAACTTGGCACAACTCCTTTTAAAACAAGCCTTGCTCTCCTTTGACAGAGATGGGGTTCACTGCACTTCACTGGAGGTGTAGGAGCAAGCTGGGACTGGGGAAAACCTGGCTACAGCAGGTTTACAGAGGAAGCAGATTAAAGAATGTGATCTATAGACCATAAAGTGTAGGAAGCACCTTAAGATCATGCCTCATCAGAGGCTTGTTCCAAAGCAAGTAAACTCCATCAAGATCAATAAGCCCTTGAAGTGGATTCCGGACAATAAATATATATATATATATAAGTTCTTTCAAAGGGAAGAATAGCAAACCAGGACAAAGAGGGAGAGGCTGCAGATAAATGGGTGCAGCCAGAGGTAACATAAAAGGCTGCACTCAAGGTACAGAAGTCTACTGAAGCATCTCAAAGTGCCATTGCTCCATATATTGCAGAAACCATTCTTTTTATTCTTCCACTCTTTTATTATTTCTTGAGTCAAAGCCAGGAGCTCCCTGAGCAGTTCTCTGATTTCAGAACTGCTACACTCAGATGAATAATAGATACCAACTCTGAAAGGAAATAATTTGAAACTTCAGATTTGCTTTAGCACCACAGCACAGCCTTTATTGTCTCCACAAGTGGATGTAGCCTGCTGCACAGAAAAATGTGTACTCTCCTGTTTCCAGGAGAAAGCTTCTCCTCAGGACAAAACAGAATTAGTGATAACCTTTACTTTACATGGGCCAGAACCTTAACCTGAGCACAGATGCGCATATTTCCACAGATGGCACTTTCAGGTGAGGATTGTGACAACAACATTTGAGGGACTGAAGAAAAAATTCTTTTTCTTGCTCCTATTTATGCCATGTTCTCCCCCACAGATGTGGAAGTGCTGTGGTTTTACCCAAGCTGGCAGCTGAGTGGGACACAGCTGCTCACTCACTCCCCTAGCATTCCCAGAGGGGCTGAAGGCCCTCTCCTCCTCCTCCTCCCAGTATGGGGGGACCAGGGCAGAGAGGATTAGACAAGGCAGGCAGTGGGGCAGTGGCTCTCCCTGTTTTCCAGGTAGCAGAGCTGAGAGAGGCCTGGCCCACAACTTCCTTTGGGTGGTGTGGCTGTGTGACCATGTTCACAGGGGTCTTGGGATGAGGGAAGAGACGAGAATGTTGACTCCATGTTTCAGAAGGCTTGATTTATTATTTTATGATATATATTACATTAAAACTATACTAAAAGAATAGAAGAAAGGATTTCATCAGAAGGCTGGCTAAGAATAGAAAAGCAATGGTAACAAAGACTTGTGACTGACAGAGACAGTCCAGACAGCTGGGCTGTGATTGGCCATTAATTAGAAACAACCACATGAGACCAATCACAGATCCACCTGCTGCATTCCACAGCAGCAGATAACCATTGTTTACATGTTGTTCCTGAGGCCTCTCAGCTTCTCAAGAGGAAAAATCCTAAGGAAAGGATTTTCCATAAAATGTGTCTGTGACATGGCTGGGCAGTAGCAGAGCTGGCTACTGTCACCAGACCACACAATCTCAGAGAAATGCTTCATATGTACCAACCACCTGAGAAGGTTCCTTTCCTGACCATACTGAAAGGAAAAACCTTAGGTTTGAAGCATTATTTCCATGGAAAAATAATCTCTCCTAAGCTATGAGAGTGTCAAACTAACTTACATCTCTGGAGCCCTGTCCCACACACAATTATGCCAACAGCAAAACTGACACACAGAGAATTGCTGTGAACACACACACAAGACACTTCTTTTGCTACTCTTCCTGTTGGATATAATCCTGCCTCATAGTGGTCTTGTTCCAAACTGATTAAACTCCTTTATGAACAATGCAGCCCTTGAAGTGTGTCCCTGACAGCACTTAGTGAGAAAATGACATGTTCCTCCAAGCAGAAGGAATAGCTAACAGGACAAAAGAAAGCTTACATAAGTAGTACAGTTGATCTTTCCAAAAGAACTTTCTAAAATACTAAACCCCGCAACACTGAACTGAGTGAATAACAAAAGTCAGAGTTGGTTTAACTGAAGGTCATTTTCCACTTGGAAAGATTTTCCCTTATCAGGATCAGCATCATAAGGTAGAGCCTCTGAGGAATAAAACCCTGGGCAAATACCCTAAGGTGTCAACATTTTTGCCTGCCTGCATTCCCAAGACCTCTTAAAGAAAGATTTATATTAACAGAACAATACAAACTTGTCCTAGCAGGAACTTGAACTCTGTGACTGTTCCCTTCTAAAATATACTCTTTCTTGTCTGTTCTCTTTGCAAACACCTTGAATTGCCAAAATCATCTGACTCACCTGCCCCCAGCAATGAGCAGCCCTAAGTCCTTCTCATGAATAACACTTTCTCCTTTCCCTTCTGACTGTAGTTCAGCTGAGCTACTAGCACAGGATCCATGGATCCTGCAGGAGAAATCATGCACATCCTTGAGGACTGCCCATTATATGAATGCTTTAGCATTTATTTCATCCACCACTAAATGTTCAGGAATGAGATCTTTATGGTCCCTTTCAACCCAAATAATTCTGTGAAAGAGAATGAAAACACTCCATGTTATTTCTTGTTCCTCAGCTGCTTTTCCAAATGAGGCAATAATGTAGTGGCTTTCTAACTCTCTCCTTGTAGAGATGAAAATTTACTAGAGCACCTGACCACTCCAGTGGAAGCAGATATATCATTCTGGTGGAAAATCCATGTATTCATACCTACCCTTACAGACATTTAAACCTCACAAATTACCTTGTGTTCTAGGAGAGGAAAAGGAAGGACAAATATTTGTTTGGGTGCCTTGTTGGGGAAGGGAAAGGGAAAATACTGATAAGGATTTCCTAGGATCAGTAGAGTGGACATTAAAGCCATGGCATGTTATGATCCATAGCTTACAGCTGAAGTTGCATCAGAACTGCAGATGATATTGCAGACTGGGGCATCTTTTTGTTATACTATAGCATCCCACAGAAAATCACCACTAGAAAGGCTGCTCAGAGCTTTCACTTTAATGTGGGAAACCATAATTGTGCTTCAGGCATCTCAGTCAAGCAGAACAAACAAGCTAAAAAAAATAATTTGAAGCACAGACTCTAGCCATGACCCTGTTAGACATCAAATGTTTTTCATTTAATTTAGCCAAGAACTAAGAACTTTCTCTGCTTACAACATTTTGTGAACTTGACTGACTGCAGAGGAGGTATTTTAAGTCTCTACTGCGAAGTTATTTGTGAAAGCATTTGTAATTTAGCACATGAGCATACAGGAGGCAAAACTTCGCTATTAGTGTATCAATAATATGTATTTATTCTGAACTTTCTGGGTTTTGTTGTTTTGGGTTTTAATCTATTGTGGAAAAAACAAAAAAAAAAAAAAAAACATTTTTATAGAACATTTATTCCCTTTCAAAGGAAATTTGCAACTTGTACTACAACCATTTCAGTTCTGTCCTAGAACTCTTTCCAGAGCTGAAAATACCAACTAATGGGGCTAAGTTTCAGACCAAACTGTTATCCTCTCTTGTAAAACCTTGATGAATGTTGTCCTGTTTACCAATTAAAAAAAAAATAGATCCTTAAGATGAAGAATATTGACAGGAATATTCACATACAGTTAGACACAAGAAAAAGCCTGTGGAAGGTGAGATGAGCCTGACTCCTGCCTTTTGCACATCAGCTGATCTTGGACTATGTGTCCTTGCCCTTGTTTTCTTTCCAGGTATGGAAAGATTGGAAGCAGCTGCTACTGCAACTTGGACAACTCCGGAAAATTTCCTGAGATAATCAGGAGATTGAGAATTACTTGCCCAGCTTTTGAAGGGGCTAAAAGACCAGGGGTGATTTGCATTTGGCCGCTGGCAAAGGCATCACAGCAAGATGTGCCTGTAAATAAGGTGTCATTAATTTACCTGTTTCATGCCACTGAGTTATTGAGGCACTGGATGCTGCTCAATCAATAATAATCAATACCAGCAAATGCATGAACAGCACTTTTTCTTTGCTTTTTCAGCTATGTAGCAGATGCTCAGCTGGAATAACTCTGCTCTCTGCCTCCAGGGGCCCCAGCAGAAGTCAAGCTGGGACTCCACACCTCTAACTCCTGCATAGCATAAAACCATGGGCACAGGAGGCTGCACTATCCTTATACCCCTCTACATTTAAGATGCAGTGCCTGGTTGTTTAAGTGATGCTCATTTTCAGTTAATTTAATTTCTGGTAGTTTCTGTGGTTTGTCTCCCATCTGTCAAAACAGGGATCAAAACAGGGCACTGAAGGACCCAGCTCAATGTATTCCTTTAGATAGGAAAGTATTACTTGCAAAAAAAACGAACAAGTTTTTCTACCCTCAGGAATTGTAGCAGCAAATGAGAAATTGGATTCTTTGTGTCATTCTACCATACATTAACAGATTCAGGAAATCTCACTAATAGGAAGTGCTAGAACTATTTTTTTCCTGATACTGCAATTACTGCTCTTACAGATATAATTAATCTTCTCCCTGCCTGCACTCAGTACATTTGCCACACAGCACCATCCCCAAAATGCTTGTTACATACCCTCAAAACAGCACAGTTTACATTCACACTTAGTATTTATTACACAGGGGCTGAAGAGTTTGCATATCTGCATCCAGCCCTTTTCCACAGCTTTCCATTTCTCACACTTATCTTTGAAACAGCTGGAAGTAATTGCTGGAAAGCCCTGATAATCCTATTCAGATAAGCCACAAGTAACACCACATTTCTAGTCTCCAACAGTGTTCAAGTAAACCAGAACATGAATCAACCAGCCTACATAGATATCAATCTCTGTAATACAGCTTTTTAAACTTTATTTGGTTATTCCATCAAATGCAGGTTAATAGGTGTATTTGGTGGCATGTAAGTCATTTATAAAAGGGTACAAAGAGCAGCCACACTCTAACAACCAGCAACATTTATTTAGAAGAGCGCTACAAGTCTTGAAAACAGGACTTTTTAATGCAGCTAAGTGGAAATTATCAGCTTTCTTTTCTTCAAGGTTACACCCAAGTTTCATATATGGCATGATCCCCAGCTGTGCAAATGCTTAAGCTGCATTCATGTTAACAGATGTTAAATATTTCGGTCTCGGAAACCATGACCACAAAATGGAGAATTTCAATGGCTACATTTGAAAATGCAAATTTGAAATGTCACTCTTGATGAGCAGGCAGAATATTTTTGTTTCCTCCAACTTATGGATTCCTTGATTTCAGATCTAAAAGAAAGAGATGCCATCATGGCACCTGCCCTCCCAAATTCCTGCAACACACAGTTTCTCCAGAAGCACAGAGTTAGCCCTTGTGCTCACTGCCTGCTTTACTCTCTCATATTTACTGTCAATGACAGAGCAAACCCAGGCTGGGTACTGTGGAGCATCTGATTTTGCTGTGACCCAGAGAAACTCACTGACCTTTAAAGTTAAGCAAGTGCAAAACCTCAGTCAAGTAATGCCCTTTACTGTGAAAACCTTATGCCATTTTTTTACTGGATCCAATTATGCCCAGGAAACAGAATGGGTACAGTCATGTGAAGCAAAAAAAGGAAGTGCAAATTGCAGCCTCCTATGCACTGCTGAAGCATTTACAAGTTAGAAATCCACTGCTTCTTCCCAAGATGGCTCTCTCTACAGAGTGACTTTCTACTTCTTCCTGTTACAGGAACAGGTTTACAGGTTACAGGTTTGCCTTAGATACTTGTTCACAGCAGGAAAATAAATGTATGATGCAGACAGATATAAATATTCACTCAGTTTTACTTCAGGAGAATAACTTCTGTGAGAAATAGATTGCCAAGTAACAAATGGTGATTGTCAGGCCACAGCCAGGATAGTACTACACAGACAACAGCAAATAGTTGTCACTGTCATATTTTCTGGAAAAATCCCCTTGCCCAGGATTCTTCTCCTGGGAATCTAAGAAGCCTCAGAAAAAAAAAAACCAATATTATCTGATTTGCTTCTCTTGTGTTTTGCTGCTTTGGAATGTGGTTTGGACACTGTTTACCAACAGGTGCTTGTTTCATTGGTTTTACTTAATGACCAATCATGGTCCAGCTGTGTTTGGGCTCTGGAGAGAGTCATAAGTTTTTCATTATTATCTTTTAGCCTTCTGTCTGTATCCTTTCTCTATTCTTTAGTATCGTTTTAGTATAGCATTCTTTAGCATAATATATAACATAAAATAATAAATTAGCCTTCTAAGAACACAGAGTCAGATTTATTCCTTCCTCCTCCGATGGGGGACCCAGAAAATACCACAGATAATTTTTTAGTCATCGGGCAGAGGGCAAATGCAGCACAAGGCTCTGTTTCTCTCCTATTTCCATAAATATCTCTCTATAATTCAGCTTTCAGTAGCTTTCATCAGCCCTCCCTTTTATTTGACATCATCACTTTAACTAGCTACCCTGTTGCTATTTCCTCCTTTTCTGAGAAGTGCAACCATTCCTCCTATACCTGTCTATAATTTGCCTAAACAGCAAGTGATCACATGGTTCTAACAGCAAGCATCCATCACAAAAAAAAAAAAAAAACCTAGGAAGCTCCTGAGACAGTGAACACAGCATTGCTTCTTGATGGTAAAAGGTGTTTCTCAACCAGTCTCTCTAACAGATTGCTTTTTAACAAGAGAAAAAATGTCTAAATGCATGCTTCTAAGGTTCCACATACAACAATTTGATATTAATAGAAAGAATAAAAACCCCTCTGACAGACCTGCAAGATAAAACAAACCTTTAGGAATTGTGCTACATTCAGCAGCTGTACTGCAAAGCACAGGCTCACTGAACCCTGTCAGCAAATTAGGCGTAAGTGACAAGGTAATTAAAAACTTACTGCTAAAAAACAATCAAGTTCAGCTCTAGCTCTGCAAAGAATTTTAGCAGTTTGTCTAGCTCTCCACAACTTAGCCAGTGCATGCTGACTACAGGAATAAGGGAAAAAAGCAGGGCCTTGGCTTTGGGCTGGTCAGGGTAGGCTCTGGTAGGGCTTATAGCAGGGTCAGCACATACATTCAGCACTTACTGTTGGGCAAAGGAGGTGAATGAAGAGTTCCACCCAGTTTTGCTGGTTATGGAGTTTCTTTAAAATGGGGAAATTTGACTTTGAAATAGAAAAAGGCTGTTTGAGGAGTAGGGCCAAATTTTCTTCCCTGAATTCATTTAGAAACCACAGTCATAGATCTGGTGTGAGGCAGATCTGTTCTGTTCCAGTACTGCAGACAATGGGCACTAAATACTATGGGAGCACTTAGGGTACAGAGTAATTCTTCTGATGCCTTCTTATAAACTTTGTGCTGATCTAAGAGAAGCCAAAAAACCAACTCAAAAATCTAACTGAGGTAACTAATCTTACAAATCCAAGTGAACAAACCCAGTCCCACTGCTCACTGACAAACACCAGTTTTCTTTGCAGCACCTGTTCACACATCAAGAAACCACTTGCACTTCCAGTACACCAATTAAATGCCCATATGTCCATTTTACAACTGAGTTATCTGAGGCATCAAACAGGCTAAAAATACTTAAGGTCCCAGAAGGAAGCAGGGCCAGGCTAGAGCATCATTTGATATGAAAACAGCAGTCATCCTTCCAGCACAGTATCAGTGCTCACTAACTTGGGACAGTTGGTCTGTCTGCAGTTTGGTCCACTGCTGCCCAGTTATTGATGTAACATTCTCTCTAAAATACTTTCTAGTGAAGGTCAGCAGCTCCTTGCTTTTGTTTGAAACATCTGCTGTCAAAAATCTTCCAAGACATGAGCCCATACCATCCCCATGCTGCTGCTGTTTTACTTTACACCAGGTAAGTTTACAGGATTCTTTACACAGAGATTCTCATCTTACATCAGTTTTTAAGCTCTTGTATTTAATGGATTTCATCAAATCTGGTAGATTTGATGTCCAGATTGGGGATGTTAACAGGTGATTTTTTACATTCAGCATTTCTCAGCTCTTATCTTTACTAATCCAAACTAACCATTTCCATTGGCATTTTAAGGGCTGAGTTGTTACTGTAACATTGCAATCCTACTGACAGCATCTCTCCATGTGCTGTCAGAATCCATGAACAGCATACAGGAGAATGTCAAACCCAATTGTTCATCACAAGCACTCAATTCACTGATAAGAAATGCTTGCCCAGCTCAAAACCCATCCCGCTCTGCAGAAACTTCTGGCATTTAATTTGAACACAAAATTCAAGCATGATACAAAAACCAGAGGGTAAAATCTCTGGAGCCTGGCTGGAGTATCATATATCTAGGAAGATTAGACATCAGTGTTGCTACCAGTAACGTGAGACTCCAGTGAGCATTTCCCATGGTGTGCTGCACAAGTTTCACTGGAACACCAGTGCCTGTGGCTTATCTCTCCAGACTCAGCTCTCCACAAGAAAAAGCAGTCAATTAGCTAAAAGTCCTGCACAGACAAGTTCAATTACATCTATTTCTTCAGACCCCTATGGGGATAAAACTATACGCAGGACCAACAGGGTTGATAATTAACAACCAAATTATAAAGCAGAAGTTAAGTTACCGTAATCCACGAAAGAGTTAAGCTTGGAGGCAAAAGATGAAAGAAAGCCTAGCAAAAAAACCTATGGTAGCTTGTTCAAAATGAATTACTCAGTCTAATGTTTGCCCTTTAAGTCATTCCAGACTTACTACAATATATCTGCTAGTGTTTTGGCCTCTAGATAACCTGCCTAGTAAATCAAAGCAAAACAGTGCATAATTAAAACCTAGTCTGGTTCAGATTATAGAATATACAATTTATTTTTACAAGTAAGAAGACAAACCCCATAATTCACTTGACATTTCACCACTCTCTTGAAATATAGTCTTTCCACTGGTGAAAATAAACTGCCTAGCAGCTGTGTTATATATTTTACCTAAATGTATATTTAGATCCATGATGTGCACAGTCTAACAGATTTGTAGCAGTTTTAAGGAGCAGAGACAGTCCCTACTCAGCTTTCACACAGGCAAGTTGGGAAAACATGGTAATAAATGGTAATAAATGGCATTTGGGTAAACAGAAGAACAGTAGAGACCAGCAGGATACTTCATTGGTACCATTTCATTGAGAAATAGCCTTTACCTTGTTTGGATTCCTTCATTCCAACCTGTGTCTGCAGGATCCCTGTGCTCAGAACCAGTGAGGTGCTAACAGCACAAATTTCACAGTTAAAATCCCAATGATAGCCTGAGCTCTGTAAACACAGTGGTTTGTACTGGATGGGATATCCAGGCAGAGCTGCTCATGTGTGTCTCAAGAATGCACCCTGCCAACACAAATTCTACCCTCAAACTCAGAATTTCAGATAAATCCCTATTATCTGGCTCATTTCCTACTCTCCTCAGTTCAGTTCACTTCCCTGCTCCATTGATGTTGAAAGCTCACAGGATCATTCTGTACATCCTTAGCTGGAATCCCAATTCCATGCATTTCCAATAGCTCCATGATTAAGCCTGGACACTTGATGGAAGATGCCAGAGAAAAGGGAATAGTCTCTGCACGTTCTTGTCCCCTTTTTTGTGTGTCCCACTCCATCACAGACCGAACAACTGCATCCTACTTTCCTCAGCCATAAGCAATGCTAACTGTGGCACATTTTGTACAGGTAACAGAACAGTTTCTCCAGCTATAAGCTTTGAGATAGCTTCTGCAAGGAAAACAAAACTTAATCCCAAAATAAGCAATCACCATCTTCTTTACAACAGCCCTCATCCCTGTTTGTCACTTGCTACTCCATGACTGCAGCAAAGTCTGTATTACACCAGAGAGAGAAGATGATTTCCTATTGTTCCTGTGTGACAATCTTTGTGTTACTGCTGTGCCTCAATTCCAGGGGAGCTCAGCTCACAGCCAGGCACCAGAGTCTGCTCTGTGTCTTCCACCTTGCCTGTGACAAGGAGCTGCTGGGAAGGCTTCAGATGGAAACAAGCCCTTGCTTCAGGCTGTTTTGTACATTTTCTGTATTGCTACCTCAAAGATCTCCTTGCAAACCAGGACTGCCCAGGAATTCTGACACTGTCAGTGCTGCTGACAAATTATATCACTTAAAATGGAAGGGGGGGAAGAATATTTAAATGATAAGGAAAGACCAATAGTCCTTAGCAAAACTTATTTGCAATAAATCACAATCTTGGGAACTGCTGAGTACCAGTGGCTCTGCTTTCTCATTAAAGTGTTTACTGCAGACAGCAGCCAAGTCAACCCCACAGAAATCATACCCAGAAACATATACAAGAAGAAATAACCTTTTTTGTCCCATTAGCCCTGTTCTGACATGTATGAACTATCTTTTTTGCCCTTTTCTACTGGCACATGTTAGTTACATTGGATCTGTTACCATCAACATCACATTTTCCATTCATATGAACAATCTGTGGCCTTCTCCCAAGCCTTGCTCTAAGGTGGTAGCAGAGGGTACCACCAAGGACAAAATCCAACAGTTTGCCCTCCAGTGGTGGGGAAATCCCTGCAGGGCATTTCTGATCTAACAAAATTCATCCCTGGCTCACATGTTATGTGTTTCTCACCTGAGGAGACTAGAGGATTGGTTATGGGCACAGAGCAACAGGCAATGCTCTGTGAGAAGCATCCTTGCTCCCTGACCACACTAAGCTCATTTGGGACACCTCATGTGTGCCTTTCTTCTCTGGTGCTTGGGAGCCCTAATTCAGGGGAGGTAGCTTTTATTTTTGAAACAAACCACCATCAAGAACTCTGATAGAGGAGAAATCAGGTTTTTCAAGAAAAATTCTTCATTACTATGTTTAAGAAAGGATCTTGTAGTCTCAGCTCAACAGCCCCATGGCTTTTCTGGCAGTCCCTAATGCACTAGACAGGAGGCTCCTGTGTGCAGTGAAATGATGCTCTCTCTGTGCTAATACTGGAAATAAACTATGACACCACTTGGAATCACTGGGTGTCATTAGGAGCTTAAAATGGTTCAGCACAGATAGGGAGCAGCAAAGGAGACCAGCTGCAGAGCACATCAAGAATGATCCATGTGACAAAGCAGCAAGTGTCTGAGAATGTTCTATGAAGTGTCCTGCTGCTAGTACTCAGGTTTCATGGCAGCAAATTGGTTGTTCAGTATTGTAGAACACAAAGAAAGGGTTCAAGAGGAGGGATGTCCAGGAGAAGATTCCTTCATCTTCCCCCAGATTGTTGTGCTAAGCATGATGCCATATGGTCTGGAATATCCCCTGGGTCAGCTGGGGCCAGTTTTCCCCTGTGTGTGTCCCCTCCCAAATCCTTGCACACCCCCAGCATCCTCGCTGGCAGGGCAGTACCAGAAGCAGAGAAGGCCTTGATGTTGTACAAGCCCTGCTCAGCAGTAACCAAAACATCCCTGTGTTATCAGCAGTGTGTTCAGCACAAATCCAACACACAGCCCCACGCCTGCTACTGGGGAGAAAATTAACTCTACCCCAGCCAAAACCAGCACACATGGAGACAGCAGCTTGTACATTTCAGAGAAACTAAAGCTCCTAATTAGCCATGCACAAAAACCAATTATGACATAGGATAGTTAAGAAAGATGAGATCAAAGCTGAATTGAGGTGAGCCAGAAGCCCATGACAGGTTAGGCACAAACCCCAGAATCCAGCACAGCCTCATTTACCCAGCTTGTCCTCAGGGCATAGCTGGGATTTGTCTATGGCACAGACACTGTGGGAAAACATCAACCTGAAACTGAAATCTGCTTCTTGCCACCTGACTGTCGCAAGGCAAAACCCTTGGCAGGCACTGGCACAGCTTCCTCCCTTGTGCTCCACTCCCAGGTGCCACAGGAGCCACTGTGTGATGGACTAAGGACCAGGGCAGCTTGCTGGGTCCTTGAAGTGGAAATTTCCACTGTGGGGCTCACTGCTGATTGAGGGAAAGCACCCAGCCATTTCACCCTCACAGGTGTGGAGGTGCAGCAGCCCTCCAGGTCACTGTGCACAGCAGCCATTTCCAGGGAACAAAAAACCAACTGTGTGGAAAACATGAATAAACCATAACCCATGCAAGGCAATAAAGAAAAGCCCTTATCACAAGCTGGAACAATAACACACCACTGATTCCTCAAGACATGCCCCAAAAACAAATAAACTGTTTAAAGGGTAACCTTTTAATGGGAAATAGCTCAGAAAATATTTTAGGTACTAAAACTGGTGCCATTTTCACAGTGCCCATTTGTGCTATCAGGATATTTTCTTTTTGGTTTCCTAACTCCCTTCTGCTGCACATCCATTAGCCTTGTGAGCCAATTTCAGTCAGAGATTTCTCACCTGCTCAGAACCAGGCCCATGTCAGCTTATTTCTGTGCAATTCCTCTCAAAATGTGCCCCCTTCCCTTGCAACACCAGCTTTGAGAAGTACAGTCCTGCAGACTCAAGCTGGGGTCTCCTTCTCAGGGACTCCCCACTAGAAACAGTCACTATTAATGTTTGATTAACAATCATTGTTAATCTTGCACATCTGTAGCACTTTGGGACACCTTTACAGCTGTTTCACTGGAGAATGGGGCACACTGGGCTGCCAGGGTTGTAACTCTAACCCCTCCAGAGCCATGTCCCAGTCACATGAAAGCCACAGGACGGGTTTATAACTGCACCTAGCACACAAAACAGCTGCTGAACACCCCAAACTAACAACCTAGTCACACTTGCTGTGAGGTGCAATCAGTGTTTCATTCCTGAAGCCCTTAAAATGTGAGCAAACAGATTCTCTTCCCTGAACTATCTAACTTGTAGAAATCCTAAGCTGGCTCTGTGGTGCTCTTGGGAAAAATCAATCCAGCTGAGTGCAAGGGGCTTCCCACCAAGATGGAACATATTTCATTCTGTGAGAATGCAGGGATTTGTTCTAGCCTAAGAATTGATTGCCAGCTATGGGTGAGAAAGAAAAGCCAACCATTTGCACAGATTCTCTCCTGTTTTAGTACAAGTTAATATCACAATCAGCAGCCAGGAGCAATTGCAGAATGTCAACAATGGAAGAAAATGCCTGACAGCTCTACAAGTGTGGGAAAAACAAGCTTGGAGGAGCAAATGGAAAAGCTTAAACCAACTTCTCTTAACTACCAGAACTGTTTAAGACCCTCAGGAGCAGGTCGCAGCAGCTGGTATCACTCTCTGAGACACTGGAGCAAAAATAAGTCATTGGTAATGAGCCCATTGCTTTGCTCCCAGCTCCCACAAGATGCACAAACACACCTAAACATCCCCAGTGCCTGCTGTCAGCACAGGTGGGCTTGTAAGAAACCCTTTGATGCAAGGGGGTTTTCTGCCATACCTCCTCTTCCAGCTGCAGCTTCCAGTAGGATTCCAGCTGGATTCCTCTGCACAGGCTGGGGCATGCAACAGCTTGGCAATGAGATTAATGGGCACAAGGCAACAAAACTGAGATCAGGGCAAAACCAGATCTGTCCTTGGGCAGAGAGAAGAGGAACAACTGGCTATGAAATTTTATGCCTGCACAACAGGACACGTAATTGAATTGTCAGTCATCTTTTTTCAATTAAAAATCATGCAAGAGTCCAGCGTGTGATGAAGCACTACAACTGATAATCCAATCTGTGTCCTTTAGAGGTCTCTTACCCATCTGTCTCCCAGAGGCTGTCCACACTGATGCCAGGAGGCAGTGTGCTGCTGGGATTTCATGACCAGCCTCAGTCCATAAATCATACTCAGAAAGAGCCAAATGCACAGGCTCTAGCTGACAGCAGAAAGCATTTCTGAACAATCCCACCACTCTGCTCACAGAGAGAACAAGGTAGCCCACTGCAAGGTAGGGCAGACAGATTTGAAAATCACCCACCTGCCCTTTGATGCTCCCCAGGGATCCAGATGGGTCACTCACCAGCCCTAATGTCTCTCACTAGAGGGGCAAGGCACAACTCTTATCAGCTTTTCACCCATGTTTGATAACTCATACCTCCCTGGAAAATGTTTTCCTGACTTGACTGAGGCAAGCCACGGCAACAATAGAGTGCCTCACACATGGCAATACAACTTCTAGCATCTCACTTTCTGATCAAGTAATTTAAATATGTATTTCATGAGTTAAAGTCAAGCTGTCAGATGAAATGTGATTACCTTATTGGAAAACAGAATGTAACCTTCCACTCAGACCCAGAGGTTGGTGCAGTTATTATTTGAGGCATTTGATTGCTTTGCTGTCTGGCCATAAATTTCTGATGCAGTTCTGCCTCAGATGCAAGCATCACAGAACAAAAACAATTAAAGGCTACAGCATGGCTGCTGTGCACAATTGGGTAAGGTACAAGTCTTTTCACCTTCAAATCACTTCTCAGATTGAGAAAGCTTAAGGCTTGAACAGACCCCCTGTAGGTCAGACAGACCCTTAAATTGCACTGTTGCCTTTGGACTAAACTCAGCCAGTATTAAACTGCCTAAGCCACTTTCCAGCCAGGCAGCCATTCTGGATTTCAGGACAGCAAAACAGTGGAAACCTACCCTTGCCTTTTGACAGCTATTTCCAGAGCTTAATTCCTGCTCTGAGGAGCTGCTGCTTTGTTTTCTCATTACAGCTGCATATTTCCATTTTTTACCCATTTGCTACTGCATCTCTTACCCTAGTTCTGTGAATATGCTTTGCAAGGAAGAAAATGGATAGTCAGTCAGCCACTCCAGGGACTTCAGAGAGAACTCAACAGCCTGAATTCCTCAGGTTCTCCCTAAAAACAATTCACCTTTTTTAAAATCGGTCTCACCACACTTTACTGTATTGTCCATATGTTTTAACACAGCTTTAAAAACACGCACAAATATTTCAGGCCTGTTTCTCTTAATGGCTTCATCCAGTACAAATATGCAGCACAAAAAGCAATGAAATACTGACACACCTGAGTCTAATTTGCATGCAGCCATTTCTATTTTGCATTAATGACTCCCCTCCACCCTGACTGCCTTCACTGTAGCACAGCACCCACAAACATCATTCTATCAGCTATTTGCTTGCAGACTGCAAACAAAAATGCTTAATTGAGGCTGCCTCTAACAAAAACTCCCAGCTGATAAGGATTCCTTAATCAACAGCCAGAATGACATCAGTTTGTTAACTCTTATCCTATTAACTCTGAACAGTTAATTCTTGCAAATCACAAGCACCTGTGAGGTTGGGTACCCCTTGTCCCCTGCACAATTACTTTTTTCAACCCTACTTATCTTGTTTGGCAGCATCTGTTCCCCTTTAAGCCAGATTGACCTACACTAATACATTCCCATCCTGTAGTTCTTTATTGAGTGAATCACATTTCTGTTTTGTCATATTTTCCCTGGGAATGCTGATAGGATAGCCAGCCTGTGGATGAGCCCTAAACTAATGTGAACTCCTAGTCCAGTGATCAACTCCCATCTGTTTATCTCTTCACATCTGCCACAAAGAGGAGAAGCAGCACTTACAATACAAAAGCAAATTCCAGCTCAAAACCACACATAAAAATTCAATGTAAATCTGGAGCAGATATTTTTTCACTGTGAAAACTGCAGCAACTTTTGCAAGCAACAACAAAAAATCCTTATGATCGTGTCTTGGGTCTTGAGTTCCCCCTACAGTACAAATACACCTTCTGAGGTCATGCATTCTGTACTAGCCCCACTGGCTGGGTGTGCATCCTGAATTCCCCAGCAGCCTCCAGGGAATTCGTAATCTTGCCCCCTCTGCTAACCCTCCCCTGGCTGGCAATCTTTATTCTGCATGGAAGGAAAAAGCATCAGATCAGAGCAGCTGCCCTCAGGTGAGGGGAGCAGGTATTGAGCTCCATTAGCGAAACCCCACAGATCAAAGCTATTGACAAGCTGCTGGGAAAGGAGGCTTACAAAGGCAGAGCTGGATTCCCAGCCCTTCACAAAGATGACAACAATGGAAATAGCACAGGCTGGGAGCACTTTCAAGTAACAAGACATCTTACAAAGACTATGAGAATTTGAAAGATTCTCTGACTACTCCTCTCTGGTTTTATCCATCACTGAAAAGTAGAAACACATCATAACAATTATCTATTTTCAGATAATAAGCATGCTAATTCAAAGGGGACAAACCTAGTCATAATGCTGTCTATAATGCCACAAGCTATGCAGAACCACAAGAAAATGCCACATCCAACACAAATGTACATGGCAAGGCAGTAGAAACTGGAGAAAGGGACTATTCCTCATTCCTTAGAACAGAGTATTATAGCTGCTCATGGACTTTGACCATGCAAAATAGTTACAAAATACTTCACATACCTTATTATTTAGCTCTAATTTTATAGTCAGTGCAGTACCTCGGGACTCTTCATATCTAGTAGAAACCAACTAGACAGACCATGCTGGAGAAACTAGTTTCTGTCCTTCCTGGTCCTTAAAAACCCTCTGAAACAGTCAGTGCCAATTGTTAGATGAGGCTTTAATGGTGATCAGGTGTGCAGCAACAGTGCCTATTTTGAAAGTAAAGTCACAGCAGCTGGGAAGTGTTTTGTACCCAGAAACAAAGCATCATACAGGCAATAGTGGGGGCATCATATACCCTGAAATATGGAACACAGTACCATGATTGCAGCATTTGAAAGCCAACAAAAATATAAACATGCTGGGATTCACCCAAAGCTGTGAGGTAACTGGTAACACATGTTTTCCTCAGTCCTTGCCCCAAACAATCCACACATGCTATGCTGTGAGAATACACCAATTGAACTGGTAACTGACCTGGTTCCAACCCCCCTGCCTTGGGCAGGAACACCTAGAACAGGCTGCTCAAAGCCCCTTCTAAGCTGGCCTTGAACACTTCCAGGGATGGGATATCCACAGCCTATCTGGGCAACCTGTGCTCAGTGTCTCACCACCCTCACACTGAGGAATTTCTTCCTAATATCCAATCTAAGCTTGCTCTCTTTCAATTTAAAGCCATTACTCCTGGGGTACCCCAGGACTGGACACAGCATTCTGAGTGGGGTCCCACCAGAGAGGAGCAGAGGGGCAGAATCCCCTCCTGTCCCTGCTGGCCACGCTGCTCTGGATACAGCCCAGGATACAATTGGCTTTCTGGACTGTGGGCACACATGGCCAGGTCATATTGAGCTATTTATCCATGAACACCCCCAAATTCTTGTCCTCAGGGCTGCTCTCAGTGCATTCTCTGCCCAGCCTGTGTTTGTGCTCAGCCCACCTGCAGGATCCTGCCCACCAGGCCTTGTTGTTCTTGAGGTTCACAGCTCTCACAGCCCCACCTCTGAAGCCTGTCAAGGTGCCTGTAGATGGCTTCCCTTCCCTCAAAAGTCATAATTTCCAGTTTACATTGTTGCAACAAAATGAATGCTGCGCACTCACTATGAACCTAGGCTGACCCCCTGCTTTTCAGCCTGATGTTCTTAGTCTGGCAAACTCCTTTACTTTGTTTTTGGATTATCTTTTGCAATAAATAACAAAGTTAGAATAGTGACTACTAAAGAATAAAAACATCATTTTATAGAGAAGTCATTTATCATCTGTAAAGTGAAGTCCCTAAGCCTTAAAAAAAAAAAAAAGGAAATAGATTTGCATGGGTGTTGTCCCCCTAACAGATTACTTACATTGTTTTCAGGTTTCTTCATGGAAAAAAACCAAACCCGAAATATATCTAGATAAATGTAGCTCATTGTACTAAGATTTTAAAAAAATAATTAATAAGGTCTTAGTATTAGTTATAATACTAAGACCTTATTAATCCCAAATTCAGTCCCACATTAAAACATACTATGTATTGTTAAAACATACTATATATTGTTTTGATCATCCTGCGAGCCCTGGGGTAATTTTTACTCCCTTACTCTGAGCAAAGTTCTCTTTTTGTCATTTTTAGCTTGGGTGAAGGGAAAACTGTCTGGTACAAGGGGACAGTAAGTTGAAGTCAAGAAGCACAACCTCAGCCCTGCATGTGGGAACAAGCTTTGTAACCTGCTCTGAATGCAGCTGAAGGCTCACAGATCCAGAGGCCAATTCATTTGCTGTCGTCTGCTCGCTACGGATGAGCGGAGTTTAATCACAGAACAAACCCGGGAATATCCGTGCTGCTGTTCCAGGCTCTGGAGCCTCCCGCGGGTTCTGTGCGCTCCGCTCTCCATCTAGCGGGGAGCTGCCGCCTCCGGATCCCGGCTGGAGCAGGGAGCATCAGCCGTGGGGAATGGGCTCGGGGGGGTGGCACTGCTCGGTACTCACGTTTGGTAAGGAAAAACCCGCAAACATCCCTGTCGGAGCGGCCGGGAGCCGCACTGCCCCGCCCCGGGCTGTCACGGTTCCGGGGAGCCGAGGGTGCCCGCTTGGGCACACTCACACAGGTTCCCCCGCTGGCTGGAACCCGGCTTCCCCACAGCCATGTCCCACTCCTCTGCATCCTCAAAGAACCTCTGATATATATATATATATATATATATATATATATATATATATACTATACCTACTGTGAAAGTATAATCACATATTATACTTTATTAATTATACTGTATATTATACAGTTTTATATAGCATGTTTTATATAGCATGTATTATATATACAGTGTATATATATATACAGTATATATATTGTATTATATATTATATATAGTATATACAGTATTATATAGTATATACAGTATAATATTATAATCTACAATATCATAATGTTATAATAATTTATATTTTTATAATATTAATCATAATTTATATATTATTCTATTATAATATATAGTATTATAATATACAGTATTATACTTTATTTATTAATTTAATGTTGGTGCATCAACACCATAACAGCTGGAGTTGTGCTTCCAACAAGCACACTTGAACAAAGCATTATACTTTCACAGTATATATATATATATATATATATATATATATGTAATACTTTCACAGACATTTACACTTTCACAGTCATTTACATTTTCACAGTCTGTGTGCCCGTTCCAGTGGTGATATTTAGTCTGGGATCTTTTTGCTGTTTATTAGCTCCTGCTGAGTCTCAGGGTGACCAGTCACTCCTTGGCATGGTCACAGCCCCTTGCTGGGAGCCCCTGGCATTCCCCCCACCCAGGGCACAGCCTGTAGCCACCATCACTATGTGTATTCCTCATCAACTCTGTTTTAATTGAGCATTTACTTCTGTTTTAATCAGCATTTTACTTCAAGGAAAAAGAAATAAAAAGAAAACTTTCAAGGTATTGAACCACTGCCCTTACAAGTAATAAACGTAACAGAATTAAGGCAAACAAGATTGCCATGGAGTGGTAATGATTATCAATACAAAATCATGAAGGATTCTCGGAAGTCACTCATTGATCAACTGTTAGATCACTTAACTACTCATCTAATGTGAGGATGGTGAATCCAGTTTTCCTTACCTAAAACTGTTAACTGCAGAATAAGAAGTAAGTAAGAGAGTGTATAGCCCCTCCCATTTATGTTCCTATTTGGATTTTTGTGAGAAAACGTTAACACTTCCATGTCAGGTTGCATATCACATGCCTGTATCTCCAGAGGGTGGACTGATAGCACTGAGCATACTTTCCCCACTCTTCAAGCTCTGTGCATATATATAATATATTGGACCAGGTGTTCCAAGCCTCTCCCTTTCCAGGTTTCTGTAATGCCTCTAGCATGGGCTGGGCAATGCACTACAGCACTGTCTGCAGGTAAATGCACTTTAATAAATTAGATCTTCCCTGCTGATGTGAAAATTACACTCCCCTTCCACAGCATTCCTGCTGCATGACATACTCTAAATGCTGCATGTGTCAAGGCTACAGGTTCTGTCCCTTGTGTGTTCATCCTTGCTGGAGGTGGCTCTGCTTTCCCCACCTGTCCCTGGCTCACCACAGCATTCCCAGGCTAGAGCTGGCCTATGTTGGGGCCATCAGAAAAATCAGTCTGTGGCCTGAAATATGCATCACCCAAGGTCATCTTGGTTTTGAGGCTTGAGTTGGCCACTTCAGGTCTGCCCTTTCAGAAATGGTTCAGTAGAACTGTTTACTGCTTTCCAGCAGTCAGTCCTGGCCCACAGGGAGAAAAGGTTCACAAGACAGCTGTGAACACACACAGGTATGGCTTTTTAGGACTGGATTCTCCTTTAAGTACTGGACTGAAGCAGCAAATAACCTAAATGGGAATGTACATGAATGGCATGCATGGCACACCCCCATCTGCAAAGGGCATGCTCCAGAAGAGCTCTGTGTAGAAGTCAGAGCACAAGCTAAAAGAAAAACAACAGGCTCCAAACTAATAGTGACTGTGTCAGCACTGCTCTTGAAGGGAGAGAAAATTCTCAGCCAGTACCACTTTGAACAAGTTAAAAGTAATTTCCCTTGGAAACTGGTGGTCAAAATACCCTTCAGCCTACCCCCACAACTTATCACTTTGCTCTTACTTTTATGATGCTGTTGTACTAAGATGTGCAGCACTTGCACAGCAAAGAAGATCATAATCGAGTCTACACTCACCAGACAGTTTATTACTGAGTAGTAGTGCCAACACACCTCAAAACGAGGCACTTCTTTACAAACAGTGACAAGTGTAAGTATAGCAGTGTGCATGCTGCTCATTCCTGTTTAAAGATTTTGATTTAATGGCAATGAGTTTCTGCTGTGCTTGACATCCTGAAACTTACTAATTCCTTTCTTCAGGGATGTTTGCCTCATCAGCCAACTTGGTTTTGTTTCTCTAAGCCCTTAAAGAACTGAAAAATATGATGGATCCAGGGTATGGAGCTGGACATGCAACTGAGTGGATTATTGAGTAGATGGAGTTTCCAACAGACTGGAGATAAGCAAGCACAGAAGCCTCTGAAGATTTGTCTTGTTTTTTAAATGTTTGTATCTGGCAAAGCACAAGGATGGGTAAAGAGTGCCCAACTCCAGACTGATAAACATCAGAAGGGACACTTCCATACTTCATTGCTGTGCATAAGCATTTCAAGTTAGTCCTGCCTATCACATGACACTTTGACTTGCATTTCATAAGCAAAAAGAGGAAAAAAAAGGTTTTCATTTAACATTTTCAGGAGCTGAAAATGCGATTACAAAAATCTGTTTTATTTCAAGTTACTGTTTAAGAAAAATATGAAAACAAAACCAAAAAACCCAAAACCACAGGTCCTTACAACACTTAAACCAAGTGGCTTATCTCAGCCTTTATTAGAATAATTACAACTAAAAGAAACATGGTGCTTCTATTTTCACAGCAGAACACGCACCATAGGAAGTAATGAGCTACAAAGCTATAGCAATACAGTGGAAAAAAATAAAATTAAATAAACCAAACCCAAAGCTTGCTGCAGACATTACAGCTTCTTTAAAATGAAAACCACAGGGCAGAGTGCAAGGCAGAGGCAGCAAGAGCATCGAGCTAAGCTCAGAGAACTGGGAGCCTGTCACACCAAACACGGGATCAGCCAGCTGTGTCCTAAGCCACAGTGAAAGCAGCAGGTGGGCAAGTGAAGATGGTGTTGTGTTTGTTTCCCAGTCCTGCTCAGCTCCCCCTGCCGGCACAGTAGGCAGGTGACAGCGGGCACGGTCACTGAGCCATCTGTGCCTCCATGGCCTGTGCTGTCCACTCAGGGGCTGTCTGACTGATCTTCTCCAGCAGGTTGTTCACCTGGAAACACAGGGACTGAATCTGCTTGTCCCAAGTTGGCAAAGCTTCACGGGCTGAAAAGAAAAAACAACCAATACTGAACAAAGTAAGTCTTAGCAATTCCCTTGCCTTGTCAACTGCAACCTTTCCTTTTGCCACTGCCCTCACCGAGCTCACAGAGGAAGCCTTCCCTGCAGTGACACCAGGATCACTTCTGTACTCAAAGGCTGCAATTATTTTGGCTGCACGTTACAAGCCTAACTCCTGCACTGAAGCAGAGTGGAACAGTGAACTTCCTGGTAAACCTGTTCTCAGAAGGAGACTGATGGAATAAATTCACTCTTTCTGTGGGTAAGAGGATGCAAAGCCCTCTGCAGGGAGTAGGGGAGGTGTCAAGGTTGTCCTTTGTGGCCAACTCTGCCACCTCCTGGCTACAGCAGGACGAGCAAGCTCACTTCAGGCAGAAGGGATTATTAATAAACCTAATTTCCTGATCCTGGCAGGAACCACCTCAAAAGCTCACTCTGAAAGATGCTAAAAAATAAATTATACTGTGGTTGCACTTACTCTCAAAGTGAACAATTCCATCAATCTGATCAATAAATCCGTTCATGCGACCCTCAGTTATCATCTGAGATGCAATCTTCTCTGCCTAGAGTAACAAGGAAAGATGTCAGAAACTTAGTCCATTCTCAGAGGAGTTAGAAATTATTCACACTTAACAGTCTTATGGGTTTTTAACAACACAGGGGGGGAAGGAACCTACAGACAGCACTCATTAAATGATTAGATAAACTATCAGTGGCATCTAACTCCACTGTTGCTCATTCCACATTGTGCTGCTCTCTTAAGATGTGCTGAACACTTCACCTTCCTTGTAACACAGAATGTTTAATCATTCCCTAATTTTAACTAGTTTTCCTAATATTTATCACAGATGTTTTCTCATGCCATTCATGCTCCTTGTTTAAAAAGGTAGGAAATGGATACCTTGGCTGCAGGGATCTCTAGTAATGCTCCAAGCTCTTCAAAGGTTATGTTGTTGTAAAGTTTGCTTGCAGATAGTAAGTTGTGTTCAATAACAGCTCTGTCCAGAATACTGGAACCTTTAGGGTTAGATGAGGGAAAAAAAACCCCAAAACATTACTGTAAGATTGACAGATTGGTTTTTACAGTAGAGCAAATGAAAAAATGCTTTTTTTTTTTTGAAGTGTTACATGTGCAGAAGGTCCAGATGCATCTGCCTTGCATCCCTGTTAAGCTGTGCAGAGACAGCAGACAGAAACAAATGGATGGCACATGGCTGATTTTAAAGCAGATAAACTCTTTATTTAATTTCTAGAGTAAGCAAGGGGAGCCCTTGCTACAAGACTTACTGTCTGAATTGAGGGGGTTTGACCTCCTGTGATCCTAGCCTGACAAATGGAAAGACCATTGGGGGGTTTTCTTATTGTTCATTATGGCTCTTAGGGGTACAATTAGCCTCTCTCTTACTCTGCTTGTGATAAATCCTTATCTGATGTCTCTTCCCTTGACTGAACAGTTTTCAACAATAAAACTCATTTGCCCCTTAACTTCTAGCTGAAGATAAACACATTATTAAACAGCAGCTAACCTGCATTCTTAAAGGACAAACAGTACAGGTTATAAATAAACAACAAAGTCACAAAGGGAAGGAATGCATCATATATTGCTAGCAAGTACCTTTAACCCAGTTTTCACTTCTACAAGTACATGGTTACTTATTATTCCTTAATCAACAGTTATTTTTTACTAGGAAGATTTTCCTGATTCAGAGGTATTTCATGTTTATGTATTTTTCCACTTTTATATTCTTCCAGTCAAGAAAACTGAGACCAGTGTGTTTAGCATACTAGTTAAATCATTACTTGACATTTTTTCTGACCTAGTGTCACGTCAGTGGAGATGTGTGTGAGGTCCAAACCATCCCCTCACTATGTCAGGAAGCCGTTCCAATAAATGTATCATCAGTACAGACCATTTATGGCTGCATGCCTGTCATGGGTTTCTGGGCACCCTACTCTCAACAGTGCCTGAGAAGCTCAGGAGGACAAAGCAACACTGGAAAGTTGTCAGTGATGAGGACTGTACAAGGACACGGAAAGAAAATGTGACAAGTTATCTTCCAGACAAGTATTTTAAAACCTTAATGGCAAATCAGAAAGATTAACTACATCTAAGTAGCTTTACTATCTAACTATACATGCTGAAAAATATTTCTCAAATGATGATATAACAGTAATAAATTCTTTTCCATGACCCTTCTTGACTGATTTGGGAGGTCTAACTCCCATAGATGAACACCTAGCATTACAAGGTGTAGGGGGATACAATATAAGAAAATAAAGGTAGTATAGAAAGTAATCTTACCCCCTAGAGAGTTGCAGCTGGGTTAATTATTAGAGATTGGGAACAGGCCTGATTTTAACAGGCCACAGCTGCAGCCAATAAGAAGAGTGTTATAAAAGAGTGGATTGGTTGGTTGAGAGGAACTGCAGTCAGTTGGCTGCTGAGAGGAAGAGTCAGTGCCTAGAGGAGCTGCCCACAAGAAACACCAAGGAGGTACAAAAGTCTAGTAAATTGGAACCCTTGCAATGTCATGACAATAGAATTCTTGCGCTATAATGACAACAACAAGGTTTTAGAGATGTGTGTACCATCAGCTGTAGTCGCTTTCTGGTGAGGCATTAGCATGGCTGCAAACTCTTGCAGTTGATTTCCACGGATAATTCTGTCCAGATACATTTTCTCCAAGATCCCATAGGCTGCAAGCTGCTGGCATCTCTCATCCTTGAAGAGAGTTGCAAGCATGCGGGAACGCTGTTGTCCTAGGAAAGACAAGAGGAATTCTCATACCTGACCACCAAAACACTGAGTACTTAGAGGTAAACAGCAGGAAGTTATCTTTTTTCCCCAAGGCGTGCAAATAACAGCCAACAAAGCTCTACTTAAGGAGGAATTTGGTTGTGCTCAGTTCACAAAGGCAAAGACACTGAACTAATCCAACTCTGAGCTAACAGTCTGCCACCATGTAATTCTGACATCGTGGTCACAACTTTGGATTCCTCACCAAATCTCAGTAATAGAAGTAATACACAAGCTGACTTGCTCCAGGGAAAATCCTTTTACACAGAATGGTAAGGTGTATTGTACCTGCTGATGCCAAAATAGTACAATGCAGGGCATGTTTCAGTGCCTCCAGGCGCTCAGTCTCATGAACAATGCTCTTGTAGGACAGCTCGTTGTACCTCTGGGCAGCCTCAATGAACTTCCTTCTGTAGTCGAGCACCCGAGCATAGCAAACCTAGAAAAGAAGCATAGCTCAGGAAAAGCAAAGCAGCAGAGGAGGCTGCAGAAGACAGGTGTGTAAAAACTGCACACTGTCAAATGATAGCTTCCATAAATACTGCTTTTCTGCTTCCTGGGGAAAGGTGTGCCTTCAAAGAATTAGCTTGACTTGACAAGTCCTTGCTGAAGTATCAGGGAAATCAATTGCAAGGGCATTTCCCACCACTGCTCACATGTTAAACATTACAAATATTGAAAAGCCAAGCACTGAGCCTAAGTAATTGAAATATTCTACAGCTGATACTGTACTTGTGTGAGTTTCCCCTTCGCTACTGGCACTGACAGCAATTTATGTTTCAAGTATTTGCTTTTCCCTTTCAGCACGGGAACACCACCTAAAATTTCTTCCTTCCTTTATGCTTTTTTAAGATTCACAGAAAATATTTGCACTTTCAACTGAGTGCACACTTCAAAATGTAATAAGGGATGAAGAAAAAAGGAAAGGGAAATCCAACAAACAAAAACCACCAGATGCTGACTTACTGCTCCTGGCACATCTGAATTTTAAACACCACCACACCTGACCAATTCTGTTACACTTAGTCATCACTGCTCCTCACTTACTAAAATGGTTTGAGAAATTTGTGTATGAACTATGTACACTGTAAACCCACAAAAAAGCAGGAATGTCAGCAGTTAATTTACTATTTAAGACTTTAAGCTACTTTTATGTATGGAATTTATTTAATTACTTGGGGGTGGGAGGACTACTACTGTCTCTAATATTGTATGCAATTTTTCCCCTCACTTAGATTTATAGACAAAGGTGGAGGCAATATTTCCAAAAGTATTTCAGATGCTTTTTAGCCTACTTTTATTTTCTATCAGTAAAGCTGGCATTTAAGGAATCATTACATATTTCTCTCTAAATGGTAAGGAATGACTTGTTTAATAACTGCTGAGTTGTGTCTCTCAAGCTCCCAAAACTAGCTTTTCCCTCTTTGTCTTTTTTTTCATGATGAAATTTTTAATGGCACTGCATTAAGACATCTTAATGTGGAAATGTCTCCCTTTAGAAAGAGAAAGTAATAAAGCAGGTTATACAACCTTATAATGGATTTGCAGCTGTTCATTAGTTGATTCATTCTGAAGCAGGGAAGCTCGGTTGATGTAAGCTTCTGCTTGAACTGGGTCATCATCCTCCAGATACAGCCTGGCAATTTTCAGGTAGGTCTCAAGTTTATAATCTACATTGTACTGCCTGCAGAGGAAAGAAAAAAGCAAGTGCTCAGAGTTGCTCCAGAACTACCTGTGCTCTTAGCAGCTTTAACATTTCTTATGCTTCTTAAGCACTTGGCATCATTTGCTTTACCCTGCTTTCTTCTGCCCCACTGCCAAATTAGTGCTTTCTGTACAAAGTAAGGGAATTTGAGATAAATGCCAATACAGAACTGGCTCCTGCAAACAGCAGCTGAAATAATGCTGCCCACTGAGACACAAATGCACACTCTCATAATCTGTTTATTGTGGACTGGAAGTTTGCTACCAGTGGTGAGCCACTTAAGAATCAACCTTGCAGTGCAACATATAGGTGCTAAGTAGGCAAAACCTACATCAATTCCTTCTATGTGCACAATGAGAAAGGGGGAAGGACTGCCAGAGAAAACTAACTGCAAGGGTTCTACAGGTAAAAAACCTAAACAAACCAAACTGAAACAAACCCCACCTCACAAGCACACAAAAGAATCTCCAACTGCATTTGTTAACATCCAAATCCAGTTATAAACTATGTCTTCATTTTAAACTGAGAAGGTGGACACATTAAAAAACTGACACCTTCCAATAACCTTAGAAACAATTCTGCAAAATACTATTAAAAATACTTGCTTATCAATAACACTAATTAATAGTGGGTAGTTTCTGGAGCAGCAAACGCCAAAATTCTCACTTGCTGCTCTAGTTCAGAGAGAGCAGTTAACACCACAGAACTGAGTGTCACATACTTCTGCCCTGTTTCCAAAGGGATCCCCACCAACACTTGTGCTGCATTTCTCCAGTCTTCTTCTTTCTCATAGATTGATGCAAGATGTTGCCTTATTGAAGCCACCTGAAGGACAATAAAATCAACAGCAAAAGTAACCATCATTTACAGAGCTTTTACAAAGGTGAAACAAATCTTGCAAGAACTGGAGCACCAAGAGTCACAATCCATTTCTTGCAGTTACATCTCATATCATGCCTGTGAGGTAGGAATGGCATGATCTGTGCTTAGATCCTCATGAGAAACTTCTGCTTTGGAGAGCAGCTGTCAGCAGGTAAAGCATCAGTGCTTACAACCTGGGTTTTTAACTGGAAGTGTGGGTAAAAGCAAATAAATCATCTGATGTAGCTGATTTAATTTATGCACAATCATGATGACATACATGCAAGCCTGTTTAGCTCAGAGTAAAAGCTGCTTAAAAAAGATAAAGAGAAGCAAAATAAAAATAATGGCAGAAACTACCTTGACTTTCCACTTCTATACTAGATCCTAAGGGATTTTTATATAAACAGATGATACTGTGCATTTGTACAACAAAACATAGAACTGAACTGAAAAAGCAGAGCAGCATATTTAGTAGTTAAGCAGAGTAAGATTTCAAGAAAATATTTTTTCACGGTAAAATGATTATGGCTAAAATAAACACACAGAGAAATTTGATTTATTTTGAAACAAAGCTATTTTTCAAGGTGCATGCTCTTCACACCACCTGTTTCACTACTTGGGTGAAAGGCAATACAGTGAGTAGCAGCCTGTCTCTCCAGACACCTCCAGCAGCTCAAGGACTGTTTCACTGGAACAAGGCAATTACTGGAAGCAGAGGAATTACATGTCCATCACCATGATGAAGTGACAGTCTGTAATCTTTGCACAGTCCTAAGTGCTCTCTGCATTTAGCTCAGGTTTTCCATGCACAGGACTGAAAAACTGGACTCTAAGTAGAAATATCTGTTTTGAGCAGCTTTTTGCAAGGTTTGAAATAGTCAGCAGACAAGGAGGGGAAAGACTAAAGCCAAACCCACAAGCCAAGATCAATTTCACCATTGATGTCTCACCTGTTCTTCAAATGAAATAACTCTGGGCTGTATCTTTTCCAAGGTGAAGTGGTAAATTTCTTTGGCTGTGCTGTCAGGCAGACTTGGAAGATGTGTACAGAAATCTGTCAGCAGCTGCCGTGAGATCACCAGACTGACATTCTCATTCACCACTGGTTCAGAGGTGCACAAAAGTAAAACACAGAATGGATGCAGTATTTTTCAGTGCCTTCACTACAGGTCATAATTTGCTTTTACATTAAATTTGAATATTTAAATTTTAAAAACTATGCAAGTGAAGGGGATTTTATTTCCTTTTTTTATAAAGGTGGGTTTTTCTATTCTTTCAGAAACTGTTTACACTAGAGGTCACCAGAGTTCTAACCCCTGACAGATAAATGAATTGTTCACCTTGATTTACAGTTCTCAGTTGCTGAAATATCTTGGACAAAGTACTTTTTTGAGCTAAATCTCACTAAGCTTATTCTCAACTTTAAAAACATTACAGGAGATATAATTTACAGAGATGTTCCAAACACCCAGTACAACACACAAAAAACCCAAACCCTAACAATTTCTTGGCAATTTCACAAATCTGTGAAGAAGGAGGCTGTCAGTTTAAATACCACTTGGCATCCAGTACCAACTCCAGCACTCAACAGAGACAGCTCTGTTTTCACCTTCCACTGCTGACAGGTTGGAAAGCTGTAATAATCACAAAGCTTACAAATCCATTCCCTCTTCACTTCTGAATGTGCTGGTGAGGGCTCCTCTTCCAGTTGTGTCTGAGCTCCAACAGGACAAAAATATATTGCATTTACACAGCTAACAAATACACAGCCCCACAGACCTCTGGCCTCCACTCAGTGTACAACCACTTACACCACTTATGCACTTACTTGCTTCTACAAAAGCCTTGAGAGCTTCAAGCTGCTCTGCACCCGACAGCTGAATGGCTTTTTCCAATATCTGACGGTATCTGTCCATAAATAAATTTTAAAAAGGTTAAAAACCACACATTTTTTCACTAAGAACTTCTGCCTCTCTGTGTACTTTCTATGTCAGAGCCCTATTCTTGCTCATACTTTCTACACCGTGAGGTGGCAATTCTCCAGTTTGTTCCCAAGTGTCACAAACGTTCACCTACAGTTGGTACCTGGCTCTTCTTAAATCCCAGGACTGGATTCTCAGGTAACAGAGCCCAATCATTTAGTTATCCAAGAACATATGTGCAATTTTGGAAGTTTAAAACAAACAAATAAAAATTTTTAAAATTTATCAAATGCCCAGGATAGTGCATAGAAAAAGTAATGAAAACTGTGCTGCTCATAGATTCAGATTAATCGATGTAGTCAAACATACAAAATGCCACATTCAATGTGACTGAGAAATAGTGTTGTAATAAATATTATGTTACAGCCACTTGACACCAACACAGGTGTACTCCACGTGTTTTCAAGTGTTTATTCCTGCAAAACACAGCAAGTTCTCTTTTCTTGTTTCAGCAAGCTAACGAAACTTTGCCTCAGTATGTGTGAAGTATTACATCCGCGTGGAAGCCACGTTTTGAGGGGAAATTTCCAAGGTTTTACACGAAAACCCTAAAAGTGACACAGCCCCGCTAGAACACAAGCAGGTGGCCAGGGAGGCAAAGAATTCCCGGTGACAGATCCGCACCTGGCGGGACTCCCGGAGCGAAAACCTCCGTGACACATCGCGCCACGAGCTCAACCCCTCAGGGCTGCCGCCCAAAACACCTAATGACAATGGCAGTAATAAAATGGCAATAATAAAACGGCAATAATTCTTAATAATAACCAGACAGTCGCTGGTACATCCATGGCAGCAGAGGAAAACAAACTCCCCGGCCTCTCGCTGTAGCACACCCAGGGGCAGCAGCTGAGCCTTGAGGGGGCTGAGCGGACCTGCCCGTGAACGAAAAAGCTACACAGCCATGAGGTGAAACCTTCCTATCTCGTTTTTATTCGAAGAAACGCGGCCACAGGGCACGACCCACCCTCGCAGCGCACGGCGCCCCCTCACCCTGCGGGCGGCTCGCACCCTTCGCCCAAACGCGGGGAGGTGGCGGCGGCGGCGCCCGGCAACTCACTTTCCGGCCAGGTCCTTGTGGGAGCCGCTGGAGTTCATCAGCTGCGCCAGGTCCTGCCTCACCGCGCCCGCCGCCATCTTGGGAGCCGCCTCCTCCTCCCACCATGGAGCCGCGCGCGCCGGCGGGAGGGAGGGTGCGTGTCACGTGACGGGGAGAGCGCGCAGGCCGCGGGAGGGGGGGCGCGGGCGGGCCGGCCCCACGCGCGGTTCGGGGAGGGGGGCGGGATATCCCACGGGGTTATCCCACGGGAATTACACCGCGAGTGGGATACGGCCGGACCGGACCGGGCCGCCGCCACCGCCTCCTCCTCCTCCGCGGGTGGTGCCCGCGCGCGGCCCCGGAAGCGGACGGCGGGGCGGGGCGGTCCCGGAAGCGTGGGGCGCTGCGCCGGCGGTTGCCAGGGCGGCGCGGTATTATGGGATGCGGCGGGGGAATGGCGCGGGGCGCGTGATTTTGAACAAACGCGGCGGCGGGATCGGCGCGGGCGCGGCCGCCGCCGCCGCGGCCGCCGGGAGCGGCACCGGGGGGCGCCGGCACCGGCCGGAGGCATCGCTAGCGGAGGGAGGAGAAGAGCGCCCGCCCGCCCGGTGAGTGTGAGGGGCGGGAAAGCGACGGCGGGAGGACAGGGAAGGGGGCGCGGGCACGGCTGACAGCCGCCTCCCGCCGGGAAAGAACAGGCCCGGCCTCGCCGGGCGCTCTCCCCGCGGCGGGCCGGGCTCCCGGCTGGCCCCGCCGGCCTCCCCGGGATAGCGCGGACAGTCGGTCCCGGCCGCCACTCCGCCGCGGGGGTGCCCGCCCGGCGCGTCCCTTCCCCGCCCCGCCGCTCCCCGGGGTCAGCTGCGCCCGGAGCCGCGGCGGGGTCACGGCGGCCCCGCGGCGCGGCCAGGCTCCCCCTCGGAGCGGGGTCTGCGCGGGAGCCGCCGGTGCGGAAGGGGTTGGGGTTCGCGGCTCGGGGGCGGCGCCGGGGCGGGGCGGCGGGGGCAGGTGCGGCGGGGGCGGGAGCGGCGGTGACGGGCTGAAAATGGCGGATCTTTCGAAATACGGCGGCGGCCGGCGGCGCTGACGGGCCCGGGCCGCCCCCGCCAGGTGAGAGTCGGCCCGGGGGGCGCGGGGACAGCGGCCGCGCTGGCCGCACCGCGCGGGGCCCGCGGCCGCCGGGGCAGGCGCGCCGGGCCGGGAGCTGGCGGGGCCCGGCTGCCCGGCCCGGGGACAGCCAGTCGGGCGGCTCCGGGGCCCGGGCGGTGTGCGCCGGCCGGGAAGAGCGGGTCGCTCCCGGGGAGCCGTGCCGGACGCGGCCGCGGCGGTGTCAGCGGGATGCTCGCTCCGGCCGTGCCCGCGGAGCGGGTGCGGTGCTTGCTCAGCTCAGCCCGTGCCTGGGCGCACCTGTGGCCCGAGCGCGCTGCCCGGCTGGGGACAGCACCCAGGGAATGTGGCCGCCTCTGGCCTCCGCAGTACGAGATAAACAAGGAGCTACTGGAAAGGGTCCAGTGGAGGCCACGAAAATGATGAGGGATTTGGAGCATCTCTTGTATGAACAGAGATTGTGGGAGCTGGGCTTGTTTAGTCTAGAGAATAGAAGACTGATGTCATTAATGCATATAAATATCTCAGAAATGGGTGCCAAGAGGATGGTGGCAGAGTTTTTTGGTGGGGCTGAGCAGCAGGATATGGATAAGTGGCCATAAGGAAAAATACAAGAAGCTTCACCTCAACATGAGAAAGAGCTTTATGTTGAGGGTGGCAGAGCACTGGAACGGGCTGCCCTGGGAGGTTGTGGAGTCTCCCTCGCTGGAGACATTTGAAACCCACCTGACCACGGTCCTGTGTCACCTGCTCCAAATGGCCTTGTCTTGTCAGGGAGGTAGGACTGGATCATTTCCAGGGGTGCCTTTCCAACTTAATGATCCTGTGAATGCAGCCAGACCATCTTTTGGAATAGTCCCATCTTTTCTTGTCACCATCTTGCTTGTTATGAGGTATATCAGTATTTGGAATGTTTTAAATTATTTGTTAATTATATTAACTTTGAAGCATGTAATGTACTAATTGTGTAACATTTGATATTGAGGATTTGGGTTCTGGAAAGCCCTGTGGCATGGAGAGCACATGAAACTGCCCACTGGAATATACTGTAATCAAGAGGAAAGCTCTCAGAGTTAAGATGTCAGGTGAGGAAAGGTTAGATATTTAAATCACCTTTCGTTGGTTTCATCCTTCTGAACTGTTCCTTGAAATATATTGCAGTTACTGTAGGAAATACTGAATATAGCGAAATAATTTGAAGTGTTTTTAGTAATGTTTACATGAAACTGGCAATAGCAAGTTACTGAATCATTGAGTATGTGGTTAGCTCCAATAGCTTTTGGCTTATTGGAGGCAAGAAGAATAGTAGATTATCAACTGAATATATTTTTTCTGTCAGTGGAATCTTTTTGTAAAATAAAATGCATTAGACTTGTCTTTTTTTTTCTTTTAAAATTATTATTTATCAAGACATCCAGTTTACATATCTGTCATTGAGTTACATGTTAGTTACATGCCTTGTACTGAGTTGCACCAGCCTAGAGAGAAATGCGTGGTTGTATTGCTCTGTAGGCCAAACAATCTTATAGGCTGGCTTGGAGAGTGTTTGGAAACACAGCCCAGCCTCCCTAATGGGATAAAAAAGTACTTCATGCTCCTTTTGATGGAGTAAGCTTCAGCAGTTTGTTAGGCAAGGCTGCTTGTTCAGCTTACATATCAAGAATTATTTGCTGATGTTTGGTTTGCTTATACTTTGATGTCCGTGTTTTGAACTGAATGTTCTGAACAGTTCTGTCAGAATTCTTGATGAGTTTTAAATGCTTTAAAAGGTGGAGTAGCTGCTAACCATGGGTGCATAAGAAGGGTGATGTCAGAATTCAATCTTAGAGATGTTGTTATCTCATTGACTGCAATATAATTTATTTTAGATTTGGAAAAACTGTCAGAACCCCTTGGGTTATTTTCTCTTACTTTTGTTTGAAAAATGTTTTCAGGGGGAACTAAGGTAGATAGGGGGGGTTGTGTTTTGATTTCCGCTTTATCAACAAACTGTGGTTCCTTATCTGTCCCTTAGTGTGATTGTGCTTTTGTTCTCTATAGGTGCTATAGAGGTAACACACGCCTGCTGTGAGAAGCACATCCTAATGTCCTGCAGAGGTTGTGCACTACAGCAGTGCCAGGGTGTGGTGGGCACCTTCATAGCAAGGACCTAGGAGGTACACTCAGGATTCTTCAGGTTTTTAATTATTATTCTTAGTTTCCAGAGCTTCCAAAGAGAAATGGAAAATGTTTCTTGAATTCTTGTTTCGAAGGTTTGTATTTTGCTAGGCCTTATATGTGAATAGTTTGGTTTCCTCAGTTGCTCAGAAAGCTGATAAGCAGCATGTGGCTTTCAGTACAGCCTGTGACTAGGCTTGCTCACCTGACAACATTAGAAGTCTGGAAAAGAATGTTCTTGCACAAGAAAGAGGGAGACTAACAGAATAATCCCTTGATTAGCCATGGGGCACAAAGCTACATGAAGTGAGAGATTCCTGTGTTCCGGATCTGGATGTAGATTGGTAGTTCCTTGATTGGGGCATCACTCCCCTTCAGAAGCATCCTAGCATCCTTCTGCTATTGGAGGTGTTGCTGCCCACATGAGGGGGTGTGCCCTTAGTGTTGGGCTCTGCTTTGATCTGTTGTGTGCGTTCTAGGTACGTACTGAATCCCCATCTTTAGGGACTGTCTGTTTTGGGGTTTCTATTCCTTTGGAGTAACAGCAGTTTCTGTTGGAGACTCAAGCAGTCTGTTTTCCTTGGGTGAAACTTGTTCCTGTGAAAAGTCTTTCAGGTGTGATCCCTTGGTGCTGCTCTGGTGCTCATAGACTTTGAACAGAGCTGTCTCAGCACACTGACTCACCAGAATTTGTTTGCTGCTTTGTGGGTTAGTTTTCTTCCTGGGTTGGACACCAGTGTCAGTGGCATGGAGAAAATGGGTTTGTGACAACCTGCAGTTGGATTTGGATGGCTTTGCTCCTGCCTGGCTCCTTCATCTGGGCTGCCCTTGTGGTCATACAGATGTTTGCTAGCACAAGGAGGGAAAATGGGTGGAAACAAAAAGGCAGATGCCAAAGGTGGACAGGAGACCTTTAGCAGTAGTGTGCTGGTTTAATACACACGGGGAATTGAAATATAGGGAAAGTAATGCTGCTGCTCATGTACACACAGAGCTGCAAATGCCGCTGTTTGAAATAACCATGCAATAAAGGTATTGCTAGGATATTGCTCACACTGAATCTTAGGAAGTTGTAGCAGGTGCTTGTTTTATTAGTGTATAATTGTCAGTTCGTTGACATGTAAGGTTTTTTAGATTTGCTTTTCCTTTTAAAATTATAATGGAAGCATAAATTACTCAGAAATTGCCGAGGGAAGAAAGATCTTCATAGCTGGTATGTGGACAAGTTGGTTTGTTGGTTTTTTCTCTCCCCAGTCTTAAAAACAAATCACCTAGCACCTCTATAGTAAACATGGCAGTGGAAACATGAACTTAAGCAGTCTTCCCATGGAAAAGAAATGGAACAAACCCAAAACCCTCAACTGTGTAATATAAAATTCTCATGTACATATCACTTGACAAACATGTAGGAGTTGCTAATTTGTGTACCTTGCCCATTGTTATGATCTGCTGCACACAGTTGTTTGTGTGGTGTCTGAGGCAGCGAGCAGTCACTTAGCAGAATGTAGAGTAATGGGAAGGGAATGGTGTGCATTGGTTGAGGGATTTGTGGTTGCCTTGGGAACTATTTTGTGACTATAGATGGTTAATTTGTGGTAGAAGAACACCTGGTATTTTCTTAAGTATTCCTTATAACTGTTGGAGAAAGAAGTGGATACTTACACTGGTTATGTATTCAGCATTTGATAAGGAGTGAGGTTGAGGTTTTTTCCTTGCTATGGTTTGCCATTGGTATTGTATTTGATAAACCTAGAGCCATGACCCTCTGGGAAGCATGCAGACAAACTGCCTCCATGACTTGTCTTATGTGGAGACTAGGAAAGAGAATGGAAATTATTTTGTCTGTTTTCCACATACCTATTTTGTTACTGTGTTAAAGCTGTTTGCTTTCACTCTGCTATTACATATGCAAACATGGTGAGTTTGCAGTCTTAGATGATTAGTTTTTCCACTTACCCTTGTTAATCATAGCTTCCTCATGGATTCATCTTTTTCTGGTTTCATGACACGCATTTTGTTAAAGCATCTCTAGCTCAGTAAGCTTAAACAAAAGCCTCTCTGTTGAAAAAACACAGTGCTGAGTGATTTTGTAATTCTTTGCTTTATGACAAAACAAACTTTTCAGTTTTAGAGATAAAACATGGAGTGTCAGAGAGAGTAAGAAAATGGGGAATGCCTAAAATGAATGACACTATTTTCCCCATTATTGGAAAAATAGCAAAATTGAAGAATGGCAGTTAATTAGGAGAAATGTAGTACAGCAAGATCACCTACGTGCAATTGTGCTCTTTCATTTGACAATATGCCAGCAGAGCAGAGTGAGTCTTGATTATACATATACTTCTGTGGAGGCTTTTCTTACAAATGAATGAAAGCATATCTGGTGTCAATAGTTTCTTAAGAACTGCATTTCCTATTTTTTTTTTTGTGTTGTTCTTTGTGAATTTCAGTTGCCTGGAATAATTGATGTGCTTGTTTGTATTTGTCAAAAAGGGATGAGAGAGCACAGCAAATAAGGAGATTACCTAGCCTGTTCTTTAGTTTGTTTTGCTTATAAAATGACCCAATAAAAGGATTTGTTTCTCTAAGATTTATTTGTTTTCCCCTTGAAATCAACTTAGGCAAACAAGTTATCTTCACTTCCTAAAGTGTGATTTGATACTACTTTGCATAAGTAGGTGTTCTAAATCCTTTGCACTAGCAGGCAGTCAAGAATCTCTGGGAACTATGAACCTTGTGCTGTTATGCATTAAACTTTTCTTAAAATAAGTTTTCTCCTTGCTGGAAGAATGCCTGGACCATTAAATGACCAGTGGGTGTTTTTCCATTTGCAGAGATTAGTTTTGGTGCCAGTGCTGTGAACTGGCTACCCTGCAATGACCAGCAAGGCTGTAGTCAGTTTTGCAGTCAGTGATATTGGCAAAGTTTGTCACTTTCATTTCTTGTGGACAAAAAAAAATTGGATTTCCACAGCAGAGAAGCAGAAAATGGGCAAAAGAGAGGCTACTTGTGAGATTTTACTGTCGCTACTGGAATGACTGGGGAAAAATAAGAACTCGTTCTTTCTTGAACAGGAAGGTGAGTTTTGGTGTTATGTCAGCAAAAAGAAATAGGTTGAATGAAAGATTTTGACAAGTTGAATGTCCTGGATTCTTCACAAAAATTCTTAATGACATTGATAAATGCAGATGCTATAGAATTTTGCAGAAAGACATCCCATAGTTATTTTCAAGTTCTATTTCTGCTGCTGGGTTGGTTTCAGTGGACTTTATAGTTTGACACAGAGCTCTTAGGGTGTGTGTCCTGAGCTGGATTGTGGGCAAATTTACAGTGACAGCCTCTGGTTCAGGTGTGTCCAGCTCTTCGTGGGTGTGTGGTGCTGCTCACTGTGCAGCCATGAACCAGGGCAGCTGAGTCACACAGAGAACCTGTCAGGCTGCAGGTCAGCTCCACTGTCCTGTCATATGTTAATCACTGTTCATCTCCAGTCCTCAAAATTATGAACTGACAAAGATGTCAAAAAAAAAATTGGCAAAAGCTTCTTTTGTATACACAAATTGGTTTTAGATGTAATAAAGAGCTAGATCTTGCTACATTGAAAAAGCCAAACAACTTTTTGCATGAAAAAATACAGTTAAGGCTTTTCATACTGTTGTTTCTTCACTTAGGAATTCTGAGAAGGAGATGAACATTCTGGATCTGTATCAACTCAGGCAGTGTAGTGGTGACTTGTCCAACGGGTGGTTGATTGTGTTTGGCATGAAAATCCAATTTGGAAGGGTATCCTGTAAGGAAAGATTTGGGGCTTTTCTCAAGTCCTGCTGCTTGTTTAGGTATTAGGAAAGGGTTCCTCCCCCAGAGAGTGATGGGGCACTGGAATAGACTTCCAGTGAGCAGCATGGAGAGTGCTGCATCCAAAGAACTCTTCTTCCTCAGTGGCCTTGGCATGTTGTGTGGAATAAAGCTTCTCCAGGGGTAGTGTAAGATACAGTGTTGATATCTTGCCGTGTCACTTTCAGCATATTGAAACCCAGGCTGTAAGAGATACAGTGTAGTCCTAGTCACTGAAATGTTTCTTTCTGGCTAGTCCTGTCCCTAAGTTTTTGGGGATTTTTGAAGTGCTTATTCAAAGCTGTTGGTTTTCTTACCTACAGCTAATGAAACTTACAAGTTTGTGTTTCAGAAGCTCTTCAACTTGTCATGTTACAACACATGAGAGTTCGGAGGTCTGAGCAGCCTGCATTTGAAAGGACCCACGTGGTACTGGAGCAGGGATGAAGATTCCACAGAAATTCCTATTTCTCCTGTTGAATTGATCTCAACTCAAAATCTTAATGTGAAATTTCATTCCACAAAGGTCAGTCAGCTATTGCACAGTCATAGTTGTTTAAGTAAGTTTTCCCAAAAGGAATACAAAGGTGCTTTATCTAGAGACTGAAGTGGGAAGGAGGTGTTAATAGTGGTTTTTCTGAACGAGGCAATCTGAATGTAGTCCTGGTTTCCTGCAGGTGAACATTTATCTTTAGTTCAGCCCATCTGCAAGTCAATATATTCTGTACTTTTAGAGTGTTGTCATGTTTGAAGCTGGTAGAACTGCTGAGATTGCAGCTAGAAGCATGTTTTCCTGCAAATCACTGCAAACTAACTGTTTGGGCTATCTGTAATTTTGTTTTAATGCTCCACTTGAGTCAAAAATGAAGAAAGCCACCCTAGATGAGTTTAAAAAGCAGTGGTGGCCGTAGCAGCTTTCACTGCTATGTTCAAATCTTGACAGCACTACCTTTAAAGCATGGCACTTTTTTGTCTTAAGGTTTTTCTCGAGTTTTCGTCTCTGTGATGTTCTAACTTTGAAAAAGATCATGATTGCATGAGACACATAAGGAATTAAGCTTTTTAGGGCAAAATTTTCTGTCATTTTAGCATATTTTTTTGAAATTAAATACTTCACTGAAATTAGTGTCATGTGGGGGGTTTGTTTCAGTTAGAATGGACTTCATGTATTGTACCTAACTAGGCAGGGCTAGTGTAGTATAGGTGAGATGCACTTGGATCATCATTGTGCTTCCCAGCTAGAAGTCTCAGCAAAACTGGTAGGTTATGATTCTGTGGTGATGAACTCTTGTTCATAAATACAGCTCTAAAATGTACTCTTGCTGAAATTGCTGGCAGCAAGCCTGATCTTAAGGGTGTGCAATATGATAACACCTGCTAAAAGTTTGTGGGGAACTCGATATCAAGCCTATGGTGGTAGTTTTCACACTTGTAGTTTAGAGTGTTCTTGGTGTGATATTGCTGTGTCTTCTGAATTTTTCTGTAGCCTCACATTCAAGGGGTGTCTGGAGTTGGAGAGCAAGACCTTTATTTCAAGTTGTACATAGAAAACAAAAATTTGCTTTTTTTTGGGCCTAGTGATAAGTACTCCTCACATTTCAGGTTTGTTTGGTTTTTGGTTTTTTATCAGTCAGGCTAAGTTCACTACATGTTTATTCAATGTAGCTTTAGATTCGTAATGCCTTACTATTGGCCTACTAAACATGGCAAAAAATAAAAATACTTGAAGTTATTTTAAGGTTTTCTACTTTTGGTCTCACCTCAAACTTCCATACAAAGTTTGTATGGGACATAAGGTTAGAAGCACTTGATTAAATGTAAGGGCCCTAGAATCAATCCACAAACACCGAATTTGGATTGCTCACTGGAGTGAACACCTTCAGAATATATCTAGTGGTTGTAGCACTTGTGCAGTTCTGTTTCAGCTTTTGTGCTATGGCATGTTTTGAAAATGACTAAAACTGGCATGCAAACCAAGGGAAAGGCGAAGAGGAGCGTTCTTATTTTTAGTTTCTAGGTTTTTTTTTGGTTTTTTTTTTTTTTTTTAGTTTGCCTAAAGCTCTGCTTGGAAGTAGAACATTGTTTCCCATTACAGAAGGCAATCTGAACTGCTTTGAAATATTCTGCTGCATGGAATGTTGTTTCCAGTACTTTCCTGGAAAGTTGCTGTGAGTGAGGTGTGTGGTAAACAAGCAGCAAGTGTTTAAGACTTTATCTAATGACTCTGAGTGAGTGCTTGGGGTTTTGTTGTGTTTGTTCAGTAATACTGCTCAGTACCTCTCAACAGCTGGAATGTTCTTCCTTCATAATCTTCTTTTGTAATAAGTAGTACCTTTGGGCAATGTAGTATTTTCTTGTGGTGGAAAGGGGGTTGTCCGATCCAGAGCTAGATGTCCCAGTGTTTTGAAATGCTGGTTTTCTAGGAAACAATGCACTCACTTGTACATGTAACGTAATTCAACCATTTGCAATTTGTATAACATGCTGCTTTTGTTGAAAACTTAGTTAAAGCTTTGTCCTTTTTCTTTCCACCTTCCATTTTGCCTGAAAAGCTCTGACTCGTGGGGATTTTTGGTAATGTACTCTTTCTAATGTCCTTTTTAGTTTAATTGTAAAAATTGCTTTTGTACTTGGTGTATAATTGAATTTCTGTGGTAGCATGCTGAGATTCCTTCTATGTGAGAAATAGTTTTGATGTGAAGAAAACAGCTATAGGTCACAAGATAGCTGAGTCTTAAAGTGAATTTGTAGCAGCTGTTGTGGTGAAGGAAGAAGATGCATTTGTGTAAAACTTTTCTATTTTGGAGACAGTAAGACATTAATATTTTTGAAAACCTTTTTTTTCTTTACAGCATGTCTGCAAAGAACATAATCTCTTTCTTCCTCTATGTATTGTTTTTTCGGTCAGGAGTGGGTGCTCATTGTTTTAAGTGTCCTTGTCAATATTTTGTACTATTATCTGTTAATTATAGCAGCATGGAGAGCTTAGTGACTGTTCCACGATTGAATAATTGCAACATGCTTTTATTCTACTCCATCCCAAGAGCTGGGAGATTAGGAAGAGGAAGAAAAGTAGGTGAATGAATTGCTACTGCAATACAGTGTTTCCGCTGGATTGTACTTAAATTGTTGCAGCTTCCAGCTGCTCACAGATTCAGGGAATTGTTGGGGTTGGGAGGGACCTCTGGAGATCATCTAGTCTAACAGAACCTAGGGCAGGCTGCATGTTTGTGTCTAGGTGGGTTTCTGCAGAAAAAGACACTCTGCAGCCTCTCTGGGCAGCAGTTCTAGACGGTGACCCCACTGTTCCTGACTCACCCAGGACACCATTGGCCTTCTTGGCCAGAGGGGCACACTCTGCTGCCTTGCGTGGAACTTCTCCCCTGGAACTCCCACGTCCTTCTCCAGAGCTGCTTTCCAGCAGGTCAGCCCCCAGCCTGTACTGGTGTGTGGGATTATTCCTCACCAGGTGTAGGACCCTGCACTTAGTCTTGATGGATTTCATTAGGTTCCCCTCTGTCCAGGTCTCACTGTTTTGTAGCACAACCTCTTGATGTATTAGCCATGCCTTCCAGTTTTGAATCATCCTGAAACTTGCTGAGGATGCACTCTGTCCCTTCATCCAGATCATTTAACAAGTTCAGCAGGAGCAGACCCAGTACTGACCCCTTGGAGAACACTGCTGGCTACAGCCTCCAGCCAGACTCTGCTCCAGATCACAGTCCTTGGCTTCCCTCTTCTGACACCTTTAGTTTAAAACCCTCCTCACCATCCAGACAAGCCTATTGACAAAGATCCCTTTCCTTTCTCTGTCAGATGGATCCCCCAGTCCCTGACAGACCAGATTTCTGAATGAGCTCCCAAACCCCTGCTGGTGGCAAAGGGGGTCCCTGGGGCTGCCTGAGCTCCAGCATCTTCCCTGCTGTCGTGGGTGTTTCCTCTTCAGTCTGCAGAGCAGTGAAGCAGTTTGGCAGGGTCACCTCAGCTTTTGAGAGAAGTCTCTTCCTCCTGCCAGTCCTTGGTGTTGGAAGCCTCCATTCTTCAGCATTATTTCCCCTGTCCCTTCTGGGTGTGCTGATGGGAGAGTTTTGGGCTCTTTGGCTGTGGACTTTGAGTCTCCTGCAGCTTGGAAGCCGCCATCCAACTCTTTCCTACCAGCTGCTGCAGGAGATCAACAGTGGGCACACCTTTTGCAGACTGGTCTGCTACCTGTCCCTGCCCTGGCACAAAGGTCTGGGCACTAGCACTTGAGGGCTGGGCAATTCAAATTGCTTAATCTCCAAGTATTAAGGTCCCAAAAAATCGGATTTCTTCAGCTCAGCAGCCTTCAGGAGTTTAAATATCTGCCAGGATTGGAGAGAGCAGATAAGCAGAAGCTAAAAAATTTGAAAAGCATTTAAGCAACTAAAATGTGGTTGGCAGCATCTCATGCTTCTCACTTAAATCATCAAGGATCTATTCTGTATTTCCCCATTTTCCTCATGTCCTTGCCTTTGTTCTAATGAATGGACTTAGGAATGAAATATATTGTGTTTTTAAACCTTGCTAGTTAAGGTTCAAATATGCCAATTTTATGAATGTAACCATGAAATGTGGGATTTTTGAGTTTTAAAATCCTCACATCTGAGCCATAGCCTGCTGGCAGTCCTCTGCTGCACCTTGATTGGAAAGAGAAGAGATGGTGTTGCCACATTTTTGTCTCAGCTATGGAAAATCCAAATATTACCCCTTTTGTACTGACTAACTGTTGATCCTGCATTCTTTTCTATTCATTTTCATTAGAGTCCACTGTACTTGCAGTGAACAATTACTTGTTAGGTTGTCCAGTCTTTTCTGCCATTCATCTGACTCAGGTTTTCAGCCTCATTCTCCCCTTTCTTGAGGGCAGGCTTCATTGTTCTTCTTCATCCTTCTTTTTTAAGGGTTTTTGCACCGTTTTAGCTCAGCAATTGAAAGCATTTGCTCTTCCTGGCCCTTAAGGGTGCTACTCTCAAGTGTATCTGTCCCAGCTTTAAGAACTGCTGTATCTGGCCATGATACTTAGTTTCACTTAGCATTTTCCTGCTGGTCCCAGGAGAATCCTGCTGCTGCAGGGGTGCGTTAAATGTGTTGCATTTACGAGGCTTTTGATTTTGGCTGCTGTGAGTTTGTTTTCTGCTTCAAGAGGTGTTCATATAAAAGCTGTTACTGATTTAGTTTCCTTATTTTCTGTTGAAAGTGACACTTGGGAATTTGGTTAAAAAATGAGCATTGCCAGTGACTCAAGGCAGGTCTGGCCAGTGTTCCTAGATCTGTCAGGCTATACCAGAGTGTTCCCATGGCTGAGCACCACCAGGCCAGCAGCCACAAGTGGTGATGAGTGCCTTGGCCCTCTGCTCTGTTGTCATGGCCTTGCTAACGTGCATCACCTTCCCAGGAGTTGGTGTAAAGCTGGTCTCAGCAGCCTTGTTTCTGTATAATCTGAATTTATCAATGTGTGTTTTGCTTGCAGTACACCTTGCTGCTGGTTTTGTAACCTGTCACTCTACTCAAACTGCTCAGGGTTGCAGGCAGGAAGGTTGGCTATTCTTAGTGAAATGGAGATGTTTCTGTATGTAATAAAATGCAGTTATTGTCAAGTACAAGACATTTTTATGTCTTGCATTTTGTTTACTTCTTTGTAGATCACTGTGCTTAATTATACTGATTTTTTAATTTTCCCTGTTTAGTGTGGGTGTTCTGGTATTTATCACCAAAGATGTTGATATGGTTGATCTCAATACTTTTAACAGAGTTTCTTAGAGATTTTGCAGTGACATGCTAGTGATGGAGAAAAAAGGTCAAAACTCACAGATACCGGTCAGATACCATTCTGTATTTTTGCCTACAATCCTAATCTTTTTTATCCTCTTTATCCTTTACACCATCATATATACTTTTTTCTTCCTGAATATCAAGAACAGGTATCGTTTGTTTTATGAGTAAGATGATCACAGGTAGTTTGCTCAAGCTGACAGTTTGTTCCTTACTGCACCTAGATTTTGTTCCTCTCCTTCTCCTTACTGTTCCTCTACCTTCTCCTTACTTTTCAGAGTTGTTGATCCAGGACTTAGTTAAGAGACTAAAGCATACTGTCAACATTTTTGTAATGTGTTCGGCTAATTGGGTGTTCTGAGCTAGATTTACAAATCTTCATTATATGAATTTTTCAGTGAACTTTTATTTAATTGTATGGCCATTATTTTTTGGCTAAAATTATCTGTTTAGTAATTTGAACCTAGAATATTTGCTGAGTTTCCCAGTCTAAAGCTAAACCCTTGCTTGGTCTAGATTGACTTTTTCCTTCAGGCTTTGAGTAAACACATAGTGATGCATCTTTTCAAGGGGTTGTAGTCAGAGCTTGTGCATTATTCAGTACTCAAAACATAGCTGCTGAAGTGAAGGAAACTTTCAAGGGTTTAAATAGTTAAAACTATTTGCTACCCTTTCTTGACAATCTCAAGGCTGTTAGGATATTATAAGAGATTGGCACGTTTTTACTGTTGATAATCGCTTTAGTAGAGGAGCTGAAAAAGGGAAACTGTATAAAAGCATTAGTAAAAAATAAACAGCTGAACTGTTGAGATATCCTGGCTAGATACAAAGAAGTAAAAATCTGCAGGGATGTTGAAGTTGCCTTTGACAGCAGCCTCTGGTATATAGCCAGGATGAAATTTTCATTGCTGCCTATCAAGTATCTATTCCAGTCATGTCCAACCTGCAGAGAAGAAATGGAGCCAGTGGGTTGTGTTTTGGTTCTTTGCCGTTGTTGAGTGCACTAGCCTGAATACAATAATGGAAGCTAAGTTTAAAATTACCTGATAACTGCAAAATCTTCCTATGTAATTGCCATGAGTTGTTCATACAGTAACTCTGAGTAATGTTTCTTTCCTTTTCACTTCTCAGTTTCTCATTCCAGACTAGATATGATATATTTCTTTTTCTTCTGCATTCTGACTTGCAGTGGTTAGTTTGGACTCAAAATGCTGTTTAAAAGCCTGACTGTGTATTTTAATATAAGTATGCTTTCTGCTAGATATAGGTGTTTAATAAGCATTTAACCACTTTGTAACATAACCAAATGGTAAGGATAAAGAATGCAAATAACTGATGAACTATAAAACTACTTGGATATATTTAAGTATTTTATGATCATACTGTTAAAAGATGCTAAGAAAGGCCATTCTTCTTGGGAAAAACATGTACAAATGGAAACCAAAAGCAAATTATTTAAAACTATTTATAATTACAGAGTGAGGTGGTTTCCCCACTGTCTAATTTAGATAATTCTCTCCTTTTCAAACTTGGAAGCAATCATTACATAGATTGTGCTTGACACTAGGAGTCTTAACTTCTGGATTCAAGCCCTGTGTGCATATCAGTATAGAACAGGATGATGCTTTGGTTTGATGTTTATTTTTTTTTTGTTCAAAAAAAACTGAAATAGTTTGAAGTTTTAATATCTGGGTTGCAAGCCTTTGCAAGTTGCTGAGGTGACAGTCAAGTGACACAGCTCAGAAGACCTAGTGACCTTAACATATGCTGTCTTCAAAAACAGTCTACTTTTGAGTAATCATTTGTGCAGTTAACCTATTTGACTTTAGGCAGCAATGTGATGCAATTACTAATGTGTCCCTCAGAGCTGGCTGTTTTGTCTAGGGCTGCTTACCAGGGCTGGCATCCCTGTGCAGGCGTTACTGGGGGACAAATGCTTTCCACAGGAGGTATTTCTGGCAGTGACATCAGATAACTTTGTATCTTTAAATGCCTGCCAATAAGTGAGCCGTGAGTTTGAGGGTCAGTGCAGTTCTTTCAGAGCTCAGGCTTCTTGGGTGTCAGGGCAGCTTGGTCTGGCTGGCACTCTGAGGTGAGGGGGGTCACAGTGGCACCCTTGGCAATCAGTGAGGCCAGAACTGCTCCAGCATAATCTCTGGAGCTCAGCATGGAAACTGTGTCATTCTAGCAGGGCTTTTTCCCCCAATCCTTCCACCTTATGGGTGAAATGAAGCTGTTCTGTAGTTAGCTGCTCTACAAAACCAGCCCACAACAACTCCAGAGGAAATAATGTCACCCCCGCATTTGGTCAGTGTTTTCACTGGCACGCTTCCTCATGAATTACTATTAAAACTCAGCTCTGCTTTTCTTAGCAAGTAGGGAACAGAATTTGAAGTGTTTTGTCCCCTTGAGCTTATAATTAGTACTCAGGAGCAGGCAGACCCACGTGGTGTGCTCACCCAGGGCCCAAGTGTGCCCCTGGGGTCAGCAAGTGCAGAAAATGCCTTATGGAGCTGGTCTGTTCTCAGACTCTTGACACTGATAGAGCTTTAGGGGAATGCTCCAGTGTGGCCATTTCCAGCAATGTCCGTAAGGTTTCTCAAGTGGAAGTGACACTGGCTTTGAATCTCACTGCAGGGGTTTTGTTTAATATATAATTTGAGTGCTCTTATAAAATTCCTTTTATTTTCATACAGTGTTTGTGTTTAGAACACCTTTCAAATTAATAATGAATTTGTGTGTTATATTTTCTGGATAGTATTGAAGTAAAAAAATTACTGAGCTCTTCTTTTCATAGCCAGCATCAAGGGATTATCTCTTCATCTTGTGAGTGGCAGGGCTTTAGCTTGATCCTGTGATAGGTAGCTGTTGATTGACCTTTTGGGATTGTTTAAGTCCATCACTAAACAGTCATTTGTTTTTCTGAGATTTCCAAAATGAAAATTTGACAAGAATGTTACATCTGGTATGGATAACAAGTCTCTTGAGCAACATAACCTGGTAATCAATGTTGGCATGTATGAAAATACATCATCATCTATTAGATTTTTTTAAAGTTGTTTAACTCTTGCTTTATACTTCGGTGAGTTTAAATGTCTGTGCCCATATTTTCTGAGGGAAAATACTACTTCTTTGTGTACTAGAGTGTGAAGAGTGGACTGGTAATACCTTTATTTTACTTCAGTGAATGATATTGTAACGGTTTGATATAAGTTATTACAGAGACTAAATTCAGCTTGGTGTGTCACATTTTGATGACAGGGTTTTTTTCCCATGATAACCCTCCTGTGCATGCACAATACTTTCATTATGAAAAAAATTGACTACATTTTCTTCTTTGATAATATTATTCATAAAACTTTGAAAAGATGTGTTTTCTGGAAGCCAATAACTTTTTAAAATATTGCAGTACCTGCTCCGGCCATCACTGCCACAGCTACTAAAATGGAGGTGGTTTCAGCAGAAGTGAACAGCTTGCTCCCTGAGGAAATCATGGACACCGGCATAACTCTGGTGGAGGACGACAGCATCGAGGCTGTTATCGTGTCGTCGCCCATGGGGGGAGAGTCCATTCCCATGGAAACAGAACTGGAAGAAATAGTGAACATAAGCACCACCAGCGACTCCTCAGCCACCACCACAGCCACAGTCACCACGGAATCGGTTCCTGCGCCCAGCAGCCACTCGGGAGATGCAGCACTGACTGCCACCACAACCCCAAGCCCTGATGTGAATGCAGCTGTAAAGCCTGCCTTTCCAGGTGGCCTCCATAAACTTGGTGCTCAGACCCCTGTCACTATCTCAGCTAATCAGATTATTCTGAACAAGGCCACTGATATTAAAATAGGCAGTCAGAGTATTAAACCGGATGGGCAAAAGCTGATTGTAACAACTTTGGGCAAGTCTGGCCAGCCTATTGTGTTAGCATTACCCCACAGCCAGCTCCCGCAGTCGCAGAAGGCCGTGTCCCAAGCCCAGGCTGGAGACTCCAAGGTACAAGGCCAGCAGATCAAAGTTGTCATTGGAGGTCGGTCGGAAGTGAAACCTGTTGTGGGTGTCTCAGCTTTGACGCAGGGGAGTCAGCTGATAAACACTGCGGCCCAGCCCTCTGTCTTGCAGTCCCAGCAAGTAAAAACAGTACAGGTAAAATGAGTTATGCTGATGAAACATCTTCAAACCAGTTCTGTTGCTGCAATTGTTGTCTGTTTCCTGCACTGATTGACACACTGTTGCTTTCAACCTTTGCATTTATTCTTTGTATTTAAAAAATACAATGCTGCTCTTAGCCCATGCTTTCATCTGTGGATGCGTTTGCCATTTTATGCTGTTTGCCTCTAGCTACTGTCTAGAAACTTAGGGTTTGCCTCAGACAAAGTGAACTATTCAGTAGATTGAAGATAATTTCCTCATTATTTTCATTTTATAAAATAAATTCTACATACTTTCAGGAAGACTGAATTCAACTTTATATGCCTGTTGTTGTTTATTCAAAGTATACACTCCTTTATGGAAGAGTAGCTGCTGCCTATTACATTCAGTTTGTTTAAATAAATTCTCTGAAAAAAACTTTTAGCATCTGAAAAAGAACAGAAGGGTGTATCTTGTCTGCCTCAAATCTAGTTACCTAAAGCTGAACATTCAAGGTTTTGTTCCCAATCTCTGGCATGGATCTTGAGATATTTGAAACCACAGAGAATCTACTTGGATCTGAAAATGTGTTGAAAAGACTTGGGTTATGACCCAAAGGGTCTGATTCTCATCTGTTATGTGGCAGAACTAAATGTGAGTGACTTCCTTCTTCCTTTCTGCAGTGAGGCAGAAATAATAAAAAATAAGACTTCTTAAAGTGAAGGAAAAGTAGAACTCAATGCAGGGTATGATGGAAAAATATTTATTTTACTGTCTAAATAAAATGAGAAATTAAACTCTTAAGTATGCTATTAAAAATAATCAGCTGCACATAAAAATGACAAAGTTTAAAGAATTTTATTAGCCAAATGTTCCTTGATTAGTATTTCATGGCAGGTGAATAAGATAAATTCTGAATATTTTCTTTAAAGTTGCAGATGATTCCTTTACCAATTTCTACTTTCTTCTTTTTTGTTGCTACATCATACCTGGAAACATATTTAATAATGGCCATTTGAAACATAAATGATTGTCAATATGGTTTTCAAGAAAATCTCTGCACTTCAGTCATCATAGGAACATTTAAGAGCAGATCAGTTCCTGTTATTTGGCTTCATTATTCACTGCCAAGTGACAGGTACAGGAAACTGGGGAGAACAACTTAGCTGTGATGTGGTTTTTCCTTGCATGAGATGATTTGTGCTGTCAGTGACTGAAATCAGTGGCTTGGCTATCGACCCCTTCAATTTACCATTGGGAATTCCACACATTCCTTAGCAGATGCTCTTACTAATGGACTTGCATCCGTTTTTAAATCTAGTTAATTGCAGTTTGGGTAAATTTGTTTTGTTGTGGTTTCTTTTTGTTAAGCCTTTGGTTCCCTTTGCAAAACAGATTGAATTGTTAGCACTTGACATTCCTTTTTTCCCACAAGGAGAGGAGGAAGTAGAAATGAAAAGCAAGAAGACAAGGTTAGCACCTGTTATTGCAGGAGAAATGATTGCATTAGCACTTCATAGACAGAAGTGCTATTTTCCCTGCAGAAAATTTCTGAAGTATCAGAGTGACATATGAGGCTGGGTGAGAGATTCTGGCTCTGCTCTACCCTGAATAACAGGGGAGGTAACCCACACGCTGAGTCCCTTTCTTAGCAAATGAAGTGATTCTTTTGCCCATCACCCTGAACGAGCCCCTTACACCTTCAGTGAGTGGAAAAGGAGGCTGTGAATGCCTCCCTGACTCCCCGTGGGTCTCCTGTAATTTATCTCTTGTGAATCAGCTGTTTCAGATGGAGGACTGGCACAAGGCTCTGACTTGGTGCTGAGAATGAACTGGTACAGGTTAGATGACAAAGAGCTCTTATCAGTTCTTGTGGTCACTACCATAAAGGCTTTGTATATCTTTAGAGAAACTCAATTGCCTTGACATCTAATCTGATCTTGTAATCTAATTGTGATAGTTGAAGTCTCAGCACCTGAGGCATAATTGGTAGAGTTCAGCAAAATGTTTCTTGGAATTTGACTCCTCTGCTTACAGTTCTGGATGCATGAGACTGTGAGGTGTTAATTGGGGCAGAGCCTTTGGCCTCATCTATACCCAGAGGTTAATTACTGTCCTTATAGCAGCTTGTCCTGATTTAGCTGAAATTGGTGCCACAAATGTGTGGAAAAAAACTGCTGGGCAAGTACATCTCCTTTCAGCCTGTGGCTCCTGCCTGCCTACAGCCTTAAGAGTGGTGTTGTGCCTGCTGCACTGCTGCTTTAGTCCAGGTTTATGAAGCAAGAGTTTGGCCTTGCCATGACTCTGAGCCAGATGTCCAGGCATATCACCCTGGCTGCTGTTAAGTCTGCCTTGTGCTCGTTTTGTGTGGTAACTGGCTCTGGTTTTAACTGTGTCCATAGCGTTGTTGCTACCATGGCAAGGCAGCTGCTAAGCTATCCTGGTGGCTTTATTTCATCATTGAAAAGGGACCTTGTGCAGTTCCTAACCCCAAACTCCCATTCCTAGCTCAGTTTCTTCATCTCTGAAGTTAAGATGTTCTTTTCTATTTCTAGAGTCCCTGATTTTTCATGCTATGTCAATATAAATGACACAGAGTGGGTACATGGACAGGGTCCCAACAGGTCATCCAGGGAGTGGATTTATAGTGTATTAGCTCCTTTGTGGTAGCTGACTGTGGATATCCAGCAGTAAATGTGAGGTAGGAGTGTGCCTGTATGAATAGAACAGAGTCTGAAAACAAAGTCCAGCCATATATATGAACTTGCTAGTTCATCTTTAGTGAAGAGTTTGAGGAAGACAGAACTTGACCCCTGAAGTCAAGTTGCCTGCAGGGAAATCTCTTGGCTTCTGTAGGGGAAGGAAGGCTGGTGTGTGCTCCTAAATATAATAACATTGCTACAGAAGAGCTTGTTGCTCCTGGGAATATGTTTGCAGTCTAACTCAAAGTAACTTGCAGAGGGCATGCTTAGCTTACATAGGCAGGGGGATAGTAACAAGCTCATTGTGATCAGTACAGGCAATGGCACAGTGCTCCAGAGAGCTTGTCCATTCTGAAGTATCAAAGGGCATCTTGATTATTTCCTCTGGCTTCTCCAGTCTTTACTGAAATGGGCAGTGAGTTTCCCAGTAGTGCCAAGAAGCTTCTCCCTGGTGGCTGGGGTTATCCAGTGCCATAAACCTCAGAAATGCTTGCTTGGCAGCAGGTAGGCCAGGAGTGCTGTTCCTCATTTATAACCAACCACATTTGTCTTGCTGTTTCCTAAGCCTTGAGGGGATTTACTTGTTTATTAGACCTTCCTCTCTATAGACAAACAGTTCACCTAAAAAGCAGGGGAGAATTAGTTTGAGGAGGATACTGCAAGTTGAGTTTGAGGGAAGCAGGGCTACTTGTGTTGACATGTTATTTTAGAATTTTTAAGTTTTTTTCTGAAATACTTCATGTTAGTGGTCAGTAGTACTTTACACACATTCATGTAAGTCATTTAAGCACCGGGAAACAATTGCTGTTATCGAAAGCTGGCTGTTCCTGCTGAATCCTCATGTTCTGAGCCAGACTTAGCTCTCACTTGAGAGAAAAAGCAATAACAGTTGAGTTGCAATAATACCTTATGGCAAGGTAAGATTAATTTAAAACAGAAATCTCAAATCAAGCAGATGAAAGGTGTAGAATTGAACAGAAATTAAAGTGTGTCCAAGCTGAGAAAAAAAATTACGGATAAAATGCCTGCTCATCTATCAGCTGTGTATGTGCTAAGGTAATTGAATCCTTGAGATTTAAAAATGGCTTTGAGTTAAATTTGTGAGCAGGGCTACAAATGAAATTTCCTTCTTCAAACAACTGATGTTTCAAAGTTTTAGTTAATGTATTTCCAAAAAGAACAGGTTTATTTCTCCTCTGTTTCATTTTAAAGCCTTGACAATTGTATATCCCCCATAAAGCACCTCCTGTGCCTGAGGAGCAGCATATTTGTTCTGAGATGGAGCTTTCCTCTGAGAAGCACTTGTAGTGTGACTGTGGAGCAGCACATGGTTTCCTTTAACTGAGATCCATTCTCTGGTGGTGCCTGGTGTCAGAGCTGCTCCTTGCTGGCTTCCCTGGCCAGGTGTAGCTCGGCACACAGAGGTGCCCTTGGCTTTCCACAGCAGCCTGGGGGGCTCCAGTGCCATAGCAGAGGGAGCTCCAGCTCCCCTGGCTGTGCCATGACTGTGCTGCTGGGAGCTGGGGCAGCCTCACGTGTGCTTTTTGTGGAGCAGCTGAGGAATTTGTTATGTGCTCCTGAATACTTTGAATGTTTTTGCCTTGTGGAGTTGGAAAAAAGGTGTTTTCAGGCAACAAATTCTATAGATAGGGTTTTGTGGAGGAAACCATAACTTCCAGCCTACTCAATTGCTTCATTTGAGCATTTGTAACTGTCTCAGGCTGTCGAAAGTAGCTGTCAGCTCTGTATCATCACAGATTTCTGATCACATCAGGCAGATTTCTGATTTAGCTGCTTGAGTAAGAAGTTGGCTCCCCACATGGACGTTAATGTGGTGCCTCTCTGGTACTGCTGGAGTTGAAGGCTGGTGCCTATGGGATGTGGTGCAGGAGAGGCAGGATGTGCCTCACCTGTGGGGTGGGCAGCTGTAAGGGCTTCAGTAAATGTGAGCACACAGCCTTCCTCACATTGACTCAGGCCACATCCACAGGCAGCCCCTGCAGCCAGCAGGTTAAAAGTCTTTGGAAAAAGTCAGCCTCTAAATTGAGCTATTCACTAGCTGGGTGCCAATGTATAAAAACTGTTGGAATAAATGCAATTGGTAATTAACTTCTCTCAGTGTGGAAGGGGAGAAAAATCTTCTTTAAAACTTTTAAGACTATATATTCCTGCTTATGAAGATTTCAAGCTGAAGTGATCTGTCATTGAATTGCTGTACATGTTCTTGGTTCAGCTGCATTTCAGGAGACTGGGTTGCAGTATGAAAATAGATCCCCATTTACCTGGAGGTAGCCAACTGATTTGTTCTTGGCTAGTGAGTACTCAAAACTTTTAGGCACTGATGATCCATGTACTTTTGGGAAACTGTTGCAGAAAGCATTTTCCCCATTTGCAAAACAAGTGTGCTGCTATGTCAAAATGGTCAAGAGATGTTTCAGAGCAGTAGTGGTCATATTTAAATCACTGGGGACAAGTTTTGTCCTGGTGGGCTGAAAAGGAAGTAACTTATTTTAAAGCTTCAAATACTGAGAGTTGTGCATTTAATTTTGACATTTTTATGTAGACCAACCATACGTAAGAAATAATTTCAGCATCTTGAAGATGAGATATTTGCACAGAGAGCTATCTTCTGAAAAAGCTGAGAGGAATTTGGCTATCCTACTTTGGTAGCTGGAAATCTGAAGTGTCAAGGATAATCTCCTAGTTCTTTCCATAAGGAAAAGTGGAGATGAAATGCAAGATACACAATTATTCTTCTAATTATGTGTGCAAGTATTGCCCTTTTTATTTTTAATGTACTTAACAATACAATAATTTAGATCCAAAATGCTCAAGTTACTTTAGATCTTTTTTCCTCCATCTTTTAGATTGCGAAGAAGACTCGAACCCCAACTTCTGGCCCGGTGATCACCAAGCTGATATTTGCAAAACCAATCAATAGCAAAGCTGTTACAGGGCAGACCACTCAAGTGTCACCAGTCATTGCAGGTTGTACTACTTTGACTTGTTTTGCTTTGCCATTTTTTAAAGGCTTTTCAAAAAATGGTAATTGTAGAAATTCTTCTGTCTCAACACTTTTACTGTAGTTTCTGTCAAAGTGCCTCAAGCAATTGAAAAAAAAAATCAGAAAACTTTTTTGGTAGAAGCAGATAAATTTACCTGTTGGTACCTTTATACTCATTTAGAATAATCTTGGTAATTGCAGAGTTGCTTTTACTGCAAGGTACTTTTACTTCATGGATTTTGGGGAGGAGAAAAAAAAATACTTCAGAGCCACAGAAAAGATGACTTGATGAACAGAAAGTATTTTCAGAAACATTTTATAAATACACAGAGGGAAAGGGAGACACATGCTTTTGTATTACTTTAATCTGCTTATAGTTGGACTTAAATTTAATACATGCAAGTAATAGAAAAAAAAATGTTTGAATGAAGAAAGTGAATAAAGCTGTGTGTTTTTGGTAACTTGCTCACCTGCTTCAAAAATAACCATGGCAGAAGTGTCTAGGAAAGTAATTAAGGCAAATAACAAATGGTCTTTCCCTTTGGAAAACAACTCTATATATCCTTATAAAAAATAAAAGCCCAACTGACCACAGAACAACAGCAAAAGCACCAACAAAAGTAAAGAAAAAACCAAAGTGTAATACCTTGTTTATAATGGCAGTGAATCTGTTGATGAACATCTTAGGCATCTAATTTTTCTGAAAAAGATTAAAGTAGGAAGCTGGGTTCATCATTAGAGCTTTGAAGGATGTCTCACTGCTTACAGATTTATCAGTCTAAGTAGGCCTAAAATCTCTCCCAGGTATTTAAACAAATTTTTTAAGTCTTTACAGCACTGGGACTTGAGCTGGTTTTAAGAAGGATGCAACTGTCTCCTTTATTCAGAACACTGATAGATGCCAGTGAATGGCACAGAGCTGGGACATAATCTTTTTCTTGAGTTGGCAGGCTGCTTGCAGCCTGACATGTGTTTCAGGTGAAAGAGGAATTCCCCATCCCACTCCCCAAATTTCTCAAATTCCCTACCAAATATATAAACCTGTAAGAAGATTGCTATGCTTATAAATACTTGAATTAAGTTGTTTGTGTGTTTAAAAAAACAATCCAAACAAACAGCCCAACCCAAAAACATGAAAAATTACTTGCAGTTTTTAAATCAGTATTTTGAAAAATCACCTGTGCCTGAGCCATCACTAAAACTATCACTGGGAGGTAAAGTTGCTTCATTAATTGAGAGTGAAATCTTTAATATTAGTTTTTCCCTCACCATTCCAAAGAGCCAGCACAGCTTGCCAGCTTTGAGAGGCTGGCATCACTTTAGAGAAGATGTAACATTTGTGTTTGTGTTTTGATTTTTTTTATACATGTTTTCATGAATGTGATAAATATTTTTAATTGCCTGGAAATTCCTGCAAGCTGAGATGGAAGTTGTAATCTGGAAAGACTTGTCAGTATAAGCAACCAGATTCTCTTTGGAAGCTGATGCTAAGAAGGAGATGCAGTGAAAAGGGGAAAGCTGTCATCAAGGAAATAACTCAAAGGATTGAAACCTCTAGATGTTTTTTTTCCCCACAGAATGACATTCTTCAGGTTGCATGTGGCTTTAGCAGCTGCTGGCAACTATCTGTGCTGTTAATTAGACTGCAAAAAGGGGTTATTTTAGAGCACACAGACTGCAGAGGAAATCAGCTTGCCATGAGGATAGTGCTTTTTCTTGTTAGTTCCAGTTGACTTTAATTGTTATGCCACCAGTTGATTTTGGATGGAAAAGTTATGCTGGTATTTGTTTGTTTCTTATTTTTATAAATGTAGTACAAGAGAATGAGTGACAGAAGCTATGACAGAAATGAGTCTGAACCAAAGTGGAGCAGAGGAAAGCTCAGTGGTCAAGCATTCTTTGGAAAGAAACTTAGAAAGTATGGAAAAAAAAAATCTGTTTTCCATTCTGGGAGTTTGCAATATTCCTGAAACTGATGTCATGATGTGGAGCTTCTGTTTTTGATGTTTACTCTACTTTGTCATTGTAAAAAGAGAGAGAGTACGTGACACACACATGAAAACATGGGTGGTGGTGTGACTAAAAACTGTTAGGCAGTGAAAGAGGCAACCATCGGCAGAGAAGAGAAAAAACGCAAAAACCTCAGAGCTGATTGTAGACAGACCAAACATCTTTTTCTTGGTCGCTGTAACCCAGCTGGTGTTTGATGGCTGAGGTTGCAAAGGAAGTAGTCCCCCACCAATGCTCACTTTCTCTGGGCATTGGCAGCAGCCCAGGATTTCCCAGGAAGCTGCCAGCTGGCTGGGGGTCTGTGTGGTGCAGGTGTACTGGAGAGCTCTGCTCCTCAGGATGCTGTCCTGGCTGTCAACAATTGTCAGCTGAATGGCACAGAAAGCTCAATGTCCATTTTGGCTCTTTTTTTAAGCCTGAGCAAACTGTCTTTTTGTTTGTAATACCAGCAGTTATTTTCTTCTTTGTTGCTAAATCTAAATTAAAGAGTGCCAGTGTCCTTCCTGTCAGGTCATACACTCAGAAGTAGGGATAAATTGCAGAAATGGCAGGGAAAACTTTGCTTTAAAAGTGACTGTGACCAGGGATAACTGGAGCTGATGGTATCTTCATTGTTTATAGGTAGGGTTTTTTCACAGTCTGCTCCAGGGACACCACCAAAGACAATAACCATCTCTGAGAGTGGAGTCATTGGATCATCTTTGAGTACAACAACACAACAGACACCGAATAAAATAGCTATCTCACCACTCAAATCCCCCAACAAGGTAAGGACCTGTTCTGGCTGCAGCCTTCTATCCCTCCTGCACAGTGGTCTGAATGGAGCTCTCTGTGTCTATGCTACAAGCTGTTTATTTTCTCTCCAGACATAATAAACATGTCTCCAGAGTCCATAAAATATCTCCAGAGTCTCCATTTTGCATCACAATGCTCTGTGGTAATGCCCTAATTTAGATTTTTTCAACTGGCTCCCTTACTATGGTTTTAAGCAGATATCCATTACTGCATAGTTTCCTATTCCTGCCAGTTCTTGCCATTCCCTAAGCATTGATTCTGAGAGCAGCTGTTCCCTCTTAGCCAAGCACTCAGACTATTTTTAATGCCTTCATAAAACATCAACAGGCTGTTCAAGAGGAGACCTCAATAATATTAATAGGTCAGCACTTATTAACCATTCCTGCTACTGCGCAGGCAATTTAGTCTTTCCAGATCACTTGTGAAGTAAATGAAGTTTGCAGTGGTCCTTGCACAGAGCTGGAGATTGGCACAGGTCAAGGTGACACTTGTGTTTCAGATTTGATAATTGTCTTGAGAAGAGAAATATTGCTGAAGAAACTGAGATGGAGGGACAAGATGCACAGTGCAGGCAAACTGAAATATCATGAATAAAAAGCAAATTAAGAATAAATAATTATTTTAGTTTGGCTATGCTTCAGTGTTGTAATGTTATACAGATGGAGTAAAAGACTTGTGTTTGACAGTTATTAGTAAGAGAAGCAACATAAAGAAGTTAATTTTTATTCTAAAGTTACTTTTTTAACTAGGAGTGGGTGTGAAAAGACTCTTTAGGGTTTCATCTTGAATTTACTGTTAATAAGCAATTCTAAGTATCTGATTTTTCTTAAAACATTAGGAAGTTGAGAACAAAAAGTAGAAAACCAGCCTTGGAAAGGGTGTGGTTATATAGAGTGTTTATAAACACTGCACTCTGCAGAAATGTCAGAAGACTGGATCTCTGGGAAACTGCAGTTTAGATTTCAAAGTACTGGTGTTGATGTTCTTATACTTTGACTGAATCAGTAGTTTGAGGTGAGAATTTTCTTTCAAACAGCTTTTCTTTAAAATTCCTATTTATGATGAAATAGTCCTTGTACCAATTATGACATCTTTATTTAGAAGATCCCTCTTGACAATGCTGAGGCTTTAATGGGATAATTTCCTTTAAAACCCCCCAATAAAACAAATGGAAAGACAACCCCTTACTCCCACCCAGATGCTGTGCTAGGTTTCTGCAGGAGCCTGTTGGTGCTGCAAACCAGTGATGCCTTCAAGGTTCTAAGGGCTCTGTTGTTACAGCTGGACCCGTGTGAGTTGTGGTTAAATGCAGGGCCCTTGTTCACAGAAAGAGCTCTGTTCTGGTGGAGAGCTGTGCTGTCCTGAGGAGGGGAATGTGTATGTACAGGGCCCTGTATCCTGCACAGAGGTTTAAACTGCTTTTTGTTTTGCCAAGCAGCTAACAGTGGTGTCAGTGGCCTCCCAGCCTCCCAGCTCCCCCCAGAAGACGGTGGGCGTCCCACTGAATGTAGCGTTAGGACAGCAGATCCTCACAGTGCAGCAGTCAGCACCCTCCTCCCCTGGGAAGGCCATAGTCAACCACACAACCACCCAGGTACAGACTGACTTTGCTTTGTCTTCTGCTGTGTCTGTGTCATTGCTTGCTGGGAACTGCAGTGTTGGAGCACGGCTCGGCAGCGCTCTGTCTGCCGCTGTTCTTGGGATGGTGTCTGCTTAGGAACTGGCAGAAGCAATGCCCCAAGGAGTGGATATATAATATACTCTTCAGTTGAGGGCTGCAAACCAGTGCAAGCCCATATAGGGGTGTGCTATTAGACAGTAGCTTTCCAGCCTGGAAAGCCCCACTTGGTGCAAATTCTTGTTTCTGTCTGCTCAATCTCCCAAGTCACATGAAGAACTCTGTGACACGAGGAGGAGTTCTTTGGGGGATTCTTTCTCTTCTGCCAATGTTTCTATGCCACTGCCTAGGGCTGCTTTCCAGGTATTTCTGAGGTTTGCAGCAGTGGAGTTCACATTCCTGCTGTAGAGGTCTGGGCTGAAACCTACAGAACCAGAAATTATTTATTTCCCATGTCTCATTTCTAGAAAAATGGGCTTTTCCATAATAGCTTTTATAAATAGTTTTGCATTAATTAATCACAAGACAAAACTGACCTTTCTTACAAATGACAGTTTTTGCTGTTTTCCTCTTTTGTGATCTTAGGTAAATCTTTTTCTATTGCAATATCTGTACTCTTGTTGTGGTAAACATGAAGGGATGTGAATGGGTGTAAATATATCCAGAGTATGGATATAGCAGGGAGTGGACACACATCTACAACATGAGACCAGACACTCAGATTTTTCCAGTTTTATCTTACTGATGCAGGAAATAATTGGAATCCTGATATGGGAGTATGGACACCACAGAGATTTGAACTGTTTTTTTCCTCAGAGAAAATTGTCTTCTGAAATAGTTGTTAAAAGGTTACGTCTCTCTAATGCAAGCACCCTAAATGAAAAAATGGAGATGTCTGTGGGAGTTCTGTTGCAAAGCTATCTGACACAACACAAGGGCTTCACCTGTCTTCACTGGGCTCAAGAACATGCCTTTAGAAGAGAACTGTCCCTTGAATTTGACAATTTTCCCAGTTGTCCTTGGATAGCAGCTGCTCATTTGTGTGCTAGAGAGAACAGGTCTCCTTTTGACAATGTCTGTGACCATGCTTGCACACAGTGCTTATTTTGATGCTCTGGCTTGTTAAGGTATAAAATGTCTTAAGAAAAATACAACTTCCCAAGAAAACATCTTTTAGAAGAGCAGGGTTGTTTTTCTAGTGAAATGTGTGCAAATTGAGATTTTATTTCTGTAGTTGCTGAAAACTGGGCAGCTGGGAAAATGTTCTCATAAGAATTCACATCATACTGACAACCAAGCATAATACTTAAACTTGATGTCAAGGACCAGTAGTAATGCTTTATACCAATAGTAAAAGATACTGAGAATAAAAACCTGAGCTCTAAAAAAAAGTCAAATGGAAGCAGGAAAAGGAAGAAATCAAGGTTTGAGGTTGAGCAGGTCTGGTTAAAGAGGCTGCTGTCAAACCAGTAGACTTATGAATGTGTTTAAATGAAATTAAACTTTCTTGTTATTAGTTTGTAGTTTGAGAAAAGTTGGAAAGATGAACTTTTGCAGATTCAAGCTGTAAGGTAGCACAGGTCTGCTGAGCTCACTTTCTTTCAGCGTTTTGCCTTTTTTCTTAATGAATTTGTTTTGCTACTTCTCATTGTTCTTGCTTCTTTCATTTCTCAGCTTGTACTCTTTCTGATGTCCATCAGTTATGGATTCTGTTCCCTTTTCCTCACAAGGGTTGCACAGTGATTTCTGTGGATTAATTACCAACTTTCTTAACAGGACATATCTGTACATATGCAGATAAATTATGATGCAGACCAGACAAACTGTTGTGCAAGTTCTTACCATGTGCTTTTAATAACAGGAATATTTCTATGTTTGGTTGTTTGATTGTGGAAGACAAACCGAGCCATGTTCTCTGTAGGCACTGGAAATAGTTTTGGCAGATGTTGTATCTTGTGAAGTGGCCTGAGTCACCCTACTCATATAAATACTAGTTTACTCTGGTGTTTGGTGTAGAGCATTGAAAATGGAACTGAGTTTACTCTGAGATGTTGAGAGGCATTTAATCTCTGCATCTGTTTTACTTTTGAAAGCAAAAAGAGGGTAACTGTCTTCCCTCTCAAGGGTACAAATGTTATGCTAGAGTTGCTCACTGACAAATTGAGAAATAAACATATTGATGTTCTTTCTGCCTTTGTACAAGTAACTTTGTGCTGTCTGTGTTGGCTTAACAGGCTGTGAAATCAGCAGTGCAGACCATTACTGTAGGAGGAGTGGGTACATCTCAATTTAAGACAATTATTCCCTTGGCAACTGCACCCAATGTTCAGCAGATTCAGGTACCTGGGAGCAAGTTCCATTATGTCAGACTCGTTACTGCCACAACAGCCAGTAGTTCAACCCAATCTGCCAGTCAAAATCCCAGTACGAATACTCAGCCTCTGCAACAGGGTAAGTGCTGCTGGGGACACTGTCTGAAGCCTCTGTTGGGTTTTTCTTTCATGTTTGTTCTGTAACAATTAAAATGAATACATAACAGAGATCTGTGAAGACTGCCAGATGTACTTGGTTTTGTGGTAAGACTTCCATAAATTCCACATTCTGTTGCTACCTCTGGTCTGTACGTGAAAATGCTCCTTTGTGTCAAACTGCTCTGTAGTTGGGCCTGAATCCTGGGAGCATGCTTTTCCCTAGTTGACCAAATTTCATGGCCTCTCCCATCTCCTTTATATGAAGAGTGTGAAGGCAGGACAGCCCACAAGCATATTGCCAAAACTTCTGTAACATGAGGATCCTTCCATGTAAATTGCTTTAGAAGTGTCAGGTGTTTTTGCTGGTTTCTGTCCATGCTTTCCAGAGGGGTGACAGAATAAAAGATTTCAAAGGGAAAAGGGATGTAAGGGAAATCCAGTATCCAGAGGAGGTCTGCCCCTGGCTGGTTTTTTAATCCATTGCTGTGAAATGTGTGCCATAGACCTGTTTACAAAGGTGTTGGCATGCAACACTTGGGTGCAGACATGAGTTACAGTGCTAAGTACCTCTGTGTTGTGCACATGTGACAGTCTGAAGGGCTGAACTGTGGATTTGGAGTGACTAACACACATTGATGTGATGTTGTTTCTTGACCCCAGCGAAGCCCGTGGTGGTGAACGCGACCCCCGTGCGGATGTCAGTTCCCATAGTGCCAGCACAGACTGTGAAGCAGGTGAGTTGGCTCTAAGTCATGTAATAGTCCTGACCTGGTTTGGCTGCACAGAGAAAAGTCTGCTTCCAGCTCTGTAAAGAACTGTTCTGCTAATCAAAGTGTGTTCTGAATGACTGAAACACTGATTTCATAAAGAGCTCTTTTCTCTCTCTCAGGTGGTGCCCAAACCAATTAACTCAACTTCTCAAATAGTCACTACCAGTCAGCCCCAACAAAGACTCATCATGCCAGCCACTCCACTGCCACAGATCCAGCCCAACCTCACCAACCTCCCCCCAGGCACTGTGCTGGCACCAGCCCCTGGCACAGGAAATGTTGGCTATGCAGTCCTTCCAGCTCAGTATGTCACACAGGTATGGCATTTCCCAGAGATGTTTATGTAAATGCTGCTCTTGTGGAATATTCTGCCTTTCTCTTAAAGATTTCTGCTCTGTGACTGCCACCTGACACTGAGGCAACAGTTTCTGTTAGGGGGACCCTTGGCAGAATGACGATGGCACTTTAATTTCAATCATGGTTGCAATTAAAGCTTTGTTTTCTCAAAGGAGTTTTTATTAACATAATAGCACAGCATTTCTGTAGGCAGAATGAGTGTAGTGCAATTTTGAGTGGTGTAGTACAGAATTTATAATGCCAACTTACTCGAATCACCTAGATCTCAACTTGGAATTTCTAATCACCTAGACCCTGCATATTGGGTCAGATCTTGATGAACAGTTTGCTTCATCACTTTAGCAATCATAACCTAGACTTGAAAATCATATGAAAGAGTACAGGTCACTTAGGACTTGCAACAGCTTGATTTTATAACTGCTCTGTGTGCTGTTACACTTCCCTGGTCCCTGACAGTCACCACCAGGAATCCTGGGACCTGTAGTGAGAGGAAGAAGAAATTCTATTGTTTTGTCTGCTTGGTTCACCGGACCTTCAGGGCCTGATGATGAGGAGAAAGGCAGCATATATGTGACCTGCTTGGTCACAGAGAATGGCTGTCTTCATTATAAATGGTGTTAGTTAATGCTAAGCACATTGCCAGTGGTCAGAAGCAGCTGGTACCAGTCACTCCAGCTGAGGCCTAGGGATTAGATTTTTGCTCTTTGCAGGATCTGACCAGGATGAAAAGGGAATAAATGAAATGTTCTGCTGAAGTCTGACAATTGTAGAAACAAAGACTGATATTTCCTGGCATTACTGGTACCAGACTGGTTTCTGGTTGCCTTTTGATTTTGTCACAGTTGCAGTTTGACCCTGAAGATTGTTACTGTGTCCTTCCAGTCTAGATCTCCAAATTTTACTTAACACTAGCATCTGTTGGACCTCTCCTCTGAGATATGTGTTCCAGTCACAGCCTGTCCCCGTTTGCCTGGCCCCAGCAGGTCTGTATCTTGCCATGTGCTAATATGTCCCCAGAACCTGTCCCAGCAGGAGCAAACAGCTGCTTGTAGGTAATGCTAAAGAAGGTAGCCCAGAGCAGTGTTGTTTGGCAGGTTCTTATGAGATTTTGGGTTTTTAATGTGAAAAATAAATGGTGGGTTCAGGTATGCAGAGGAGTTGGAATGCAAACCATTTTGCTTACTTTCATAGTAAGTGGCTTGTATATAAAGGAAGCTACTAATTTGTGCAGGAAGTGATTCTGCTCTTTTAGGGGGAAAATGAGCATGTTTTTAGGAACAGGAGCTGTTTGTGGTCTGAACATTTCTGTGTGTTAACTCTGTCATCTGTATGGATCTAGACACTGTGATGGACAACAAAAAGTACAATCTAAAATAATATTTTTATGCTAAGTACGGAGGCAGGAAGTTGCCACCTGGTCCAAGTTCTGTAAGTGTCTAAAAGTGTTCTTAGAAGCAAGTTATTTTTGTAGCAATATCTGGAAAGCTAATTTAAAGACTAGACACATCCTCTTGTTTATAATTTCTTTCATGTCAAGCATTAACCTTTTTGTTTTGTTAGCTCCAACAGTCATCCTATGTATCCATAGCAAGCAACACTGGCTTCACAGGGACATCCAGTGTCCAGTCCCAGGCACGGCTGCCATTTAATGGGTAAGAGTTCTGAAAAAAATCCCCAAACCTATAGAATAGGCTGCTTGAATAAGCATGAGGTCTTGGAGTTTGGTTTGGGGAATTCTCAAGTCTGCTGTGGTGTGATTTTTACCTCTGACTGAAGGGTCAGACATGGATCTCTCTGACATTTGAGCCAGTCTCTTGATCAAAGCTGTGTTTTCCTTTCTGTTTTTTGAATTCATGTAGCAGGAAGTTGACCTGAAAGCTCCCTGTTGCTTTTTTTTTTTTTATTTGCAGCAGCACCTGTGAGCTACAGGCCTCAACTATTTCTCAATATTGCTGCAGAGAGGTTCTGGACAGCATATAAGCTAGATGCTTAACACATGCAGAAATTGAGCCAAACAGCAAAATGAATCCTGATAGGAGGCTTTGGGTTTTTTCAGTCTTGCATTTTTCCTTTAAGGATGAAAATAACAGCTAACATATATTATTTTCCCTTTGCCAATCCAGCAGGCTTAGCTGTTCTGCACAGTCCTTTTGTGTTACTGTTTGCTGGAAATTGTGAACATGAAGTTGCTTTTTGTTGCTGCAGCCTCGACTGATGCAAACTAATCCCAAATCCAGATGCAGCTATTCAAATGAACGGGTTTGATTTAATCTCCCTGGTATTACGTGCAGAAATTGCTGGATAGGGATGGAATAAATCTCATCAGATGTGATTAGTGTCACAAAATCCAAGTCTCAGGAGCAGTTAAAGACTGTGTCTGCTATAGAATTTATCTGAAAACTGAATACTGTGGTTTGCCTTGCTTTCCCATTATTCCAGAGGGGGTATTTTTTTGTTTTCTTGGATTTTTTTAATTCCAAGGAGAACAAAAGAAAAGGAACAATCACATTGCATGAATTTTGGTTGGATCTGGTCCCACTGAAGGGATTCTGGGGAAGGTTTCCCTGACTCCAGTTTTTAGTTATGTTTCCTCTAGCTTTAAAGCCTAATTTCTACTTCAGGCATGCATCCAAATTTGCAGCAAATAATCCATCTCTTTCTGGGTTGCAAAGGCACTATTTATAACAGTTACTTAAACACAGTCAGCCAAAAATCTAATGCAAGGGGAAGAGAAAGATTTTTTTTTTCAAAGTTTTTATTTTGAGCTGTTTACATGAATTTAAAATAGGAAGAAACTGATAAAACTGTAAATATAAATGCCCTTTTCTCCCCCCAGAATAATTTCTTCTGAGTCTGCAAACCGCCCCAGGAAGCCTTGCAATTGTACTAAGTCTCTGTGTTTGAAATTGTAAGTACAGCTTGGTACAGTTTTTTTTTCTTTTAAGCCTTATTTTTAACATCACAAATGTGCACCAAGTATCAGAATATAATGGTTTGAAGTACATCAGAAATTTTATGTCTAGATGCTGATTTAAAGTGGATATTGCAGAGCCTGTGTCATTTTGCAGCTCCTGTGAGCTATATGGACTATAACATATAAAATTGTCTGATTTTGCATCGTGTACCATGGTGGAACCAATTCCACTCAGCAGCTCTGGTTGCCTTGTTGGTACCATGAGTGAAATGGTATCTCTTGGTATCATTTGTAGGAATTTACTGTACTTTGGTGAAGTGCATCAGTAATACCATGCTAGATCAAATACTTCAGAAAAATTGGGCTTTGTATATTTTAGTAAAAGATAGAATAGACAAGTGATTCTTCACTGATAGGTGTATCTCTTATCCAGGAGATATTGTGCTGTTCATTTCCATGTATTTGTAAGAATTTGACACAAAAACATTTGGAGCTGAGGAGAGTTTCTTCACCTTCATCAGAGTCAGTTTACTGATATTTCTGGGACAGGAATGGGAGGAGATACTGAAATTAATCTGTGGTTCCCTGAATCCTAGACAATAAAGAGGAAATCAGGGGTGTGGTACTTGAAGGGGAAGTGATGCAATGGCATCTGAACCCAAGTTAAGAAGTTTGTTTGAACTTTTAAGCTTGGGTGTCTTTTTGTGTAGTGCACCCACCTCTGTATGGGGAGGTGTGCCCTGTGTTTCCTGGTCTCAGACTTCTCTGTTGCATAGCAGGAAGATGTGTAGCTGTTTTTTCAGATATTTTGCATACATGACTGACCTCACACTGCCCCAATGTATTTTAGAGGTGTAGGGGTGAGGTTTTGGTGCCTGAATGTGCCCTAGAAATGCTGGGAGAGGAATTGGCATCACTGGGAATAATTTGCACCTTCAGAATGCTCTTAGGAAGCAAACTGTTCACTGATGTTATATGTTCTGGGCATTGGTGCAGAGCAGATGGTTAATTCACTCTGGCACAGGTGCTTTCTCACTAGTAAAATGTTTTAGGTTTTTTTGTCTGGAGGGGAACTTATTTTTTCCCAAATGCTCATGTAATGTAGGCACATAGCCTTTTCTACTAAGAAGTCAACTCAGTTATTTTCTCTGGATTGATGCTGGCCCTGGTTCTTTTGGAAACCAGGACTATTCTACCACTGAATTTTAAAAAAGAAAGGAGAGCTATTACAGGTTGTAAAAGCTTTTGATTTAGTTTTGTCTCTGAGACCATTCAAGATGCTAAAAATCTCCAAAATCCAGTTCAACCTAATGAAGGGTTGCAGTGAGCTCCAGGGCAGCCCTAATCTCATTTATGTCATGCTAGGCTGGGCAAGCCACAGAAGGCCAATTTAGCAATGGGTTTAGGCTTCAAAAAATGACCACACACCCCCAGCAGGATTTGCAAAGCAAGTGAAGAGGATCAGCAGTTTTTAGCTATTCCAGGTGGTAGTCCTGGAAGCTTTGAAACATGTTGGAGTTTGTTGTGGCCTAAGGCCATGTTTGAGCTGGGAACGAATGTGGAATTTACATGTATTAGATCTGTGAGTCTGTGGATTGGTGAGATATTGTTTTTGATGGGAGGCACCAGAGGTGCATAAGAGGCATGGCAACATGATTGGCTTTCCCTGTCCATGTTTTGCTGCTTTTTGTTCATATATGTGTCCCTTTTTAAAGTCTGCTTTATCCTCATTCAGATCCTTCCCCTGGTTGCTGAGATGTACCAATTGTTATCCTTTTTCTCTTCTTCCATCCCAGCTCAAGGGCAAAACTAACAACAGAAAAAGCTCCTTTCTGGGTTAGTTTGCCTGTGAACTGTCACTCCAATTGCTTGCCTTTTGTTTTGGCTGTATGAGGGCTCCTGGCTTGGGCTGACTGGCTCGGGAGCTGGCTGTAAGGTGGCTGCAGCAGACTGGGCCTCAATATGTGGGTGACTCAAGAGTCACTCTCAGAAGAAGTCTCATTAACTTCTCTGGCTGCTTGGGGGACTTGTGCTATGTGATGAGCTCAGGGGACACCCTTGAGCTCCTCCTGTGTCTTTAGACAGCTGCTAGACTTGCACTAGAGAGGATTTTGGCTCTTCAGTGAGGTTGGTACTGCTTGTGTGTGTGGAGTTGAGCATAGGATGACTCTTACCCGTATTGATGCCAGAGTAAGGACTTCTGGTACTGCAGTGTGGGAGTCAATACTCACACACCAATGTAATGGTCAATATTTACAAATGCCTTCTGCATCTTCTGTTTCAGGTATTGTGACTGTTTTGCAAACGGTGAATTCTGCAATAACTGCAACTGTACAAATTGTTATAACAACCTGGACCATGAAAATGATAGGCAAAAAGCAATAAAGGTGAGGGGCCTCTTCCCCTGCCCCCTGGGATCAAAGTCATTTAGTTTCTTTTTTCTGAAGCTCCAGAGTGGGGCAGAGTGGGTGCATAATGCCCTGATCTCCTCCCACATGTGCAAGGCTTAAGTCCTTTTATTGCACCTCTAAATTCTGCTCCCTGCATGCAATGACTGACCCTTTGGGTCTGCATTGACAGGCCTGCCTGGACAGAAACCCTGAAGCCTTCAAGCCCAAAATAGGGAAAGGAAAGGAGGGAGAATCGGATCGGAGGCACAGCAAAGGGTGTAACTGTAAGCGCTCGGGATGTCTCAAAAACTACTGCGAATGTTATGAGGTATGAAGCATTATCTCATTTGAACAATAGCAGCTTTTCCCCTTTAGTGTAGTGACTTCTCTCATTTGCTTTGTCTCTTCCTTGTATTGTTATAATGTTTTCTCTTCTGTTTGTTTTCATTACTGAAATGCTGCCTCTTCTCCCAGAAGTTTGCAAATAGAAAGCCATGTACATGGAAAAATTGGTTGCTACTGTTCTGTAATTTTAATTTTAAACAATTTAACAACTTTGAACTTAGGCTTGGATTTGTTCTTTACTGAATATCACCATTTCCTAAAGAAATCTACCGTACCAAGTCCCTAGGAGGAGTTGAAGCAGCATCCCACAGATGCTGTGGGATAGAATGTGTCTGTGGAATTCAAAAGCAGAAGTTGTTACTTCATCTGCTAACTGATCAGTCTGTGAATGTAGAGACAGACTGCCCTTTCTCAAAACTCAGCTATCTAAATTACACCTGAAACTGGAGGTTGATGAAGAAAGGGATGAGTGGGAAACCACTTATTTACATTCTATGCTCTATGATTCGATTGAAGTATACATCTGGGACATCTCAACTTGAGGTAAGAATTAAGAGAGAAGACCACTGCTTGAGAGTTGGCTCTAGTGGTTAGTTGGTAAGAGATTGAAATAAGATCTCCTTTTTGTTGTGGTTTCTCATAAGGGGAGTCAAACTTGCAACAGGTTTCTTATGTTTTGTTTGTTTCTTTCAGGCAAAAATCATGTGTTCTTCCATATGCAAATGCATTGGCTGTAAAAATTTTGAAGAAAGCCCGGAGCGAAAGACATTGATGCATTTAGCAGATGCTGCAGAGGTCAGGGTGCAGCAGCAGACTGCTGCAAAGACCAAGTTATCTTCCCAGATCTCAGACTTGCTGACAAGGCCAGCACCAGCACTCAGCAGTGGTGGTGGGAAGTAAGTTAATACTGCACCCTCTTTGAGTTTTGTGTTTCATGTGTGTGACAGGTATGTCCCTGTCATCTCTGAGCCTTGTCTGTGTATGCTGTAGAGGTGGGAGCAGTCAGGTGAATGGAACACTTTGTTCCTGTAACAGTAGGGATTCTGCCCCACCAGTTCCTTTGGCTGGTAACTGAGGCTTATTCACTGTCTAAAGGCCCTTGGAAGCAATAGGACAGGTGAAATCTCATCAGTCCTCATACCAAAAAGTTGCCAGCCCTGGAGTTAGTCCCTTTGTGTTTTTGCAGACACTAAGTGGATGTTGCTTTGTTTCAGGCTGCCCTTCACATTTGTCACCAAGGAGGTGGCCGATGCAACCTGTGAATGCCTCCTGGCCCAGGCAGAGCAGGCGGAGAAGACGGGCAAGTCCAAAGCTGCGGCAGAGCGCATGATCCTGGAGGAGTTTGGGCGCTGTCTGATGAGGGTTATCAGCTCTGCAGCGAAGTCCAAAGGTGACCCTTGTGCCATGAACTGCTGACTCGTGCACATGAGCCACAATGAAGCGGACTCAACAGAACACTTAAGGCACAGGGACACTTTGGTTTAGCATAAAGGATGGATTTAATAATATTTGTTAATTTGGTGCTTGTTGTAAATTGACCCATGTAAGATTGAAACGAGAAATTCTTTTATAACAAGATGTAGAGCCTTTTAAATCTTAGCTAAATCCTCTTCTATGTCAGACAATACCTAAAAGTCAGTTCTTCTTCCCAATGTACAGCTTTTACCCTGGGTTTCTTTAACATTAGATGTGTTCTCCCCTTTCCCCCAGAATAATTGTCTGAAGGGCATATATAAATTATTATAATATATATTATTTACAGTGTATGGATTTGCATCACTGTGCATACAGGAAAACACAGGTGATGTCAACAGCCAGGTCATGCTTTTGCTGACAGGCCTGTATATGGAGGTACCAGTGTATCCAAGAGAATTCTGAAAGGAAATAGGTAGAAATAAGCATCTAAATGGAAGGTAGTACTTGTATTTAGGACCTGACACAGCATGTCCCTGTAGTGCATGGAGCACTGTGAGATGCATAGGCAATAATGCAGAGGGGTTGCTTGCAGATATAGCACTGAGCAAGTGGTGGAGAATGTTTCTGGAGCAGGGCCCAAGGAGTATAGAGGTGAATGGCATTACAGGGAATTTTTGATAGGAATGGGGCAGAGTGCTCAGGTGTTTCTTAAGCTGGAACTTGAAGAGAGTGGCCTGTTCTCAGCAGTGAGGAAGAGCAGGCATGCCACAATGCCAGGCTGTCTGCCCAGTGTAGTGTTACCTAAGTGTGTAGCAGATTGATGTTGTTGTTTGGGTGAAGCTTGGTTTTTCAGAGGTCTGCAGCAGCCTGATCCCTCACTGGAAGTAGGGCTGTGCAGTCCCTTGTTTTCTAGGATCAAGCTGTAACCTTGGGAAAGTGTTTAGGCCTGAGAAGCTGAAGTCACTGGAGATGAGAATCTGCATCTGAATCGACTTGCAAATGTGGGTAGGGATCATGTTCAGCCTGCTGTGGGTATTCAGGATGCTGCTCCTCTCCATGCTGGCAATTTACTTGGCATAAAGGCTCTTTTAGTGTTGTTTAGAATAATGGTGAGAGCTGTGATCAGAGAAAGTACTAGCACAGAATCAGGATTGCTACAAAACCAGACACAAATCCTTTTACACTAAATGGGGGGCAATCAGCTATAGCTGGGCACAGACTAAGGCAGGGGATTTTTTTCAGTATTTGTTACAGGCAATATCATATCACATTTTTGATAGTGGAATACATTTGCAGAATTAACCTGGTGGGTTACTTACCTATCATGAACATCCATTAACCATGTTTAATCAGAGGCATTTTTATTACCTGTCTCACTGCAGCCTGAACTGCTATGTTTTTCCAAAAGGGATTTTGCATTCCTTCTATAAAACTGTAAATACAGAGAAATGCAGGGCCAGGCTGGGGAGAGGTAGGGGCTAGGCACACCAGCAGCAGAGATTTGTGCCTCTGTGTGTGAAGGCAGTAGGGTGGGAGGATGCTTCACCTCCCAGCCCTGTGCACTGCACAGAAGGCCCTTGACCCTTCCCTGGTGCCTCCTTGAAATGCCTGGGAGGCATGAAGGGCTTGGGAGGCAGTCAGCAGCAGTGGTGGGCTCACAGACCAGGTCTGACCTGCCTGAAGGGCTCTGTCTGCTAAGGACATCTCCCTGAGCACAAATAGCAGTGTTTGTGCAAATCTCTGAAAAGGGAATCCACCTCTCCTGTAAGTAAATGCCACGTTTTTTCATTATTAGGACTTGGATTTACTAAAAAATCAGTGCAGTAACTTTACCTGTAGATAGTGCAGATATTCTATTCCCTTCTAGTGACCTAATATAGTCTGTCCAGTAAGATTTGTATAAATGTAAATTAGTGTAAGTGAATAAAGTAATACCTACTTACGTTATTTTTCAAACAGATTGCAATATGCCTTTTGTTTAGACTTCAATCTGTGTTAATTTTGTATATATTCAGTGTCTTACTCTAAATTGCACCTTTTGTGATGTGTATTTATATACAGTGTGCAAAAGCACTTGTGAAATTTAGATTACAGTTGTAATTATGTATGATGGCATTGCTGGAGAATATTTTGCTTGTAAAGACTTTGAAGGTGCAATCAAATGCTCTTAGTTCTTCTATTTTGTTTTGAACAAGCTTTCTCAAATATTAAGCTTGGATGTCTCTCTCCCTTCTCCCTGGTGTAGAGTGTATCAATTGGTTTTTGTACTTCCTTAGCCATTTGCATCAAACTGCTGGACAAGATTAACAGTCAAGTTCATCCAGTTACATAAAAAATAATTGGGAATGGGGCAAGGATTCATTTTATAGTTCTGTTTACATCCAAAAGTAGAAAAATTAAATTTATATTTACAAGACCTATTCAAAGAATACACTTTTCTATATTGTACAAATAAAACAGTCAGATAAATCACAAAAAATAAACATTTATACTATTCTGTAAATATGATTTTTTTGCACTCCTTTGCTTCAGCACTGACAAATATACACAGGTTTGTCACTGAAAGATCAAAATAAATTGTTAATACTAGGTCCACTTCTGATGCAAGTGATGACTTGGATTTTCAGTGTGAGACCAAATGCTACCAGAGATAAATAAATATCCCTTGGTTACTGGTGTGCTGTCATGCACAGCAATCCATTGCACAGTTCATAACTACCTCATCTTAGGGCTGGAGGTGGAGACAGTGCAAGTGCTCCAACATTACATGATTGCAACCAATCAGTCACTGAGATTTCAGCAGCATTTTGCCAAATGTTGTCCCAAAAATCACATACAGAGGGGAGGGAATAATTTCCTGCAAAGTCTCTTGTAGCTGGAATGGCTCTGTGACTCTGATGGCTTCAACGTGGTTTTTTGCATAGGTATTTGGATTGGGGAAAGAAAAGCCCAGAGGTTCTGGTTTGTTCCTCCCAGCAGTGATTGTATGGATTCCTGTGGTGCTGCTGCTCTCCAAGCAGAGCTTGAGGGGTTGGGTGCAGCAGAACTAAGGGAAGGGGGAGAAACCCAAACCAGCCAGGGACAGTTTTGTCAAGTCACTGGTAGGCAGAATGATACCTTTAATATTATTACTGCCTAGGATGTGGCAGATCCCCAGTTTTCATCCCAGTTCTATCATGGATCTTGAAAGTGACTGAACAGCAGGTTTTGTGGTAAGCAGTTAGCTTCCATCTCTATGGATGCAACTCCAGTTCTGCATGGCAAAGGGAAACCCCTTGGCAGCAGTTCTGCCAAACTCTGCTATTCCAGGCAAAGCACTGGAGGCAGCTTCCTGCCATGGAAATGAACTACCTCAAGCAGCCTCTCCTACTTGGTGGCATCAAAGCTATGCTTCAAGTGATCAGTGGAAGCATTGAAAGGAGGATGCCATGTGCCCTGGGCTGCAGGACACAGGCCAGCCCTGGGAGGATGGGGCTATGAAATGAGAACTGAAATGCTTGCCCTGCTGCAGCACACCCATGTATTCCTGCCCCTGGAGGAGGCTATTGGTGCTCCTGGATGCCACTGGACACAACAATCTGGTACAGGCTTAGGACTGATCCAGAGGCTCTAGACTGGACCAGCATGTTTAGCTGTTTGATGGGACAGTGAAAGGAGATTAGAGCTTGTGTACAGCTTGAGTGCCACTTGCTTCTCACATCTTTATTTTCCTATTTAAGCTTTCCTGCCCCCAGCTTTTATAAAGCACATCTTTTTGGTGAGATCAAAGTGCCAGTGCACGTGATTCCCTGCAACCCCATAAAATACCAGTTTTCTTCTGGCAAGAGTACTTGCAGCACTAAAACCACCCAGCACTTCCAGGGACACTGCAGAGTGTCCTTGGAAGTGCTGCCCCAGGCACCTGGAGCAACCCTGGCTCATCCTGACCTGCCATGAAGTTTCATGAAATACTGCAGGACTGCTAGAAAGGACAGGGCATTCCTTGCTTTTTGCTCAGTTAAACTCTGCTTAGGAGGTTTGCAGTGGCCCAATACACCAGTGCTTATCAGCACTAGTTTTGCCAGCATTGTTTCCTCATGTGTTGCCTAGATCTGTCCAGCACTGAGCTCAGCAAGGAACAGCCATCCCTAGAACCAGAGTACTCAGTAAGACCATGTGTGGGTTAAGCTTGACTGACAGCTAGCCAGTGGTGATGGAAACAAATGCTTTCCCTTCAGTCTCTTCAATCTGTGCCTTCCACAATGGTATTTCAAATTCAGGTGTTGGGTGGGCTGTGTTCTTACGTTTAAGTAACACCGTGTTATTTCCTTTACCAAGACTGTGTAGTGGTTGTTGATGCTCAGCTCCCCCTCAAATAAATGCTTTGTGAGGGTGGGAAAGAGGGGGCTTTCTCCCAGAAGCTCCTGGAAGACTTTCTGTTCTAGACACAAATGCCACAGCTTGGTATTGTTGTTGGCACCTCCTACTTTGCCATACCGGTTTAGGACTTGCTCTGAAATGCTTGTTATGTGGTGCACACTGGCAGAGGGCAGACTCACACCACCCAACTTTTGTATGTAGAGCACTGACCTGCATCTTAGCCTGCTCTCATCTGCCTCAAACAGCGAGGCAAGACAAGGCTCACACTGCAAGTCCAAGGCCAGCTGCTCGGCCACCCAGCCAGCCATGCAGGTGAGGCTCTGTGCGTGCAGTGACAGATCTGTCAGCGCATTGCTCAGGGCACAGCTGGGCAAAAGCAGGCCTGCACTGTAGGGGATCTCTGGGGCCACAGGCCTCCCAGGAGCTGGGTGATACTGGGCATGAATGCTGCCCAGAGTTAGAGCTCTCTGAGACAGGGATACGTCCCAGGGGCTGGCAGTGCCACTGCTGGGTGGTGAGCTGGGGACCAGGCTGCAGCTGGCCAGCAGTTTGTGGTAAGCAGCCTGGAACACAGCACAGGTGGGGCTGCCATTGCTGCCACAGGCTTGCTGGAGAGCCCTAAGAAAGTGCTCCAGAGGGTCCAGGCTGAAGGCATGTGTGTGGAGGTGCTGGGAAGGAGTGCCTTTTAGACATGTGTGGTTGGAGGAAAGCCACTTGAGGCTTTCAGCATTGAGCAACAAGCTCAGAAATCCCAGTTTGCGTTTGCTCTTAATAATGTATCTTCCCACCGAGTCTGTTAAGTTGACAAAGCAGCTCCTGGCCTCATCGAAGAGGTTGCTTATTTTGGTGTAATTCCCAGCTAGCAAAGGCTCCCTTCCATAGGGACCTCTGCCATAAAACACATCACACAGGGAGCTCATCAGCCGCACAAACTTGGCAGTCCCGCTGCAGCTCTGAAACGAGGCGAGGCCCAGCTTCTGGAGGTGCTCCAGGGCCTCAGCAACACCCTCGCTGAACAGCAGGGAGGCAGGGTTGACCTTCAGGTGGGAACTCCCTTTACTCCCAGCCCTGCCCGACCCAGGACTGCACGGCTCCAACACCTTCTGCTCGCCCAAAGCTGCCAGCTCTGTCACATGCTGCCAACACGTGGTGTCACCGAGCCACTGGACCCTGTGGAAGCACTGCAGCGCATTCCTTATCAGCAGGAGGGCATGAGGAACATCAAAGAAGTATGCGATGCTGTGAGCAGAACCAGGTGGATGCTGGAAAGTGCACTGAGTCCTTTTGGGATCTATCCTGATGCCCAAAGCTCTGGCAGTCTCAGCACCACGAGCAGAGGCCCCCGATGTCACAGCCAGCACCACGATCCCAACGCTGTTCAGCTTATGGATGGCCTGACGGAGGAGCTGAGCAAGGAAGGGGCCAGATGTGCTGTTCACCAAGAAATAGCCCAGAGGAGCTGTCCAAGGGCTGGAGATGCCGACTGCCATGAGGACTATCGCTTCTGATGCCAGTGGAGCTTCATCAGCATCAAGGGTGCCTGCTCCCAAGTCAACAAAGCCCGAGAGCTGCTTGCTCCGTGAGTCCCACTCCTGCTGCTTCTGCAGGGACACATCCTGTACCAGCACGGCGCAGCAGTGGCAGGCCTGCTCCCCTCTCTCCACCTTTTCCTGAAGCTGGAGAAAAATGTCACTCCTGAAGCCTGCAGCAGCCTCATTATTAGACAGCCAGCTGAAAAAAAAAAAAAAAAAAAGGCAGGATGTGATCAGGAGACGTGGTTCTGGAGAAGTTGAACAACAGGCAGCACATTTTACCACTGAGGGCATGGTCAGCCATGCCCCGAGCTGCAGAGCAGGCTGACACAAACAGGGCAAAGAAGGCAGCCCTGCTTTCCTTCATGCATAGTCCGAGTTTCAAACCTCTAACCCCAACCAAGGAAAGCACTAACCATGCAGGGAAGTAACAAAGAAGCTTCAGGACAGATGTGTTACACCTATTTCTACACCAGTACTGGAAATACATTCTGAATGAATAACTAGAAACTTGCTTTGTCAGGCTGTAAGGATGAGGGAGGGGAAGAATCTTCCGTAGGTAATCATAGGCCTTAATGTGGTAGAGATGGAGAAGACAAGCAAATTGCCTCATTTCTGGTGAGTAGTTTGCCATCTGCCTCCAGCTGTGCAACTCTCGAGGCAAATCTGTTTAAGAAATCACAAAAGGGCAACTTTAGTGAAAGAAGTAAATGGCTGAAAACAGAGGGATGCTTGACACAAATGCACTGCAGAATACAAGGCAACACAGCAGGGCCTCTGGAACAACTCGGTCCTGGAGTCCGGTGTGAAGTACAGGGCTCAGGCACGGTAGCACTGTGCCTCGCCTTTTCCTTGGTTAAGCAAAGACGCGAACCGGGGGCGAGGGAGCGCACTCTGCCTCAGCGAGCGTCCCGGCAGTACCTGAAAACTGCGCCCGCAGCAAACTCACGATTTCCTCAGACAGCTGCCGCTTTGCCGCCAGCTCCCTGAGGATGCTCGGCACGCTCCTGCGCCGGGGCGCGGGGCCGCATCTCCCGGCGGCCGCCGGCGGCTGCGCCTGGCGCTGCGGGGCGTGCGGCGGCGGCCTCGGCGGGGCGGCGCGCTGGCCCTGCAGGCTGTAGTTGTGGTCCCCGGCGGGCGGGCTGGGCAGCGGCTGCTTCAGCGCCCGCCCGGGGGTGCTGCTCTTCGTGCGGCCGGCGCCCGGCGGCTCCTGGCGGGGGAAGGAGAGGGGAGGTCACGGCACACGGCGGAACGCCCGGGGGGAGCGGGGAGCGCGCCCGGTACCCGCCCGCACCGAGGGGAGGAAGCGGGAGGGCACGGCCCCGCGCCGCAGCTTCCGCCGCAGCCCGTAGCACTCGAAGTCCCCTTCGGCGAAGTGTCGGGAGCAGAGGATGGCGCCGGGGCCGGGCCGCCACGCCCGGCGGCTCCGCGGGTCCACGCGGTTCACGGCGCGGATCCACTCGCGGCGCTGCGCGGCGTCCACCGGGAACCTGCGGCAGAGGGATACGGCGGGATGAGGGCACGGAGGGGCGGCGGGCGGGCTGCGGGGCGGGCGCACTCACTGGTGGAAGGAGATGCCGCGCTCGCGGCTCCGCCCGGTGTCGCGGGCGGTGCAGCCCAGCGCGGAGCAGCTCCGAGTCATGGCCGCCGCCACCGCCGCCGCGAGCGCCGCCGCGCGCGCGCCACGGCCCGCCCGCCCATTGGCCGCCGCCGCCGCCCGCGCGCCCGGCCGCCACCTCGCCATTGGCCGGCGGGCCCGTCGGATCGCGGCCCCATTGGACGCGGCTACGCGGCCGCGTCACCGCGGCGGCGGGAGCTGGGGCGGCCCGAGCCAACCGGGAGCGGCGGCGGCGGCCAATGGGCGTAGCCGGTGGCGAGGGGCGATCCTGAGCGCCAATGGGAGCCGCGCCTCCCGCCCCTATTTATAGCGGGGCCAGCAGCGCCCGCCGTCTCTCCCGCTGTGCCCCCGCTGAGCCGCGCCATGCGGCCCGGGCAGCGCCCGCCCCGCGTGCGGCGTCTGCCCGCCGAGCGGCCGCGGAGCCCGGCGGGAGGCGGCAGCGCAACTGTGCCCCGGCTGCCGTGAGGAGGTGGGTCCGGGGCTGCTGCCCCCGACTGTGGAAGCCGGCCGAGCACCCTTGGGCCTTTCCCCCGCCCTGAGGCGGCCCCTGTCCCGTGATGAGCCTCACTGCTGTTCACATCATGAGCACGCCATGATTACTGCCCTTGAGCTGAGGACAGGCGGCCCCCGCGCTGCCAGCGCTGCGCCCCGGCTCCCCCCGCTCCCGCCGCCCCTAACCCGTCTCCCTCTTCCCCAGGGCCGATGGCTGCTCCCGCCCCGAGGGACACGGAGGACACGCGTGGAAGGAGGCGGCTGCACATCCCCACACACACCCTCCCACCACCGCCACCACCCCCGGTGCCCGCGGCTGCCCGCCGCTCCCGCCCCGTGCCGGGAAGGCGCGGCCCCGCCGCTGCCGCCGCCCGGAAGCCGCGGGGCGCGCCCGGAAGGCGGTGGCGGCCGAGAGGCGGTGCCGGGGCTGCCACGTTGGAGCAGTCCGGGGACGGCGAGCGTCGGGGACGCCGAGGTGAGGGCAGGCACGGCGCAATGCTCTGATTTGCAGCTGTTCTCCTCCGGCTCCCGTCGGAAACGGGGCGAGGGTGGCGGTCCCGCCGGCCGGGCCGGGCGCTCCCGGGGCAGGGGAGCCCTCGGGCGCTGAACGGGACCCAGAAGGAGCCGCTGAGGGTGCTGGGCTGCACGGTCCGGGCAGGGTCCTCCCGGGGCTGGGTCTGTTCCGTGGGGTAGGGCAGGGAGCTGCTGTAGGGTGCCCGATGCCTCGGTGCTGTGGGAAGAGCGTTCGCACAGCTGCTGAAGCTTTGCGCACCTTTTGCCAGTGTTATGTTCCGCAGCCGTCAGTTTCCTCTACGTGTCAGTGTTATTCTGCTAATGGAGAGTTGTTCCTCCCCTCCCCCGGGTGTCCTCTGGAGACCAGGGTGGCCTGGGTGTTTGTCTGAGGGATATCTTTAGGAATATGGTCCCTCTGCCGAGCCCCAGTGCGGCTCCTGATCCCGTGGCAGTGCAGCCTCACCATGCACCATGTAAGCATCACCTCTTTTGGTCTTGCTTTCCAGCACAATGAAGCTGAAGGAAGTAGACCGTACTGCCATGCAGGCATGGAGCCCTGCCCAGCAGCACCCCATTTACCTGGCCACAGGTGAGTTTTTGGGAAGCACGTGCCGGCAGACCTGGGGCTGTGTGCGGTGGCTGCACACCATGAATGAAGGGGTACACCATTATTGAAAGCTGGAGGAGTTACTCTGTGTCCTGGGGGCTGGAGTGGGGTGTATGTTGTGGGGTTTTGAGAGGAGTTCTTGCATTGTGCTGATAAAAGCATGCTTTGCATTCTGCAAGTGACAGCCAGCATCCTCCCCTTTCTGCCAGGGAAAGGTGACACCAATCCTAAGCACTTGTGGCTCCTTTGTAACTTTAGTCGTGTTCTGTGCATCATCAGGGAGAGGTACTTGCCCAAAGCTTTTCCTGCTCATAGTCATTAAGAAACACCCAAACAAAGGGCCATGGGGAGGAGAGTTGTGTGGAACAACATCTGAGAAACAGAATGATCCCATCTCAGGGTCCTTTTTGAAAGGATGATATTTTTGTTCCCCTTCTTGTGCTGCATTTGCAGTTACTGCTCTGTGTATCGTGCCCTTCTCACTGCCAGGCCTGCTTCCTCACAGGTACCTCAGCTCAGCAGCTGGATGCAACCTTCAGTACAAGTGCTTCTCTAGAAATATTTGAGTTGGACTTAGCAGACCCTTCCCTGGATATGAAGAGCTGTGCCACATTCTCCTCCGCACACAGGTAGGCAGTGTTGTAAGAGAAAAGTACAGTGTGTGGAATTGTTACGTGTGATATGCATAGAAATGTCACTTCACATGGTTTGGCTGCACTTGTTGAGGAGAGAAGCAGCAGTTCAGCACTGAAAGGTGAAGGCAAGTGTGTGCAATTGATGCTGTGGGGCAGCAAGCTTGGACTCTAAGAAAGCAGCTTATGGTTTGACATAAACAGAAAATTTTTGAGTATATGTGTGGACCCTTTATTTCAGGAAGCCTCTGGGATTCACAAGAAAACAGAATAAAATGTGAAATTGTGAAAATATGGTGGCAGCTTTTCCTGTTGCACCATCCTGTTTGTATTTAGGCATTTCAGGGGGACTCCTGTAGCATGATTAACTTGGGTTATGTTGTGTGTGTTCCTACAGCTGGGAAGCCAAATTCCTGGCTGCACAGCTGCACTTAGCTGTTAGTGCCTTACCATGTGTTTATCCAGACAAGTATTGTTAGCATCAGAGCATCCAGTTCCCATCTCAGCAGCTCTCTGGCAGAGCTGAAACTGCCACAATCCCTTTTTAAATGCCCTGCTCTGTGAGCAGAGCTGATGTCAACATGTCCTACTGACCTGCTCAGAGCAGGAGGCACTGGATCTTTGTTTCATTGTTCTACCTTGCTTTAACTATGACTGAGATTCCTCAAGGCTTGCCATTTGCTTTCTGAATTTCTAGAAAAAATTATAGCCAGGATGCAGTACTCCTTGCAAAGTACCTCCCTTGACCAGCAACACAAGAATTTGACTTTGCCCCAGAGAATGCATTAAAAATGAGGTTGAGGGTTGCTTGTTTGTTTCTAATTAAAGATTAGATAGCAGTCTATACGTCAGGCCATATTTTGGTTTTCAGCAAATCATGTCCAGGTGATTAGACCCACAAAAGATAAATCCTTAATTGCCCTCCAAGCAAAGTTTTGCACTGCTTTTGTACAACCATGCTTTATCTTGGAAAGAGTAAAGGGCAAAAGGGAAGTAATTGCGCTGTTAATTTTGGGGTTTTGTTCCTCATTGTTTCCTGCCTTCATTTTGGGCTGTTTTAAGTCCTGTTCAGTCTTGCTAATGATGCCTGGACAATCCTCTCAGTTACTTCATTTCTTGCATAGTTAGGTGCAGAAGCATAAAAATCATAGCCAGGAATGGGTCTGTGTGATATCACAGACCAGTTTCCATTTGTAGCATCATTCTTTGGTGAAGCCCTGCTGTAATCTCAGCACTGGGAGCCTGAGCACTTGGCTGTTATGGTATTTCTCACCCAGCATATGCTCTTTGGGTACCTTTCTGCAATCTCTATCTTACCATGCTAAAGTTGCTGTGATTTGAAGAAGTTACTTGAAGATTGCCTGGAGGTAACAAATAGATGAGCAATATTACAGTGAATGCTGACTCCTTGCCACCTTCCAGTCAATGTGGGTTTGCTTTCTGCTTGCATTTGAGCTGATAAGTGGCTGTGTCATTTTATGTAGAACATACTCATTCTTTGCATGGCTAAACAGCAGGAATGTTGTTTTGCTTAGGCAGGAAGTTAATTGAGTTGAAGGGAGTTTGGGTATTTACAGATGGACACAATCTGTAATTGCTGGAAGTATGTTTGATTCCTCTTGAGTTAGCCTGAGAATAGGCTGTGGTCCAAGAGATGTGTCTGTGATGTTGGCTAAACTTGCTGAGTCCCTGGCATGGCAGACAAAACACTTGCACATCCAAAAGCACAGATATGGAAAAGCATATGGGATTTTTCTAGTTTTACCTGTTTCTTCTCCTGTATGAAGCTGCTCACAGATAGCAGAGATTTTTCTCAGGCTGTGGCTGGATTGGCTGGCAGCCTGTACTTTGATGCCTGCTGTTGTCAGGAGCACTTACCTGATTTTGCAGCCAGGACATTGGAGATGTTACCAGTTTGTGGGTCATTGGTTGTGCCTCTTGTTAATGAGCAGAATTGGGGCATGCCCTCCTGATGGAAAGGGTTGTGCTGAGATTCATCCTTAGGGAGAAAAGAAGCAGTGCTTTTCTCTGACTTCAGCTGGGGTGAGCAAAAATGGGATGTATGAACCTACACGGAGCTGGTGGTGGATGATGCTCAGACTGTGGGCCCTCTGTGTCTTGCAGGTACCACAAGCTGATCTGGGGCCCTCACAGCATGACCTCAGGAGACAGAGTGTCTGGAGTGCTGATTGCTGGGGGTGAAAATGGCAATGTCATCTTGTATGACTCGGCCAAAATCCTGGATGGGGAGGCTGAGGTGATAATAGCCCAGAAGGACAAGCACACGGGACCGGTGAGAGCGCTCGATGTCAACATGTTCCAGGTTGGTTTTTGGGCTGTTTCTCTTAACATACCAGCAATAGAGGAGTGGCCTATCTTAACTCATAACCTCAGATGTTTCTGCTGCTTCCCCTCCCCTGAAAAGCATGAACTATATTTGGTGTTTGAATGCCTCTTTGTATTTAGTAGGAAAAACCTGTCCCATTACTGGCATTTCATATGGGGAATGAAAGTTCTTTCATTTGTTCTTTCCCCTCAGCAGTTTACCTTGCCAACTTAGTTGATCTGTTTAGCTCTGCTTATTTGTGAAGCAGAGGTGTTCTTTAGGGTGTTTTTAGTCAGTCTCGTCTGTGCATTGTGCCAGTCACACAGGAAGGAATTATGTGCTCTCATGCATGTTTCTGGTGAGATCAGTTTTCAGGTCTCTCCTGTGGGGATTGGGTAGGATCCACCTTCAAGGCCCCCTTCCTAAGAGGAGACAGCAAGGACACACAGCCATGTGGCCTCTTGAGCAGAAGGGCTCTCAAAACCAACAATCCTTCCCACACCACCAATGAGCATTTACTTCCTTCTATATGCAGTGTGTTGGTTTTTCCCTGCTGCCACCAGCTGTCTGAGAATTCATTTGGATTTGTTTCCTAAATAACACTTCTGTCTCTGCACACTTGCCTCCAGCAAGGCTGCACTGTGTTCATTGTGTCCTCTCTGAATTGCTTCCTGTCCCTTTCTGCCTGTTGTGAGCTCAGGGCTTGCCTGTTATCAGCCACAAAATGTGACCAAAGGGCACTTGGTGACCTTGGCTCATGTTGCCCTGCCTGGACTTTTGCAGGTGCAGGAGTGCTTTGGATGGCTGCACTCACTGGGCAGGGCAGGAATGCCACACTGTGCAGAGCAAAGCTCTGTGGTGGCCATAACTGCAGCACTGCTTTCTCCTCTGCTCTGTCACTCTTTTCCCTGCATCTTTTCCTATATCCTGAGCAGATAGGAGAAATCTGCAGTGTCCTGCAGGTCTGATGCCTCCCAGCAGCTAAGACTGGGAATGCTGATGCTGAAATACTCTTAATGTCTATTAATATTTCCTACAGACTAATCTGGTGGCCTCTGGTGCTAATGAGTCTGAAATCTATATCTGGGACTTGAACAACTTTGCTACACCAATGACACCAGGAGTGAAGACACAGGTACCAGATTTGTGTTTATTAAATTCTCCAGAGCAGACTCATGGAGAGAAAGATGCATGGCAGTTGGGTGGCAGCTGATTGAGATTTGCAGTTTTAAAGCAGTCTCAGGAGCATGGAGGAGGGGAAGCCTCTTGAAGTCAATCTTGGATAGTAGCTGCATACAGGGGTGACTGGATGCTGCTGCTTTTGTAGCCCCTGGGGAGCAGTGTCCTGGCTGTGCCTGTAAGTGCAAGTGTGCACAAATCCATGCAGTGAGTGGTGTGCTCAGCTTCCCCTGCAGCAACCCTGCATGTGCTATCTCCTTTATCCACAACAGACCTGCAGTTTTGGCTTGCTGCACAAGCCAGCCATGTCTTCATGTGGCAGTTTTTTGTTAAGAAATTGTATTTGGCCAGGGAAAACTGTGGTGTCCCCTTAATCTTTGGGAAATGTTGCATTTTATCAAGCAGCAAGCAGAGTCTTTTAGGCTACACTCCTTTTCAAATACCATAAGCATTACTTGGCTTTTAGTCCTCCTCTACCTGTTTTACTGCATGCACAAATCTGAAGATGGTGAAGGTACACAGAGAAAAGTAGGAGAAAGATGGTGAAGGTACACAGAGAAAAGTAGGAGAAAGACAAAAAGCAGCTACTGAGAAGTCAGATGTTGAGGCAGTAAGTTTTGCAGTTACCTTGGTGGGTTTCAGGGAGTAGTTTGATTGCTATGCTCAAGGTCCAGTGTTTAGCCTGTGTCTCTTAAAGATCATCTGTGGGGAAAAACAATAGTCTTTTGTGCTTTTTGCCTTGTGAAGGAAATGGAAGAATGGGAGGAAGTTGTTTCAATGCAAGTACACTTCTGTTGCTGTTACAAAATTCCACAGAAGTTCGTGGTTGCGGGAAAATGGGTTTATTGCTGCATGATAATTTGGAGACAAAAAAGTGCAAATAGGATGAGAAGTAATCTTCAATTTAAAGATTTTTAGTTTAAGCTCTGTGAGGTTTGGTTACTTGGTTTAGTTCAAGTAATTTATTAACATGTAGGCATTTGAGGGGATGTTCACCGTAGAGATCCCTGTAAAAGACTTTTTATGTCTAATAGTGATTTTTTTAGGCTGGGATATCTTTTAATCCATATGCATAATGACTACCATAAATAATAGGGCAACAAGAGCTGGGTTAATACTGCTTTTAATTTTTGGTCTAAAAATAAGAACTGGAGGGTAATGAAAAAAAAAAGGCATGTAATTTCTCCAAGCAAACCATTTTTTTTTTTTTGCTAAATAGAAACTTAATAGTCCAAGACAAAAGAGCAGTTCATATGTCTGGATATAGTTTCATAGAGTAGTTTTCTGTTCTTGAAGACAGTTTTGCTTAGTCTTGTTTTAATAACTGATGTGTAGTACTGTGAAGCAGAAAATAACAGAGAAATTCTAAACATCAGTGTTCTCAGGTGTTGTACACTACAGCACGTGTAGAAAGGAAGCCAGAACACACGGGGCACTCTCCTTGCAGATTTCCCACTTAGCAAGTGCTGAAAAGAGCGGGGTTTGGGCCCGCGGGGTTGTGACAGGCTGTTGTGTGTGTGCCGCAGCCTCTGGAGGACATCAGCTGCATTGCATGGAACAGGCAAGTGCAGCACATCCTGGCGTCCGCCAGCCCCAGCGGCAGGGCCACCGTCTGGGACCTGCGGAAGAACGAGCCCATCATCAAAGTCAGCGACCACAACAACAGGGTGAGTGCTCTCTCTAGTGCTCTGTCTCCCCGGTTCTCTCCTGCAGCTGCTGGTGCTTGCACAGAGCTCCAGGGATGGGTCAGGGCCCCCCTTTTTGTGTGGCACATGTGGCATTCACGTTCCCTGAAAAAATCCCTTCACCCAGGACTTCTCTCCTGGGAAGCTGAGAGGCCTCAGAGAAAAGGAAAACAATTCTTATCTCGTTTGCTTCTCCTGTGTTGTTCTCTCTGAAATGTGTTTGGAGATTGCTTACCCACAGGTGATTGTTTCATTGGACTCTGGTGTGAGTTGTTTTGAGTCTTTGGCCAATTGGTGCCAAGCTGGGTCAGGACTCTTTCCAGAGTCACGAGTTTTCATTATTATCCTTTTAGCATTCAGTAAGTATCCTTTCTTTAATCTTTAGTTAGTGTAGTATTCTTTAATATAATATAGTAAGATAATAAAGTAATAAATTTTAAATATAAAATAATATTTAAATATAATATATATAATTTTATATAATAAAGTAGTAAATTAGCCTTCTGAGAACATGGAGTCAGATGCATCATTCCTGCCTTCATTGGGGGTACTTGGCAGATACAATAGCCAGAGATACTGGTGCCTGGCCCAGTTTGCTCTTGGGAGTATATTTGTGGAAGAGGGATTGTTGGCATTATCAATTAAAATAGCCAGATACAGGCTGAAGCAAGACAAGTCACTATCAGAGTGATGATTGATTGAATTTTGAAAAAGCACTTACTGATCTGTTTGGGGCTATCACAGAAAGATTTTATTGATTTTTGCCACAGAGAAGTGTGGCATTGAGCAGATTACAGGGGTGCTCCTGTAGTTACAACCACCATGCCGCACCTTTAGGCAGTATAAGTGCAAAAAGCCTTGCGGAGAGTGACATAATTGTATAATTTTGTATTGTTTTAAATAGAATATCACTATAACAAACTCCAAAGATACAGCAAGAGTTAAAAATGAAACTTAAAAGTGGGTAGTTGGGAAGTAGCTCGTTCCTCACAGTATTATTATTTTGATAAACTGTGTAACTTTCAGTGTTTTATGTGTTTGTTGCCTGACATAACAGCAGCACAGTAGGCTGTCTTCATCATGTGATGGTAGTCCTGTGATACAATGTTCTCATGCCAATAACCTCTGCCTAATGATGGCTTTTATTAAAATAGCAATAAAAATAATAGAGGAAAAGGTTTATATGGTGAGCTTTAGTCTTTTCTCACATTAAAACCTAGGACTGTGGAAAAGTCAGCACAGTGTAATCTCTCTGAAAGGACCCTGGGAAACTGAAGTGCAAGTCTCCTCATTCACAGGAATAAGGAGAATTTCCCAGTCTGAATGCAGTCAGAAATAATGCCTGGAAAGACAGCTGCAAATTCCCTTGCAGTGGTGTTTTACCATACACACAGGCATATTTGGGCTAGTTTTCTTTCTCCTTTAGTGCTGCTCAGCTGTGTGATGCTTTGGCCCAATGTTTCCCCTCAGATGCACTGCTCAGGCTTGGCATGGCACCCTGAAGTTGCCACCCAGATGGTTTTGGCCTCAGAGGATGACAGGCTGCCTGTTATTCAGATGTGGGACCTGCGATTTGCCTCCTCCCCACTTCGTGTTCTGGAAAGTCACACAAGGTATGAGTCTTACATACCGTGGTGAGCTCCATGCTGTTGGCACTGTTGGTGCCTGCCCTGGTTTGTACATCCCACCTCCTGCTGTTCCCTGGGGAGGAAGGCTCCCTTGGTGCTGGCACTTTCAGCAGCAGCCACTGCTGTATGCTGGCTTGCTGACCAGCCAGCCCTGTGCCATGAAAGACTTGTGTTTTTGGAGCTTGGTACTCTGAAGGAAACCAGCCCCAAAGTTAAATAAGTAAGTCCACCAAGCTGCTGAAACAGTGAAGCTACTGGTTTGTTTGTAAATATTTTAAGAAGAAGCAGCTAAGGAAAAAAGAATTAGTAGTAGTTGATTTTGGCTGAATAACATAATAAAGGATGTGCACCCAGGCACATCCTTGTGTGGGTTTTCACAGTTTCTGTGCCCCTCAGTCTCCTAAATGCCTTCACTTTGGTTGTAGTGGATGATTTTGTTAAATTCTTGTCCCTCCTCCGTTGTTGGTGAAACTTTCCTTGTTGCTCAGATCCAGTGCTTGATTTAAGAAGGGAGAACAGTGTTGTGGCTTCTACCAAAACTGCTGCCAGTGGGTTCTGCTGGCTTGAATGTCTTGCTAATAAAAAGCTGCAAAGCTTTGTAGTCACTGACCTTACCTGTGGGTTGGCACACTGGGTGTTAGTGACACTGCAGGCAAACAAACCATGTTGTTACTGAAGCCCAGCTTCTCCCATGTGACTGCTGCATTTAATTTTCAGATACAATGGGTACATCTTTATACCTTTTCATGCAGAAAATAGAAAACCTCTATTTCAACAAAACAAGGGCTGCTAACATTGAAAAATTGCACCTCTTGTGAGAGGAAGGGGTAAAGAGGGCATTTTGATGTGGGCTGCTGAACTTCTAAATATGCTTTGTTTATCACCATTTTGCATTTACATTAAGCTTTTTCTTTGTTGTGGCTTTTCATGCAGGGGTATATTGGCCATTGCTTGGAGTATGGCAGATCCAGAGCTGCTACTTAGCTGTGGGAAGGATGCTAAAATTCTCTGCTCCAACCCTAACACAGGAGAGGTATTGTATCCATACCCCTTTGAACAGACATATTTGGGATTTTTAGAGGTGGCACATGTAAAGCACGTGTTCCTGTGCTTGCATTCCTAGGAATTATGCTTCTGTGGGATGTTGCCCCCTATCCTATTTGCTACATGTCTTCTGAGCTTGTTGTGGTGGTGCAGGATTCCTTCCTGGTATTGTCAATATTACACATTTGTCCTTGCAGCTTCTCTCTTACTGAGTAGTGATGTCCCTGTTCCTTAGAAGAGATGGAAATGGCTCCACTTAAACTAAGTATATGCTTCCTACTCTTTTATTTTGAGTTCAGTGTGGCTGGATCATGGTTGCAATTGCCTTTTTCCTTCTCTAAGAACTTTATCCAGCCAGGAGGGTATTTTTAGGTTGCCATAGTTGTAGCAGATCAGTGAGAGCCACTCAAATCCCACCCCACCCTTTTTGCCTGGGAATATCTTTCAAGGAGAATGCAGATCTGTTTTTCAGACAGTGTTTGTCCCTAGACCAGGAAAAAAGGCTTCAGACATGCTGGAGGGCTCCTTGCCTCCAGTGGGCAATAATTGTGGAGTTGGAAGTGTTTCTCAAATTCAGACATTGGGCCAAAAGTGCAAAAGCTGTACAGTGTTAGATGAGTTATCTGAGCTGGATCCTGTGCTGTTACAAATTTTTTAAAACTAAAAATGAGATCCATGGGAGACAGCATTTTGTTCTTTGAGTTTCTCCTGGTTTGTGGTTAAATATCTGCTGTAAGGGGAGCTTGTCTGTTCCATGGCACAAAAGGCTGGACTGCCCAGGGTGCAGGTTTTACCCTTTTTAGTTTTCCTGTGAAAACAGACTTCCTCCACACAGTGTGTGAGGATACCTAAATCAGCTCTGAAAAAGCTAATGTGAATGTGAGCAGCTCACAGTGGGACAGCACAGACACACCCCACCTGCATCATTTGTCCTGTGAGGATTCAACAGAAGGTTTAATGGGAGGAGGAGGAGATGAAGCAGTGGTGTGTGGTGTTCAGCTGTTTGGGGATTGTCAGGGTTTGCCCAGTGTCAGTGTGTGTGGTGATGGGGAGGCTGCTGGGGAGCGGGGAGAGCAGAGCGGCCTCGGGGCACACGGGAAGGTTGTTGCTGTCGGGCAGGGTGCTCCATGAAAGCTCTGATTTGTTGGGCTTGGTTTGCTCCCCAGGTGCTGTACGAGCTGCCCACGAACACGCAGTGGTGCTTTGACATCCAGTGGTGCCCCAGGAACCCTGCAGTGCTCTCTGCAGCCTCCTTCGACGGCCGCATCAGCGTCTACTCCATCATGGGCGGCAGCGCCGATAGCCTCAGGCAGAAACAAGTTGACCAGGTGGTGAAAATTGTTCAGAATAGGGACAGAAAGGGGGAGGGGGTGAACAAAATATGGGAAGTTTTCAGTGGTTGCCTGCAGCCCTGCTTGCAGGAGTACCCCTTCAGCACAAATAGATGTTTCATTTATAGCACAAATAGATGTTTCATTAATTGGAGTAATGTCACTTTGGCTTTTCCCCCTTGTGTTATCAAAGCTCTCCTCGTCTTTTGGGAACCTCGATCCCTTTGGCACAGGGCAGCCCCTGCCTCCCCTGCAGCTCCCCCAGCAGACTGCCCCACAGAGTGTGGTGATGCCTCTGAAGAAACCACCCAAGTGGATCCGGCGGCCCATGGGAGCATCCTTCTCGGTAAGGAGAGACTGTGGGATTCACATTCTCTGAACCTGAGAGAAGCAGAGAAAAGAATGATCAAAACAGTTGTTGTCTCATTCACTGCTCCTGTGTTGTGCCAAGGTAGAATGCAGTATGGAGATGTTTACCCAAGGTGATGGTGTTTTGTTTCCTTGGCCTATCAGGGCCAAGCGTGTGTGTCAGGACTGTCTGACAGTCATGAGATGCTGTGCAGTTGGGTGCTTGGCAGATTCAGTTTAGATTTAGTGTAATATAGTATAAAATAATGTAGTATAATAAAGTAGTTAATTATCTGATATTTCTGATAATATCCTTCTGATATCAGTGGAGTCCTCCTCATCATTTCTCCCTGCCACAGGAGTCATGATGGGATGCTGTAAGAGACAGGGATGGGCAGGGCTGGCCTGGCAGGTAGGGAGATAGTGCTGCCCCCTGCTAAACTCCTTAGAAGGGGGGAGTTCAGTGTGGTGCTCCACCCTGGGAGATCTTTGTTATCATAATGGGAGATGCTCAGGGTGCCTTCCAGACAGGGCACTGGCAACAGCAAAAGCCTGACCAAAATGCTTGGGAAAGGAAACCTTGCTGAGAGACATTTGTTTGTATCTTGGCATTAGGGCTTTGCTTTTGTTTCTGTGCACTGCTTGCTTTAGAGTAAGTAAATATACATTGGGGGAGAATGAGACCAAACTGGGCAAGTATCTGGGACTTTACAGCTTCAAACTGCACTCATGTGAGTCAGTATGGTGGAGAGCACTCAGGTCAGCTTTGATCCAAGTAACAGGAGTTGCTGTAGCAGTACAAGGGTACGTTCCTTCATGGATGGTTCATTTGCGGAGGAGCCACCTGAGGGGATGGCAAGCTCAGCTTTTTTGCTCCTTGGCTCCACTTCTGGCTTATTTTCTAAACCCACAGGCCATTTATTTGGGAACTTCTGGAGATTTTAGCCTGTCCATTTGAATTGGATTTCTCTGCTGCAATACTACTCAATTTTCAGCATCATATATCTGTTTATTCATGATCTGATGTGCAAATTAAATGCAATTTTTTCCTGTCAAAGAGAAGTGATGTTGCCTAGCCACTGACTGATGTGTCATTTTATGATGTTTATTCCCTTATTTGTCCTGGTTTCCTAGAAGCCAGGTGTCAGTCTTTTCCCTGGCTAGGCTTTTGCTTTTTTATAATGCAGGTTTTACTGGATTTGCCTGTGTAAATTAACTTTGAGCTATAGAATGAAATAATATCATAAATATCCTAATTATTTTTTTGTGTTGATTTGACATCTTCAAATGTTGTCACAACTTACTGCCTATCTCTCAGGAGAGTTTCAGCTGCTGAGCAGTCTGGTAAGAGCAGGGCAGACATCATGCTTGAGCATTTACTTAATAATGTGAAGTAAAGGTTTCTTTGGCAACTGCATTGCAATATCATTAGATACTCCACTGTTGTTGGGTACTGCACAGCTCCAGCTCTCAGTTTCTGGGCTGTCTTTTGTCTGAGAAAAAAACAGGCACAGGAATGGCTGTGCTTATAAATCTTATAAATGTGAACCAACTTATCCAACAATATTACAGGCATAGAAGTATGGGATGGGGGAAAACAAATAAATGAGCAGATGTCAGGAGTATTATCAGACAATAATCACATATTTGTTATATAAAATACATTTTGATACATATATCAAAATGTATACTTGTATTCTCATATACTGTGTGTGTGCTTCAATTCCAGTTTGGAGGCAAGCTGGTGACATTTGAGAATTCCAAAATACATTTTGATACAGGCTCCCCTGCTGCATTCTTGTATTCTCACATGCTGTATGTGTGTTTCAATTGCAGTTTGGAGGTAAGCTGGTGACGTTTGAGAACTCCAAGCCTCCTCAGCAGCCAGGCATGGAGCAGCAGCAGCAGCAGCATCCCCACGTCTACGTGAGCCAGGTTGTCACAGAGAAGGAGTTCCTGGCCCGCTCAAACCAGCTGCAGGAGGCTGTGCAGTCCCAGGGCTTTGTCAGCTACTGCCAGAAGAAAATGGACATGGCCCTGGCTGACTTTGAGAGGAACGTGTGGGCCTTCTTAAAGGTAACAGGCTGGCAGCCCTGCAGGAGCTCCCCAGGGACTGGGACAGCCATGGTTCCTTCTGCACATTTGGCTGAAAAGGTGCTGGGAACCCAAAGCTGCAGGCTGTGGGAATAGTGCCCATGAGCCATGGCACTGCAGGAGCCCACCAGAGGAGGGAGGGGGTTTGTGGGGAGTCATGGCAAAGCAAAGGTTTGGGTGAGGGTATCCCATGGTTTTGGATATTCCCCATCAGCACATATTTGTATAGGGTTTGTGGGAAGGATTAAAGCTTTGGGATAGCTTTAGATGGGCTTTCACTGCTCACTCTAAGCATTTAGAGGTTTCCAAGTGAAGCAGACAAACACTTGGTTCACGTGCAGTAACCAGATGGAAGCCTTGCCCAAGTCACTGAAGGTTTTTGCATTTCTCTTTATTACATTCAGTCTATTCAAGTCATTAAATCTCCCTGGGTCATTTGTGGCAGTGAGGGAGAAAATGGAAAATTGTGAATTGCAATATAGTCTTTAACTCTTCAAAGGTGAACTTCGAAGAGGATTCACGTGTTAGATACCTCGAGCTCTTAGGATACAGGAAGGATGATCTGAAGAAGAAGGTAAATGTGAAATATGTGAGATGAATAACTTTTCAATTTCAGACTTTAATTTCAGAATTCTTACAGAAAACAGTTTGCTCTGTTGGGTTTTCTCAATACTTTTGTCTTCTTGTAATATGGACATTCAGTGGAAATGCCAGAGCAGGCAGCAGAACTTCAGAGGTGTGTCTGCATCTGGCTGTCCATTGTTGATGTGAAGTTCTCCCTCATCAAAAGGCCTTGATATTTATTGATCCAGGCTATGGATCAATAAATGTAACTTTGCTATGTGACATCCTTCTACTCGAGCATGGTGGAATGGGATCTGCTTTTAGGCTTTCTGGTTGAAGAACATGTAAGCAATTTTCATTAACTAGAAATATCTGGGATAGTCTTTTTTGTTTGTGGGAGACATCCTTCATTTTTGAAAGGAAAGGAGAAAAAACAAGCCCAAAGGTCAAATGTGGTTACATTTGGAAAAGCAAAGTTTGGATTACCAGGAAGCAATTTGCACATCATTATAGACCTTTCTTCCCATCTGGAAGATTTTTATTCAGTGTTACAGGGAGTTACCTGCTGTGCCTTTTGGCTCTGTTGTTTTCAGCTGTCTACCCAGGAACTATCTAGTGTTTCTTCAGCTCTGTTTCAGTGGATTTTAACATCTGACTCATTTTCATTATATCAAACTAATGTTTTATTTTCAAAGATTGACTCCAATAAAGTGTATTGTGCTCACAAATTAAATGCCTTTCAGGGCAAAATTGATATGATTATGGAAAAAAAACCATGGTTTTGACAACAGTTGTCCTCAGCTTCTAAATATTTGTGCAAAGGCAAGCACAGCAAGCGTAATCCTGTTTTAGAAAAGCAGATCTCGATTAGAAAATCCAGTTGAAATTCAGTAGTGGTTCTGCAGAATGGCCTCATGAGATTAAAACCCACTGCTTGGTTTTGCTTTGGGTTTATATGCCCTGTGCATGGGGACAAGCTGGGAAAATGGGCACAGCTGAACTGGGTGGCATGGAATGCTGGACCTATCCCATTATTCAGTATTTAGGGAACAGATTGAAGGAGCTACAAGGTCCTGGTTTTATGTAGCTGCTTTCTGAAAACATTCCAGACAGAAGTTGACTCCATGTTTTTTTCAGTGTGAAGAAGCAGCATAATACAGCTCATCTCACCCAGATGGAAAGCTCACTAAATCACAACTTGGTTTTCCTATTATTGGTGCCATTAGGAAAGTAAAAACAGAGATCACAGATTTCAGCTTCTTGTAATAAGCTGTGAAGAACGTGGGAAGGGTGGGTTATATTCTTAAAACCTGTGATTCTCATGCAAGCCAAGTCCTGGCTTTCTCATTTTTATTGTAAACTAGTGATTAAAAAAGAGAACTGTCTCCAGCAATTTGAGCTCAGCTCTCTACACAAACCAGCCCACAAGGGTAAAATAAAGCCTACAATACAAAAAATAGTAGATAATTTTAGGAGCAATGTGAAACCCAGGCTCCCTGATGCTGAAATAATATAGAAACTCTGTACATAAAATTGCTGGTTTTGAGAGCCCTAATTGAATCTGGAGTTATGGTTTGCTTTGCAAAGCAGTAGAGGCTGGGCATTTTAACTCTTTTTTTACCTTGGAAAATCCTAGCCCACAGCCAAGTGCCTGATGTCAGGAACCCACAGCTTCCTGACAGGCTCTCTGTTCCACAAGGATTGTCACTGCTTTATTTTCCCTGACCAGAGAAAGACTGAGAATTTTGTCCTGCTTGTTCTGATACTGATTTTATTCCTGTGATTTCCAACACTCTAGTGGGGTTTGAGGCCCTTGAGCTGACAATTAAAGGTGTAGGACAGCTGTTGTTTCCATCAGAGCTTGGGGTGCAGGTATCTTAGCAGTAAATCCATCACCAGGCTGGAAGAGGAAAGGGCTTTAGTTTTATGTTAAAGTGTTTAATTTCATGTTAACTGTTGGGCAAGCAACATAGTAGCTACATGTGGCAGTTTTGGAACCTGAGAGTTTGGTGCCTCTTTAAAAGAGTACTCACTTAAATCTTTGTTTTCTAGATCACATCTGCTCTGGATAAAGAAGGTCTTGCAGATGGTGCCTTGGGAGAGGTAAGCAAACACATGTAACTCTGGTTACTTTTATAATGCCATAGTAATTTATAAAGTAAAAATTATTTTTCTTTCCACTTGATAGCTGTTCCAAAGTAAGTCACAAATAATCCAGTGTATGGCAAGTTCCTACATTCAGCAGGATGGAGGTGTTATGTAAAAAAACCAACCACTTCTTTTCCACTCAGATGTTCCCCTCCTTTTCCAATGAAGGGCTCTCAGTCACAGGTTTTACTATGGGGTCTCATTGACACCTGATTTCAAGAGCAGCACCTTCATCAGGCTTTAAAGAAAGCAGGGCTGAGTGTGTGTTCCCATAACTTTTCCTCCAACAGTGGTACCTACAGCTCAGGCACTGCCCACACTGTAATTGCAGTGGCCTGAGTCCACAGCAGGGCTCTGCTGTGCTTTTGTGCCACAGACAGTTCAGAGTCATCTGTAGCTGCCTCATGGGGAAGAAAGCTTTTTTTTGCATGTTTTGAGGCAGCTGAGATGAAAACAGCACAAGGTACTGTGTAATGACAGAGAGCAGGGAAACAGGGCCTCTCCCCTGTTTAGAGACTCAAGAAAAACATATTGCCAGTGCATTTCTGTGATTTTCAGTCTGGTTCTTACTGTTGGTTGGTGGAAAGGTGACTGTACTCTGCAATGCAAAGTATTCCTGCCTCTTTTGCTGGTGGATGTTTATGGCATCTTCTCTCTGCTGAAGGCTCCTGCAGAATCTGATGGATCTGTGCCAAACGAGGGGGATGAAGTCCAGACTACAGAGGAGCAGTTCTTGGGAGAGGTATCTGTTGCCCTCTAGACTAACCCTGCTGACCTCCCTTGTATTTACTTTGTTCCTTTTAACAGCATTTCATTTTCTTGGCTTTTCCTGCTGCTGAGGATATACAGAAATACGAAAAATTATTTATAATGGTAAAACTGGACTCATGTGGGATTCTGTTTCATCTGCTTCAGGCAGCATGTTCTCCCAGGTTTATTGCAGGCAGTTGTGCTCAACCATACCAGCATTTGGGATCCCATACCATTTAAACAGGATTGTTTTCAACCCTGTGTTTCACATGTGAGGACAGGTCTCTAATTAGCACTAAGGATGCAGTCTCTGCCTTGTGAGGTGTCACTAGCACTGAAAATAGTGTATTGCTGTGTGAACAGGCCAACTGCATTCTTCCCCATTCCTTCAGTCTCCCTTTTGGGTTAGAATTTGGGCTGGTAGCTGTGCTTCCTGTGCTTGGTGCCTGTCTGCAGCTGCCTGTGGAGATGGGGGCAGTGCTTTAAGGCTCATGCATGTTGGGCTGGTGCACACATAACAAACAGCCTGTTAAAGACACTAAAATCAGGATGCTCTCCTTGGGTTAGGTGTCTGATTGCTTGTTAGTTCTTTAGGCTCTGTACTGGCAGATGTGTGTGTGTCTGACAGTGTAAGGGCTTTGCTGTATGCAGTCATGAAGATATCCAATATCTCATTACAAATGTCTCTTCTGGAGAGAACTCACAGCCAAACATGACCTTAGCCTACCTAAATATCTGTGAGCCTGGCCTGAAGCCACTGGTGATGCATCAGGACATGCTGTCACATACATAAAGTAACTGGATGGGCACATTATTCCTGTGGTAGTCACAACATGCTCTCAACCAATACCAAACACTCATCCAGTGTTATCTGACAACAAAATCATTTCCCAGATGCTGTGTCCTTTTCACAAGCCAAACATAAAGCTTGTTTCAGACTTGCTTCCCCTCCAAATGAATGTCTTTGGTCTGCTGTGTCCTTCAGTTTAGCTGAACAAGCAGGGTGTTCCTGAATTTCCATCATGTACTGGAGCAATGGCTTGTGACAGGAGATGGTGTGTGGGTCAGGTTCTGCACTCTGTTAGCCTGTGCTGTGAAAATGGATGGTGAAGAGAGACTTCTCTTTTGATGTTTTTTTTTTATTATTGAAATGTTTGAAATCCCAAAATCCAGGTACTCACACAAAGTGGTCTTTGTCTTATTTCTGGGGGAGTTTTATAGAAGCAGCAGCCTGGCTACTGAGCATTCCTGTCCTGGGTGCTACACTGGACTTCTGTATTGAAAATTGAGCTTGTGTTCATGTGTAATTTGCTTAATTAAACTGGGGTGTATGTCAAGTGCAGAGGGTTTAAAGGATGAGCTGAAATTCAAAGTGGAGCAGGGTGGAACCAAGGTAGCATTAATGGTAGACTGTTCTTGGTAGGGGTTAAGGCTGAAAGAGAAAGAAAGAAAGAAAAGGATTCTGAGTTTCTCATTGTAGCTGTAGCTTTGCTTGGAGGGGGCTGTGTGTATATGGCTACAGATGGAAGTTGGTACCCAGGATCCAGGTGTCTGGCTGCTGGTACTTGTGAGATAAAGGAACTTTAATTGGTAAAGCAAAGAAAAACAAGGAATTAATTAACTGCTTCCCATGAGCAGGCAGGTTTTCATCCCTAAGAAAGCTGAGCTCCACCACATGTAACAGTGGCTTGGGAAGAGAAATGCCATCCCTGCAAACATCCTCCTCTTTCTTCTTCCTCCAGCTTTATATTGTGCTGAGCATGATGATAAATGGCCTGGAATATCCCTTGGGTCAGTTTGGGGTCAGCTGTCCTGGTTGTGTCTCATCCCAACTTCCCATGCACTCTACACCTTCTCACCAGAGGTGCAGCAGAAGAAGCAGAAGAGGCCTTGGTGCTGTGCAAGTGCTGCTCAGCAAAAGCAGCAACATCTCTGTATTATCAACGCTGTTTCCAGGACAAATCACACAGCCCCACACTGGCTACTCTGAAGAAAAGTAGCTTTACCTCTGCCCAAACTGGCACACAGGGATAACCTTCCCTTTTAAGTTAATGGTCTCTGGTATTCTATATATAATCTATATATATATGTAGAATTTCAGACTGGTAGTCTGAAATTCTAAATTTAACTTGCAGTGCAAGAGCCACATGGTTTTTAAAATGTTTGAATTTTCTAAATGTTTACATAATCTCAGAAATAATTCTTTTCCTTTCTCTTAGACGCTGAAGGACCATAAAAAAGAAACTGAAGATTTGGGACCTGCAAAGACAACCTTTAACATTTCTGTTAGTGGAGGTACAAAAAAACCTTGATGTTGATTTTATTGTATGTACTGTTATTTGTAAGTACTGCTGTTAATACTAGAGTTCCAGTGAAGGCAAATTCTGTACAGATTGTGAAGGATTGTAATTGCTTGCTTTTAACTGCATTCTCACACAGTCTCAAGGCACTTGAAAATACAGTTTTTGGAAGGAAGGAAGGAAGTTATACAGCACTTGTGTACCCCTTTGCTGACATGCAGCTGCTCTGAGTGACAAAAGAAGATACGCTTGGTCAGGCATGAAGTGCTATTTCTACAGAGCCTCCCAGGGGATCTTGAGTAACACAGAAATCACTGACCCTTGTCTAGGTTTGGCTTTTTATGGCACTATTCAGGTAGTTGTTTTAGGGGCCATTTAGACCTCTAGGAACTGGCTGTGTCACAAGGTAAGTAATGCTTGGCAGTGCCCCTGTGGCATGGCTGTGCCCCTGTGAGTACATGGCTGGGAGTGGGCTGTGCCAGCATTGTACAGTCAGACAGTGTTACCTGCTGCTGCATCCCTCTCTGACTTTTGTGGCAGCATTTGGAAGTGCCCCCCTGTGTCGTTGCAGATGTGGATGGGCTGATCACACAGGCTCTGCTGACAGGGAACTTTGAAAGTGCAGTGGATCTGTGCCTGCACGACAACCGCATGGCCGACGCCATCATCCTGGCCATCGCCGGCGGGCAGGAGCTGCTCTCCCGCACTCAGGAGAAGTACTTCGCCAAGATGCGCAGCAAAATTACCAGGGTATGTGTTTCAGGTCAGAAATAACATCCTCATATGCCTTTGGCAACTCCCTTTTTCACCTTAAAGTTTTCTTGCTATTTTATAGGTTTATTTCTGGCAGATGTTAGTAAGTGTTCAAGTTGGTAAGATCTCGGAGCAGAAGGATTTTTGTTACTCTTTTTTAATTGATAAGGGGACAACAGTACACAAGAGTATTCTTTATCAGTACACAAGAATATTCTTTATCCCATCTCCAGTGTCTCTGAGTTGCATATACACTAATAGATTGTCAAGAGTAAAGACAAATGCTTTAAGAAGGGCACATTTCAGTCTGCTGTTCTGTCACTTTTTTCACACATGGCCCATGCTCAGGGCCAGCAGCATTGTTGATTTCTGCCCGTGATCAGCCTTCACGGATTTTGCTGATTCTTTGTTTTACTGCATGCACAGAAGAGAGAGCAAAGTATGCCCAGGATAGATTAATCACCCTTTGTCTAGGAGACAGCGTGTTATGGCCAGCTGGTTATTGTTATTTTCAGCTTTTTTGCAGTGCTAGGGGTTGCTGATGCTGCTTGTGCAAATCTTTCTTTTCTGTTTCCAATATGAGACAGAAATGACAGGAGGTTGAAACAGGAGAAGTGGCTTTAAAAGAACAGTTGATTTAGCAAGGGTGGCAGCTTTTAGAGGAATTTCTCCACTGTAGTTCATCCTTTGGGAAAAGGTGTTTTTATGAAGAGCTGACCAGTTATCTGTGCCTATGCTGACAGGCAAACATTGACCTTGTAGTCAGGATGTTGCATTTGTTGTTCAGGTGTGGTTTTTTCTCTTCTGGTCCCAAACTGCACACATACTGCTTGCTCAGCTGTTTCTGAGCTTGGTGTCTTGGCTTGAGAAGGACTTTGTTCACTCTAGAGCAGCACAGCTGCCAAGTCTGTCTTTTGTCCAAAGCAAAATAACTGGAGGCAGAGTTTTAGAAGGATGAAACTGGAATTCCATTCTGAGGGCTGTGCAGAGGCGGCCTGTGTAGGGTTACTACAGCCAGCTCAGGTTTATTGCTGCCAGCTCTTTATGCAGCCTTTTCAACTGCCCCTCACTGGTCAGCTTGAGACCAAGAGCTTAAAGCTGAATGAAACATTTTAACAAACAAAATTCATGCATCTCCCTAGGCATTGTGAAGAAGACTTTATGGCTAAATACTTTGTAGGTTATCTTTGTCTGCAGAAATAGTGCTGAAAACCATTTGCAACAGCTTGTGGAGATTTCTGTATTCTTTTCTTGTTCATTTTGTAGCAAGAATAATCGACCTCTGCATGTTCTGAGTTGTGTTGTGATATTTTCCTTTTTAAGTAAGAAGTGCTCTTGTGCAGCTGTTGAACTGCAATGCAGTACCTGTCATGACCCTGGATATAGTGGGGATGAGTACACTGGAGCAGATCCAAATTATCCTGTGCATTAAACAGAGGAAGTCTTAACAAGATCCTGACTGTGGTCTCTCTCCTGCTCTAGCTCATCACTGCAGTTGTAACAAAGAACTGGAAAGAGATTGTGCAGTCTTGTGACCTGCAGAATTGGAGAGAGGCCTTGGCTGCTGTGCTCACTTATGCCAGGCCAGACGAGTTTACAGCCCTCTGTGGTAAGGACCCTTCACAGGCTGGATAATTCCAGAGCAGCATCATGGCTTTGCTCACAGCTCCCCAGCTTCAGCAGTGGTGGGGAGGGATACCCAGAGTGATTTACCAGCATCTTTGTTCTTATTTTATCTAGATCTCCTGGGTAGCAGGCTGGAGAATGAGGGGGACAGCATTCTGCAGACACAAGCTTGCCTGTGTTACATCTGTGCCGGCAACGTGGATAAACTTGTTGCTTGTTGGACCAAAGTTCAGGATGGAAACAGCCCCTTGTCTCTTCAGGTTGGTAATTCATTTAAGAACGGCGTTGGAAACAACAAACTGCAATGATTTGGCTCTTAAATTATCTAGTGTAGAGCTTTGCTATCTGAGGTACATCAGGATGCAAGCCTTTCCTTTCTGGAAAAATAAGACACAAATATGATACTGGAAAATATGCTGGGAAATACAGTGGCCCTTGTGCTTGCCTTGTTCTTTGGGCAGTGGTACTAATACACTTCTTGTGTAAAATAATTGTAGTACTTATTGTTTTGGTAAAGAAGGGCCTTCCAGTGCTTGCATCTTTTGTGGTTAGGAAATATTTGTACTTTTGGAAGTTCAGGAGAAGAAATCAATAGAATTAGGTTTAAATCTGGAGTTGTAGGAAGGGTCTCATGAGAGTTTCCCCTAGGGGTTTGCACGTACAAAGCTTGGTTTCCAGCAGTGAAATACATTGCTTATAGCAGATATCTTGAGGGAATAGGGTTGATGGATGGAATGAAGCAGTAATGGAATAATTTATTTTGTAATACAATGCTAGTTTCTTCCATCTGGTTAAGGCCTTTGAAGAACCAGTTTTAGAAAGTATTTATTTGATGATACTGTGAGACTCTTTAGTTAATTGAAGGAACTGATGTGTATCTGAGTTTTGCTTCATGTCATTAACGCTCTGAATTATCAAAATAATTTGATTTTGAGGGCTTTATTTACAGAGTTACCTTCAGTTTGAATTTGCATTTTGATTGCATGGCTTTGGTCTCTCAGGCTGTAAATTGGAAAATGTTGTTGAAGTCCTAATTAGGTGTCTTGTTTACTATGATAGTGGCAATAGAAGCTGTTGTTCTGGGGTTTTTTTCACTTGCCTTTTTTCAAGTGCTGATCTGTAGGGAAAAACAAATGGTTAGAAAACAATTTTTATTATTAATGTATGGTTGAAATCTTTTGTGTGATACAAGAGATTTAATGAGAGTGTAAGATTTTAAAAAGGGCTTTAATTTTGGGAAATGAATATTTGTAGTATCCTTTAGTATAAATACAGTAAGAAAAACATAAGGAAACAGAACAGAAAATGTTCCTATAATTAAAGACTACAAGGAAACCCAGCCAAGACCAGCTCTGGTATTGGGGGATGTGCAAGGAAGGCAGGTTATAGAGTATTTCTGGTGAATATCAGGAAAACCATTTTGCTGTAACAGCCAGAAAAGTATGGACAACTCTTCCAAGGGAGCTTTTAGATCCTTTGAAGATGGATAAGAATTGACTTACTGAAGCCCTGTAAATTAACATGCAGTGCAGTAGTGGTGACAAGTGTGATGTTGTCTGTTTGCTCACATAATATTATGAAAGCATCCACTTGGTGGAGATGCTCAGTGCTGATAGAGCCCTGAAATCCTGTTTGATAAAAGCAGTTCTCTGGAAGTGTTGTGGCTGTGCTGTTAGGAGCTGCTTGGTGGGTGGTTGCTGTTCCATCCTCTGGGAGCAGCCATGCCTTTGGTGCAGCAGGGAAACCTGTGCCTGGCTTGGGCTCCTCACTGGGTGACAGGGGTCCTGCCTGGGACAGACTTAAGCCAGGGCCTGCTTCACTTTGTAGTTCTCACTTGTGGGTGTGTTTTCCCCGCCTGATGTTTCAGGATTTGATAGAGAAGGTGGTGATCCTGCGCAAAGCCGTGCAGCTGACGCAGGCCGTGGACCCCAACGCCATGGGCGCCCTTTTGGCCGAGAAGATGAGCCAGTATGCCAACCTGCTGGCTGCTCAGGGCAGCCTGGCTGCAGCACTCTCCTTCCTCCCTGCCAACACCAGCCAGGTATGGGCCTCTCTGCTCCCTCTCTGTCTGTGAGCAGGGGTGCTTCATCAGAGATCTCTGCGTGGTGCGGCTCTGGGGTATTTCCTGAGTTCTCCAGACAGAGGAGGAATGAGTGGATCTGACTCCATGTTCTTAGAAGGCTAATTTATTGTTTTATGATATTATATTATGGTGTGGTGTATGTTGTGTTGTGTGTGTTGTGGGGTTTTTGTAATTTTTTTTACATTTTTTAAACTTTTTTACTTTATTTACATATTTTTTTATTTTATTCTTATTTTATTTTTTAATTTTAAAAATTTTAATTATTTTATTTTATTTATTTTCAGATGTAATTTATTTTAAAACATTTTTAAGTTTTATTCTTTTATTTTTATTTTAATTTTTAAATTATTTTGGTTTTATTTTATTTTTTAAATTTATCTTAATTTTTTTTGTTTTTTTTTTTTTAATATTATGCTGTACTAAACTATACTAAAGAATAGAGAAAGGATAGAACCAGAAGGCTTAAAGATAATAATGAAGTCTCCTGACTCCTTCCAGAGTCCTGACACAGCCTGACCATGATTGGTCACTAAGTTAAAACAATTCACTTGAATTACTTGAAGCTTCTGTAAGTGAGAAAAGCCCACATTTAATTTTATATTCAACCCCTTTCACTTTGTTTTGTGCTAGATCTTAGATCTAACTCAAGGGAGTTCTAATTTTGAAACCAATCAAACAAGCCACCTGCTGATAAACAATCTCCAAACCACATTCCAAAGCAGCAAAACACAGGAGAAGCAAATGAGATAAGAATTATTTTCCTTTTCTCTGAGGCTTCCCAGGAGAGAAATTCTGGCCAAGAGATTTTTCCAGAAAATATGACGGTGACATGGTTCAGCTGCTTGACGTGCACCTTGGGATGTGACAGTCAGGCTGTTCCCTCACCCTGCACTGGCCTTGCTGAGCTGGCAGGCCTGCACAGACCTCTGCTCCCTCTTGGGGAGCCAGTGACTGCCAAAGGGTGTCCCTCCTGCAAGCCAGACATGGCACATGAAATCCATAAACAAACATTGGGTTGTTCTCTTCTGACTTCCCAGCAGCTGATGGAAGATATTTGTGGACAGTTTGGGAATGAGGCAGGCAGGTGTAAGGCAGTTCCAATGGCCTCGTGTCTCATGCAGAAAAGGCTTATTCCAGTGCAATAAGGCAGGCTCAGAGGGAGCTCAGGCTCTTGGAGCGCTGCCCCGTGTGGCAGGCAGTGCCCCTCAGCTCCCTGCCCTGCCCTTCTCTGTTGCAGCCCAACATCGTGCAGCTGCGGGAGCGGCTGTGCCGCGCGCAGGGGCAGCTCCCGGCGGGACAGGAGCCCAAGGCGCCCCACGAGAGAGAGCCTGTGGCCAGAGGGAGAGCTGGCCCCGCGCCTGGACGCATGCAGGCACCCCAGGCTGCGGCCCAGCAGTACTACCAGCAGGTAAAGGGCCTTTGCCACGAGGGAGGGACGTGGTGCTTGAGCTCTGCACAGTGATGGATGTAATCATTTTTTCCTTTCTCTTGATCTGAGGCTGTGTGACAAACCTCCATTGAGAGCCTTGTGGTGAAGGTCACTGGTGCTTCCTTTCAGTCAGTACAGATGCCACCTTTGCTCCTCATCTGGAAACATCCTTTAAGCACCTTCTTCTGAAGATTAGTTGTTTCCCCCTTTGTTTGAAAATGTGCCAAGAGCAGCTGTGTGGGAGAACAGCACTGCAGGAGTTCTGTGTGCTTCCTCTCACAGTCCCTGATGTTGTCCCATCCCTGCAGGCCTTGGGGCTTGCTCATGCTGCTCTCTGGGGCAGATTATTCCACCCCTGGCTCTGATTTTGGCTGCAGAAGTTGCTGAGCAGTAGTTATAGCAAACTGAGGGCACTTTAGTGCAGCTCTGCGTGCAGCCTGCTGTGAAAACACCTTCCCAGCCACGTGTAAGAGGGCAGGGGCTGGTGGGGAGGCTGAGGGTGAGCTGTGCTACAACAAAGACCAGGTGAGTATGAGACTAATAAGGGAGCTGTGCAGGGAGGAAGAGGAGAAATGGGGGAGGGAAATTCTCTGGTTTTACCTCTAACCTGAGGATGGCACTGCAGCAGAACATTCTGGCCATCAGGGCAGTGTGGTGTGTTGGGCAGCCCTGGCTGTGTGTGCTTAGAGAGCACTGCCAGGTCTCTAATCCCCCAGCACAGCTCTGCAGCTCATCTGGCCCCTTCTAAAGGTGCTCTGGGCTGGGCTTTTCTGGGAGCAGAGCTGTGTTAGGGTAGTGTCTTGGGCAGAGATTGGCACAAGCAGAGGTATCTCTCTTCTCTCTGCTGCCCCCAAGCACTGCCTGCCAGAAAAACCAGGGCAGGAAGAAAGAAGGGATGAAAAGCTGGGGGGGAGTTGGGCATTCTCAGTGTCAGCAGTAGTGTGTGCCTCTGCCTTCTCTCCAGGGTGTTAGGAAGGTACATTTCAGAAGGGACAAAGCCTTCATCCAGGATTTACCTTGCTAACCCCACTGCATATGGTATTAAATGCATCATCATTAATAATCAAGCCTACTCTGCTGTCTGTCTTTGGCCTTCCTTGTAACCAATGAGTTGCCTTGAGAGGTGAAGCTCTGTGTGTCCTGGAGAATAGCAGCTCTCCTCTAGATGCTGAGATATGAGCAAGGCTTTTTTAAACCAGAGTTCCCTCTTTCTGCCACTGTTTCTGAAATGCCTCAAGCAATTATTCAGCAAGCCCTGCTTGTTAATTAAAGGCTGGGTGTATCAGAACCCCATGAGTTCACTGGGAGTTACAACCCCCTGTGTTGCTGGCTTTTCAGGGAGCTCATCCTCAGCAGGAAGGGCTTGAGGGGACAGGTGTCAGTCAGAAAGGTTCCCAGCTGATGAACCAGAATGGAGAGAAATGACATGTTTGAATGTTGGGATACTTGCTTTGTTTGCCTTCCTTTAAAGAAGGTGTGTATGCAGGACTTGTTCAGGCTTGAGGCAGCCTTTGTTTAACTGCTGTCCCAAATAGGAACATGCTCTTAACACTTGGATTCCTTTCAGCACAGTTTTGTTGAACCCTCTTTTTCATCTGAATAAACCAGGTGTGAAAGGGGGTGAAAAGTCTTTGAGATTGTCTTGTGATGAGTGATACAGGCATTAGCAGTGGCTGCGCCATCAGCTTAGCACTGCGTGGGGTTAGAGACACACAGCCTGGAGCCAGCCAGGGCTGCAGGGACACAGCTTTCCCTCTGCTTATATCCTTGAAGCCCAGCCATGGGCTTGTGTTGCCCACTCCTTGCTCAGGAATGTGCCAGGCCCAGGAAGTTGTTGATTTCTGTCCCATCAGAAAGGTAGGAGTGGTTGTATGGACTTGAAGCCGTTTGGAGTGGCAGAGAAGGAAGATGGAGGAAAGGAGCTATGGGAGACTGGCTGGGAAGCAATTACCATAAAGATGTGTATTTGTGCATGTGCAAGAGCTGAATATCAGTTTTTAACCTTTCAAAACTATATTTTAACCTTTTTAAATTTATCTGAAGCTCAGTTTGAACAGATTCCTTCTGTGTGAGGCATATGTTTGAATTTAACATGGAACCTGGGGCTTGCAGCTGTGGTTAGTGATGCTCACTGTCATGGACTAGTGTGGGGGGGGCTTCTGCAGTAGGAAAATGTGATGAGAGATGGAGACCTGGCTGACTGGCACACATAACACTGCACTTGCTCCACAGCCTACTGCAGCTGCAACACTGTGCTTCATCCTCACTCTGCAATTCACTTTGGCTCCAGTGATTTTTGTCTGCCTTGAATGTAATTCCCTTCTTCCTCTGAGATTTTATGGCTGTTACAAGTGCCAGCATGCAAACCTTCTTGCACTCACTTCTTTGCATCTTGATTTGTGAAACCCTTTAGACTTTTTTTATTGTTTTGTTTTCCATGATTGGTATTTCTTTGTTCGATTCAGGTTAGAATTGCCCCTACTGTCACTACCTGGAGTAACAAAACTCCTACTGCCCTTCCCAGCCATCTTCCTGCAGGCTGTCCCTCTGACACACAGGTATAACCTTCATTATTCCTCCCTGAGCCTCTGCTCCACCCCAGTGTGTCCCCTGGTGTAATCTGTGCAGATAGATGGACGGAGCAGCTCCCTTGTGTGCTCTGGTTTTACTCCTCTGCATCCCCTTACTTTTCTTTCACCAATGCCCAGAGGATTGGCACTGCAAAGTCTTGAGTGGGAGCTCAGTGTGACCTGAGTCTCCCCAGCCCTTGCCCCACAGTGGAATATCTGAAGTATGATTTTTCCTTTCCCCCTTTTCCATGGAGATCAGAAGCTGCAGAGTTACCATTTAAGTTTGGTTGAAGGATGGCAGGGAGCTCTTCCTTGTGCAGGCAGGGGTGTGCTGCTCTGCTTGCTGCTGAAGTCACTGCACATCCAGCTGTGCTTTCAGTGCTGTGCTGGGCACCCTGAGGCACTGGGGTGGTTGGAGGCATTTGCCCCTGTGCTGTTGATTCCCTTCTTCCAGGGAATATGGTTTCAGGCCTTGAAATGTGAACTCATCCTTTTGCTGCAGTTCTGCTTCAGCACTGCATTACCATTACTAATGAAATCCTGTCTCTCCCATTTTTCCTGTAATTTTTTTTTTGACAGGGGGACAACCCACCTCCTCCAGGGTTTATTATGCCAGGTGCTGCTGGCCCCAGCATGCCACCCCAGCAAGCCACATCTTCCAACTACAGCATGTACTCGCAAGCAGGAACGCGGCCAGCGTACCCACAGAGTGAGTAACAGCAGCCTCCCCTCCCCCTGTCCCTGTCCCTCCCACCCAGGTGGGCCAGCCCTAACTCAGGGATAACCCTGAGTCCCCTCCTTGTGGGTGGCAGTGGTCAGACCAAGCAGTCCCACAGTTCTTGCAGGGTGGGGCGAAAGGTGAGGTGACTTCTGAGGGTTGTCATTTCTTGGTGGCGTGCAGGCATCAGACACCCTCTGTCAAACTTTCCTCCTTGCTGAGGTGCCTACCCACAGCTCTCGGACTCACTGCCCAGCTGGCCTGGCCCAAGCTTCTGCTGGGGTCAGAGACTCCAAAGTCTGAGTCCTGGGAAAGCAGCACAGGCCTGGCAAAGAGAGCCAGAGCTCATCTGTGTGCAGCTGGGCGCACATTCCTCATTGGGGCTCCATGGCCATGGGACAGGGGATGAGGAAATGAGGGCAGTAGTAGAGGTAAGTGAAGAAGGGGGCAGAGCCCTGACTCACCCAAAGCAGGGACTGAAAGTACTGGCAGGAGGGAGGAGAAATGGCCATAGATGGGCAGAGGCAGTGAAATCAGGCTGCAGCACTCACAGTGAAAGGCTGTGAGCTTACATTCCCTTCCAGAGTCTGTATTCATTTCCTTGGGCTAAGTTTTCCCTCTGTGAAAACCTGGGACAGGGCTTTCCTTTCTCTGAGAGCCCCTATGAGGATTGCAGTGGTCCAAAAGACAGCGGTGTCCATGTGTCCAGCCCCACCCCAGGCATCATGGTGCCTCTGGGCTGGAGGGTGTGTGTGGGAGAGCAGCAGTCCTTTGAGCCAAGGCCATCCTCTCTGTGCCTCCCAGTGCCAGGATGGGGATTTGAGCAGCCAGAGTTTGGGAGCCTGGGTTTGGCTGGTCAGGTAAGTGGTTTTGGGGGTAGGGGCATGAAGAGAGGAGAGTCAAGTGAAGAAGGAAGCACAGGCTGGTGAAACCCACTGCTCTGTTGTGAACTCACTGACTGTTTTCTCTCCCTGTTTGTAGCATATCAGGCCACACAGCAGTACTCTGGAACTGGGGGACCAGCTCTCTATCAGCCTCAGCAGCCTGTTGCTGCCCCTGCTTCAGCCTCTTACCCCAGCCCTGCCCCTAACACCACCCCCTCCTACCTGCCCTCTGCCCCTGCCCACTCCATGCCCTCCCCGCTGTACCCCGGGCAGCCTCAGCCCTCCCCAACCAGCCTGAACCCTATCTCTTCCTTCCCTGTTCCTCCTTCTGGCACATCCTTTCAGCATGGCAGGCCAGGACTTCCAGCAACTTCTGTGGCTTATGCATTACCTACTGGACCAACAGGTACTCTGCCTGCAACCAGTGACCTTCCTGCATCCCAGAGAACAGGTCTGCGCTTGGACAGGGGGGCAGGCAGGGAGGAGGGAGGGGTTTGCTCCTCATCCACTCAGTTCAATATGCACTTCTTGCCTTGTCAATGCTCTGTAAAAAGTTTGCTTTTGCTTAGAGATCAGTTGAAAGCATTTCTAAACCACGTCATCACCCCTGTGCATCTGTGGTAGGGCTGTGTTGGTGCACTAAGCAGCATGAGCAGTCACCTTTCTCTGGGGAGCCAGACCTTGCCATGTCACAGAGCTTCTGTCTTGCCCAAGACAGGATGCTACCACAGGCTTCTTATGTTGTATGCCATGGATGGATCATGGCTCAGTTTTAATGTTGGTGTCAGAGCCTGCACTGTGACTGGAGAGCAAAGTACAAAAATGAGCAAGTTTTCCTAATTGCTGCTGACAGGATGATCCCAGTTCTCCTTGCTGAATGATTTGCAGATGTGATTTGCCCATGTCCCTGGTTTTTCAGCAGCCTTTAAAGCCTGGATTGGCAGCATATTTAATTCAAACAGCATTTCCCATAGCATCAGCTCTCCTTCATTGTTGTATCCCTAACCTGTTACTGCAATGGGATTTACTGAGGTTATGAATGCCTTAAAAGAGAATCAGCAGTGATTTAGAAATGCTTTTGCCTGTCTCTTCCCTGAATGTCAGTTAAAAGCATGTGTGTGTGGCTGACACTTGGAGCATGTTGGAGCATGCTTGGTGAGAGAGCACTGGCTGAGCTGGGGCTCCCTGTCTGCTTGTGACTGCCTGGGTGTCGCTGCTGTGGGATAGTGACCTCGCCTGCCATGACAAACCTTCCCCTGGCAGCCTGAGAGACAGCAGCTTTGCATGCCAGACAGTGCAGGAAGAATCAGCAGTCCTTTTCTAAACCTGCTCATGAGCACCCTTCACATCCAGCTGGTCCAGCTGAAGAGTCAAGGAGCAGATCTGGGAAGCAGAGGGTACAGGGAATCCTGGGCAAGACTTGGGGGATATTTTGTTGACAGACACTAATGTGCCCACTGTCATTCCCTCTCTTATTTTAAAAGTCTCTTAGGGGTGATTCAGTGCAAAAAAAGCATTTTGCCTTTGGCAGCATGAATCCTATGAGTAGGTGCCCCGGTGGTGTCCTTGAGGCTGGCAGCTCACAATACCCCCTTATGGTTGGGGGAAAAGTGGTCTTTTGCTATGCCAAAAGATAGGACTGGTGTAGGACTGCCAGAGTTGCAAAGGGAGAAAATACCTTTTCCATCCACCCTACAGCCAGATTTGGTGTCCTTTCTGCTTTTGGAGGTGCTGTAGTGTGATCTCTCCTGACCCCACATTGCAGGGCATGTCAAACTTGACTCTCTAAACCAGGGGAGTTATTAAATTGGAAGGAGGGAGGGGTGTTGGATAGGGTTCTAGGCTTGGGATGTCAAGCAGCACATTATAACACAGACAGCATAGCTGCTGCACCTCCAAATAAATGCAAGGAACAAGAAAATTGTTCCTTCTTATCCATTTTACTGCTCAGCTTGCATTGCAGAGATGTGACATAGTCCATGTGGCATGCTCAGAGTGGGTGAAGCTCTTTTCAGAGTTAAAAGTTGTTCATAATAGGCTTTGTATCAAAGTTTGAGAACTATCAATGCTGCTTCTGTTGTTCTCAGCAGGTGTGGTGAGCAGGGTAGCCAGTACAAAGTGTCAGAACTTTGGGCATCCTCTCTGATTTCTGCAGCCCTGGGCTGAAATGCAGGGGTGGACAGCAGGGCATGGTGAGGTGCTGAGCCCAGGATGGCTCATGCATACACACAAGTGATGACTGCAGCTGGAGAACTATGGAAAAAGATGATGTCTGAGGAGCACACTCTGTTCTCGTCCAGAGTTCAGATTGCACCTTTCAGAAAGCACACCAACAAGAATGGAAAAACCCTTGTTTTCCAGGTGCAGCAATGACAGTGTACATGCTTAATATGCTTAACCACCAACACACTTTGTGAGCAGCTGCACTGCCTGGTGGGGGATGCCTTGGCATGAGATCCTGAAGGAGCACTGAGATCTGCAGCCAGGAGCAGATCTCACCTGTAGCTCTGAGTGTTCTGGTGCAATGATGCTGGTCCTGCTTTTGTGTGTGGTGATGATCTTATCTGGGAACATCATGCTTCACTGTGCAGTTGTGACTCATTTGAAGGCAGGAGAAAGGGAGGAAGGAAAAAAATACCTCAAAGCTGAACTCTTGAAAAGCACCTGACCTTTGAACTGGCTTGGACTTAAAGATACATGTAAAAAGGAAGAGTTCTGTAAATATATTCTGTTTTTATTCAAAGGCACAAAACATCAGTATGCTAAGCTGTACTTGAAGCTTCTGTAAGCGAGAAAAGCCCACATTTAATTTTATATTCAACCCCTTTCACTTAGTTTTGTGTTAGATCTTAGAACATACTTTCAAGGGAGTCCTAATTTTCAGCATCTTGAATCTTGTTTGAAAATGCAGTAGACCAATCCTGAGCTAAGGGGGAAGGGTTTTTACCAGAAGTATGAGCAGGCCAGCCCCAGGGACAGGAGTTATCTCATTCCTCTTTGGAATGGTGAGGGGTTTATTGGCTTTATTTGCCATTTGGGTTTGTTGCTCAGTCTGAGCAGGCAGTGTGTGTTTGTGTGAGTGTAAAGTGTGAGCATCCTCCTGTTGCTGGGCTGCATGCAGCTGAGAGCGTGCCTGGGTTTGAGAAAATACTTGGGAGAACCACCCTAAAGTCAGGTACTTCAAACATCTCTTGGAAAGCTTTCTGGAATGGTAAAATGCTGTTCAGAAGATTGTAGCTAAGAGTAATGGGCTGTCAGCTGTACTGGAATAGAAAATGAGAACATCAGAAGAGGGAAGAAAAAGGGCCAGAATGCTGCAACCTTTGTTACAAACTAGAAACACTGATTTACTGCATGGAAGGAGCAACAAGCTTGATTTGGGGGAAGGTACACAAAGTAATTTCATGGGGGGTTTGAACAAATGACTTGTCTCCAAGCTGGCATTGTAATTTGGTTAGGTGTTGTTTTCTGCTGATGCATGTTGTGAAACTAAATTGCTGGTCAAACATTAAAGGCCAACTGCTTTATTATTTTTGAAAAAAAGTATTTTTTTAGTTATCTTTGCATTTTGTCTGCAGAAAGTCTACCAGCTCAAGACCAGGCCTCTCCCTTCACAGGTGAACTAGGTACCACCTAACCTGAAAATAATTGCAGCCACTACATGAAATTAATTGAATGGACATCAATTATGCAAATGTTCTTTACAGAACATTAAGTGTGATGCTGTTTGCCAATTAGACTTTAATCAAATTGATTTTTAATTCCTTAATTAAAACCAATAACAATGTATCCGGAGTTTTTAACCACAGAAACAAATTATTTTAAAATATTTTCCTTTCTTAATGCAAATTATTTCAGGAAATTAACAGCAGTGACAGTCTGGGAGATTTTCCTAATGTGCTATTCCTATCAGTTAGACTCCCTGTATCTGAAATACTCTGGGATTTTTAGGGAGGAATAGAGGAGGCTGCCAGGAGATGGCACTGCCTTTGGTTACAGAGAAAGCAGCTGTGAAAGGGGTTTTGAATAGTTGTTCATTTACCCCTTTAACACGCTCTGGATGTGGAATTGCTTGACAAAAGCCAGGGAGCAAATGACATTTCAGATAAATTGAGCAAATTCTGCAGGAATGTTGACCTGTGCTGTCTCTGGTAAATTCATCATCTGCTGAGTGAAAAACACTGTGGTGAAAAAGTCCATTGAGCGGGGCTTTGGTTTTGTTGGCTTTTTGTGGCTTTGTGCAATAAATCCTGATTACTGGGGCACTGCAGTTAATAATGCCTGGGTGTAATGCCATGGGCCCAATTCCCTGTGCTCCATGAGGAGCTGGGCAGCTCTCTCCATGCACTGATGGGAGCTTTGGGCTGCAAATCTCCCAGCTGCAGGGGGCTTGCTTTCTGGGGAGAGCACAAGGGCTGGTGCAGAGCAGCAGCCCAGCCTGGAGTGAATCTGCTCACACATCCTCTGTGCTTCCAGTTGCAAACCAATCACCCCTGGTACAGAAAGCCAGGTTTTCCCACCTTGCTCAAGCAGCTCTGCTCTGATTTGGGGATGCAAAGCACCCAAAACCATGCTGTAGCTGGCAGGGGAATGCTGGGTTTGTGGCTCTTTGTGTTTCCAAGGTGACTGGGTGAACCTGCTCGAGGCCTCTGGTGCCTCTTCTTTTGTGTGGTGTTTTGTGTGGTGTGGCTGGGTAACTTCATGTACAAATGTCCTGGATAAGCTCTTCACATACACAGTCTGTAGCAGAGCTTTTTGGGGCATGGCAGGCCCTCTTCAAAGGCATGTCTGCTCAAAGCTCTTTTATACTGCAAGAGAAGTAAAAGTTAACTATTCGGTTATTAGCTTGGGAACAGTTGGTGAAGATCCCAAACCTTGTCCAGTGGGCACGGAGCCCAAAGGGTCTGATGGCAGGGATGTTGGGAGGCTCTGGCCCTCAGGGAAGGGCAGAGGAACAGGCAGGACAGGGCCATGGCATGGATCTGGCCCAGCAGAGCTTAAGAAGGCATCACTGCTCTCTTCCCAGGTACTTACAGTCTCTGTTCTCTTTCTGTCCCAGGGCCCCAGAACGGCTGGAATGACCCTCCCACCCTCAACAGAGCTGCCAAGAAGAAGAAGGTACTCTAGCAACTCCTACCTCAACACAACTGAGTGCTGATCCCGTGAAAAACAATAGTTTAAGCTGCTGCTGGGAAACCTGTTGGCAGGAGAAGGGAAGAGAAGGCTTAGCAGCAAACAAAAGCTGCATCTCATGAGCAGAAATGGCCTTTATGTCTCTTATAATGTGCATTATCCCTCTCCAAATGTCTAAGCCTCTAAAGAGATGGTGGGTTTTTGCTGAAGTTGTAGTTGTTAATGACAACATTGTTTGTGGTTTGGACCAAATACTTCCAACTGTTTTCATCTGCAGTAAAGCAGCAGAGTTTTGCAGGAGATGATACTTAGGCAAAATGAGGAGGCTGTGCAAATTGTTATAGGTTATTGACATTGCTGGAGCTGAAAGCAATTTATCCTGATTAAGGGTCTGACCCTGAGAGATCTGTTGAGAGTAAGACAATTTCCATGATGGAGATAATGTAGTTTTGCAAAATGGATTTAAATTGCAGCAGGGCAGGATAACTGGGAACGCTTGGCACGGAGCAGAGCGAGCCTTTTCATCCCCTGGTGCTCCTCCAGGCTGGAGCATCTCCACAGCAGTCAGTGTTATCCACTGCTCTGTGACCCTGGGAGGCAGGAGTTAGTCTGGAGCATGTAAAGTGTGGGGAGAACAAAACATTGGAGCAGCCAAGATAAGGTCTGGGTGAAGGCAAAGGCAGGAGCCTTCCTTACCCTTTGGGTTTTGGTCTCTGCAGTTCAAAGTGAAGCTTTTGGAGGCTGGATAGAGAACTCTTAGTGTCAGAGTAACTGCTGGAGCAGAGTGCTCAATAAGCAGCCTTGTGCACACAAGATTTTTGCTACTTCTTCTGTTATATGTGTGTCACAGCCAGAATTTCTGCCATAGCCAAGGCTTGCAAGTTGGCTCCCTCTAAATGAGGCATGTGTTTGTTGCATTCCCTCTTGGGTTTTTAACAAATCTGTCAGTCATGTTTCTATGTTTGTTTCCCTTCTGTCCACTGTCTAAGGGGTGGTTTAGGATATTATAAAATGACTCACCACATGGACTGTTATAAAATAGAAGAAATATCTGGCATTTCAAGCCATAATTTTCAGCTGTTTTCCTCCTAACTAAGAACTTATTCACCACTCAAAAGTTTAGTGCTGTGATTCATATCTTTTATAATTGACTTTGTTGCTGGATTGGAATTTTTTTTTTCTGTACCAAATCACTAGCTGAATTTAGCATCATTCCATCATTCATTTAGGGTTCTGTAATCTTTCCTTTTTTTCCTATGCACACCCAAAGAAATGTGCACATTCCCATGGAAGCCCTTTCTGTTGTTTTGATTCCTGCATGGTGTGTAGCAGAGGCCAGTAGCTCATTTTGTTGTTTCTTCCCTGTACCAAATGTTTGTGAAAACCCTCTGTATAAAGACTGGCAGATGCTCAAGGATGAATCTGAAATGCCCTGGTAATCTGCCTTAGTGCAGACCTGTGTGCCAGGAGCTTGAAAGGCTTTCAGAAGCTTTACTGGGGCATGTTGCTGGCTGTGACCTACGTTCTGTGCTGCATGGACAAAAATACACCCTTGAAAGTGAGACACAAAAGTCTAAATATAATGACCCAATAGTAAGAATAGATGAAGGTGTGGGTTAGCTTTCTCTTCTAATAGTGCTGTGGTTTGGAGGGAGGGTGGCTCTGATTGGAGGTGGCAGCACTCAGCTCTTGTGGCCGGGGCAGGCTGGGCTGCACCGAGGCACTCAGTGTGCAGCAGAGGGATGGCTTTGGTCAGCCACAGTGACATTCTGTGTTATTTCTGTACCCAGCACTCCCAGTTGCTGTGCTTTGGGGAGTCTGTGGGAGCTGGGTGTTGTGCAGTGCCTGCAGCAGCCCCCCAACACGAATGCCCTGTTTTCCCAGGTCCCTGAGAACTTCCTGCCCCCGGTGCCCATCACCGCCCCCATCATGAACCCGCTGGCAGACCCACAGTCCCAGATGCAGCAGCCCCAGGCTCCAGCACCGCCCAGCTTCCAGCCTGCTCACCTCCCTGCAGGGCACATGGTGCTGCAGGGGGGCTTCCAGCCTGCTGCCCAGCCCCTGGGGCCTTCCACCATGGCACCCGCTGCTTCCAAACCCAGCACGGAGGGGGCCCCGGGGGCTCCCATTGGCAATGCCATCCAGGTAAGGCAGCCCCAGCACTGCCTGGGTTTGGTTGTCCAGCAGTAGAGCCTGCCAGGCAGGATCCTCTTGTCCAGGCTTTTCTTGTAGCTGCAAAGTGTGCTGTGGAGTTTCTAGGCACTGGCTTTACACCTAGGTGCTGGCATTTTGCTGCTGTAATCTCCACCTAGATGGCACTAATCCTATAGTCAGTGTGGGCCAACAAGCTCCTTCCTTCTGCAACTTTCACAGCTTCCCAGAGGGAGCAACAGCAGGTGCTGCTAAAGTCACCTCCACACACCCCTGGGGAAGAAATAGGAGTTGTGCCAAGCTGGGCAATAATGCCATTTGGTTTAGCTGAGAACAACATGTGGGCACAGTGACCTGGAAAAGCCTCACCTGTTCTCTGTTGCTCAGCATGTGCAGGCACTGCCCACAGAGAAGATCACCAAGAAGCCCATCCCTGAGGAGCACCTTATCCTGAAGACCACTTTTGAAGCTCTCATCCAGAGGTGCCTGCTGTCTGCTTCCGATCCGGTAGGGGATTTCTGTGACTTGGGATTTCTCATTTCAACAAGCTCATTTCAAAGGGAAACAACAGCTACCTGGGAAAGGGAAGGCTAACAGCTTTAACACAGCCACTGGAGCTGGATAGGAAAACATTTCCCATGGCAGCCAGTGCCCTGTAAATGAGCTATCCCTCCCAAAGCTGCTCATTTATTGCTGATGGCCAGTAAATAACATGGCACCACAAAGCCCAGCTGCTGAATGGTCAGCTCATGCCTGCCACGTGCTAAAAGATGATGCTGGTGGCATGCAGAGAGCTTTGTGCACTGAATTTGCTTGGTCAGCAGCACAGACTCGTGCTCTTGTCAGTTCAGTATCGCTCAATTGCTCAAAATCCTTTATTTAAAGGCTGTAGAGTGCATATATATGTGTGTTTGTATGTATATATAGTGTATTCTGCATTCCCTTTGACCTTTTCTTCCTCCAAGTGCCCCTTCCCCCAGACAGACAGAGAAGGCAAAAGCATTCCACTCATATCTGCACCTGGGGATTGCTTTTCTGCTCTGCCAACACATTTTGCTTGCTTCTTGTTAAGTCTCGCTGATATTTTTAGGCAGTGAAAGTGTTTCAGCCCACAGAGACAGGAGACACCACCCTGACTGTACACACCAGTTGTTGTCAGAGCAAATACAGGCACTGCTCAGCTATTGCATTCTGAAGGGGAAAATGGGAACAGGAACTAAAGAGTGAGGAGAACAGCAGTTTGCACTTCCACCAAATTTGGCTGGAGAGATGTCTTGCTGTTTCCTAGACACAATTTATTCCTCTCTGTCCTAGCTGACCATCTGTAAAATTAAAATAGCATCTGCACCTTTTCATGGGCTTTGAAACTAATGGTATGTGGTCATGCATCTGAGAGTTAGGCAGTCCAGAAGAACTGGGGGTTTCTTACCTGCTCCTCCCAGGAGACTTTTTCCTTAGATATATCAGTTCCTTGATGACATAACTGCTGCTGAGGAGTTTCTGCATGTGGCCCAAGCTCCATGTGCTGTGTTCTCCTTTATGCCATCTGAACAGCTTTCCCTAATTTCTAGCACAGCAAGCAGCCAGCAGCTGCTCTTCCCCCTTGAGCTAGAGCATTCCCACAGACTTTATTTGCTCCAGGCAGTTATTTAATCCAGAGAAACATTTCCTCTTGCCAGGGAAAATGGCAGTTATCCTGAGTACAGATGGATTGATGCACAGACTGATTTAGGAGGAAATTCCATTACTCTTGTGCACTGATGCCATTTCTGCTGCTGTTGACCAGCAGCTTTTTTGTGCTCCTGCAACTGTAACCTTGATGCTTTATTACTGTTTTATTACTCTGGAGTAAAATTTACAATTTTAGATGTTGGTTTAAAAAAAAAAAAAAAAAAAAAAAAAAGTGGATAAAAATTAATTTCTCCAGCAGCTGCAGCTCCAGGTGAAATGTACTGGAGTTATTTTAAAAGCCTTTGGTGGCAAAATAATTCCAGGAACATCAGTGGGTGGTTTACTTTATAAAAGTCATGGAAGCCCAAAGTGTCTGTAAGGACAGACTGGGTTAGGCTATTAGTTTTTCTGTTGACACTAAAAACTTAGACAAACTGCTGGCTTTACTAATCACATGAGGAAAAATATAATTAGGATTTACCATAAATGATGACTGAGTTGTACACACTTAGAACTGGAGAATCTGCATGTGCCAGTCTCACTGATGTTGCTGGATACTTCATTCAAGTGAGAATTTTGTCCGGTTATCACTTTGTTTTTTCAGTGAACCATAAGAAAAAAATTGTGCTTCAACTCAGAATTCTGTCACTTTTCTTATCAGTTATGCCAGTGGGGTTTGCAAGTGACCAGTGACTTTTGGGGTGCACCTCTACAGTTTTCTATCTTCTGTAGACAGCTGAAGAGTTTACAGGTACTACAGTCATGTGGTCTTTCCTAGCAAAATCATGGGAGTACAGAACAAAGAATCCAAATGATGTGTTAGGAAAATGTTGAGAAAGGAATTTGATGTGCTCCATGGACCTGTTTGCCATGATATCAGATTGGTTTAGAATTCTAAAAATTGCTGTCCTTTGATGTGTTTGTCTTGCAGCAAACCAAGAGGAAACTGGATGATGCAAATAAACGCCTGGAGTTTCTGTATGACAAACTTAGGGAACAGACAGTAAGTTCTGCTTTACTTCCCCCAGCCCTCAATCACATATGGCCAGTGAATTCATTGTTGCAATACTACTTCTGCAGTACATAGCAGGTGCTCATTTTTTCTTTGGAAGTGTGCTCCACATCCATTTATTGGAAGTTTGCATGGATTTCTTAGAAATCAGCCAGTTACTGTGCCTGGCCCCATGTACCTGTGCAGACTTTACAGTGTTATTTTGGGGTTGTGTAATGAGTTTTATGGTGCTGTGCTGAGCCAGAGAGCAGAGCTCCTTGCAGCAGGCACCATTTCTCTGCTCCAGGCAGGAACTGAGACACACAGCCTGGGGTCACAACAGAACCCAGGGGACTTTGATTCTGGAGGCTCAGTGACTTCACTATAAGGCAGATGTACTTTTGAGGATCTGGTAATTTTTTCAAAGCCTTCCAGGAGGCTTTGGCAGAATAAAGGACTGTGCTTAAATGTCTTAGTACCTTAAGATTAGCGTGATGTAATCCTATTGTTGTCAGGCCACATTTGCTGAGCAATTAACTTTACCCAAAGGCATAAAAGCTCAGTAGGTTTTTCTGGTGCCAGGAGTGTGTCACAGCAGGTCTCCCACCCCAGGGAATTGCATCCAGGCAAGGAAGGCTTGCAGGGCATAACAGTACTGCAGAGAAGGTCCATTCTGGTTGAAGTCTAACAACAGCCTTTTCAATGACTGCTCCCAGTGTGGTGCAGTTCTGAAGATGGCTATCCAGATAAAGGAGCTAAGTGCTGCACCTTCCTGAGAGCCAAGCACCACACTCAGAATTTCTTTTTCTAGTTAGTTCTGTTTCTTGTTACTCCTTTTTCTAGATAGTTCTTTTCCTAGTTTGTTTCAGTTTTTTTCCTAGTTTGTTTCCTTTCCTAGTTTGTTTCCTTTCCTAGTTTGTTTCCTTTCCTAGTTTGTTTCCTTTCCTAGTTTGTTTCCTTTCCTAGTTTGTTTCCTTTCCTAGTTTGTTTCCTTTCCTAGTTTGTTTCCTTTCCTAGTTTGTTTCCTTTCCTAGTTTGTTTCCTGTTTCCTTTTTTCCCCTTTTCCTTTCCTCTCCTCGTTCCTTTACTTTGTGCTGACCTGCCTTTCCTGCCTTCCCTGCAGCTCTCTCCGACCATCATTAGTGGCTTGCACAACATTGTGAAGAGCATCGAGACGCGCAACTACCAGGAGGGGCTGAACATCCACACACACATCGTCAGCACCAGCAACTTCAGCGAGACCTCTGCTTTCATGCCAGTCCTCAAGGTTGTCCTCACGCAGGCCAACAAGCTGGGGGTGTGAGGTGTGCCCCTCATGCCAAGCCCTGGAGGTTGCTTTCCCAAAGAAGTGCATTTCTGCGGCAGACATGCGGGAAATGGACCGAGCGCTCGTCCTCGCAGCATGGCGCAGTAGAGCTGACAAATGGCATTACACCCTCCCTGCAAAGTACCTGGTTCTAGAAGGGCTGTGGAGCCCTGGTGCTTTTCTTATTTTAATCCTTTTCCCATCCCTAACCATTCTCATCTACAAATAGTATATTTAATTGGTGATGTCCCACGTTGTCAATTTTTAGGTGCATGTTACGCTGCTAGACAGTGGCTTTTAATAACAGATGTATGTGTTGAAACAACAAGATAGGTTGTGTATTGGACCCTAAAACAGATTCTTCCCTTCCACCCCACTGTTCCTTATCCACCAGATTAAAAACAGTCTGATCATGTTACAAGTGTATTTGGTCTTTCATTTTATGAAGCTGCTTGCAGTTCTGTTATTACCATTTACATGTTAAATAGCTTAATTGTGCACTGGGGCAAATGAGCAAAATAAAAGCTAATATGATATTTTCAATAAATGTAAATTTATTAAAATTTGTCTCTATGAAGTGCAGTGGAGGGATTTTGAACTGGAGTACAATGGGGCTGCTTTCTGTTGTGTCCTGGGCATAAGAATACTTTTGTTTTTCCTCTTTTTATCACTAAAGGCCTGTGTAGAACACAGAAAGATCATCAGTTGGAAGAAATGTCTGGGTTTGGGAAACAAAAGCAGTTTGGCATTAACCAAAATATCAGTCCTTGTGGAATGTAGATTTGGCAGTGCATACTGCAAGAAATAATCTCAATAACAATGTAAATCACTGCTGGCTTCTGTGACTTCAAACAGATTTGTTAGGCAAAACAGTTTTATTTCATTTCCAGCATTTTCTTTCTTCATAAGCATTTAAAATTGGTGAACACAAAGCTTCAACTTGAGTGTTCCCCTATTTCAGGAGTTTAAACAACACTTGGAGTAAATATTTTGATCTAGGTTATCGGTTTCTAAGCAGTGTTATAAGTATTCTTATATAAGTGTACTTACAGCAGTGTATTCAGCACCTTTGTGTCTTGACTCAAAGTTGAAAAGAAGTTTTAAGATGTAAACAGGAATGAAATAAATTTAAAACCCCAACCCTCAGTAGGGTGAAAAGCAGCTGTGCTGGGCTTGCCTGTGCTTTCTGTGATGCACTGCTCAGCAAGGAAAAGAAAAAGCAGTATCAGTACTTTGGGACCAAACCAGCAGCCAGGAGGTAATGCTAGAGGAATGCAGGAGCTGGCCTTGCATGTGCTCTTCCTGAGTGTTTTTGGGAGTTCTTCACATGGAGCAGGAGTGGGGGCATGCACTGGCACTTGTGAAGGACAGGCAGGTGTTCCATATTTTGGGAAGCTGCTGTTCCTGGCAGTTTCCAGAAACTGGGGAGACTGATGTTGGTGACAGAGGGGCATGCCCCCAGTAGGTGCAGGGTTGTGGGCAAAACCACTGCTGGAAATTGGAAGCTCCTAAGTTGGGAACAAGAGCAGCAGGATCTGAGTGTAATGAGCTGGGAATATCTCCTGCGAATGCCAAGGGATGCTTAATGACACAAACCTTCATCAGACTTGCATCCAATGTGAAAGAGGATGCCAAATAAGAAGGGACTTAGCAAGGCACACATGCCAGGGATAGGACTGAAAGTTTATTTAATGGGAAGAAATTAAATAAATTTTGCTTGCTCCCTGTGTGAAGAGCACAAGGGAATCAGGTAGATTGGAACTAGAGAGCAGTGTCACATGAGAACAAACGTGATATGAGCTGGCCAGGTGTAGGTTTGGTCTGAAACTGAAGTGGTCAAAAATGAGATCACCAGATAAGAGGGAAATGAGGGGTTTTGAGGTGATGGTATCCTAAGAGTACCCTGATGTTGCACCATGGCCAGGACACTCAGCAATGGAGTCATCTCCTCTCCTTGTGAAACAAAAGCTGTCTTCCACCTCAGCCACTGTCAGGAGCTCAGGACAGGAAAAATGCACTGCCCAAGTGCATAACAGGAGTGGAGGCAAAAATCTGCTGCTTCTCTCCTGAGAGCAGCTGAGATGAATTATCGGTTGTGCTGCCGTCTGTTCATATCTTCAAGGAATGCCAAGCAATTAGCCACCCATCTGATGGGATAAATGCAAATGGCCATCTTCATTTGCAGAAGGCAATGAAGCCCTGCCAAGTTAGGCTGGTAAAATAATTTGGCCTCAAATAGCCTAATTTTGATCTCACTGAGTGAGAAGAGATTTATACCTTTGTAACACCACCCAAGGCTACAGAGTTAAAAGAAGGGATGGAAGGAAATTCAAGGATATGTTCTGAGCAGCATAGGTGTTGTCTGATGGCAGCTGGCATGAGGAGGCACCTTGCTACTTCAGCAGCCACCATCCAAGCAAAAGGGCCAGCAGGAAAGGGCAGGGTTAGTGCAGTTGTGTCCTGTTTGCTGGAGGCAGGTGGGGATGTAAGGGCAGCAGTACTGCAGAGAGGCCTGGCTGCAGGCAGGACATCCAAGCTGAGCACTTGAGTGAAAGCCTTTTTGTGCCTGTAAAGCTCTGTAATGGATTTACTTTGGTTTTGCTGGCAGAGGTCTGAGGTCTGCATTAGGCATGAATGTTGGAGATTGTCTTTAGTTGCTGCTGCCTTTCTAGCCTGTGCACAGTGTACATCAGATCTTTCCAGTGTAGTGCCTTCTGGATCACACAGTTCATTCAAACATGAATATTGGGAATGGGGGTTATAGTAAAATGCAGGGAGCCCCCAGCACAGGGAATGACTGGCATCTGACTCCATTGATTCAGAATGCTGAACAATTGCTTTATTAAAACTATACTATATTACATTACACTATACCATATTAAAGAGATACTATACTATACTATACAAAGATACATACTAAAGAAAAACTTGTGACTCCTGACAGGACACAGCTTTGAGTGATTGGCTAATTAACATAAACAACCATCACCAGAATCCAATTACCAAATCCCCTCGGGTAAACAATCTTCCTAACACATTCCACATGTGCAAAAACAACAGGAGCAGCAAGTAAAGATAAGAATTGTTTTCTCCTCTTCTCTCTGTGCTTCTCCAGGAAAAAACCTGGGAGAGAGAATTATCTCTCTCTCTGTTCAGAGAATGTGAGTGCCACAGTGGGTTTACTGCACGGTAACTGTGTGTCACTCAGCCTTGAACAAGGGCCAAGGCCATTGCCAGAGGATACTGAGAGATGTAATAAATACTGTACTGATACCAGGAACAGTGTCAGCATGACCAGCCTTAGATGGGTGATCTCCCAGCCTTGAATTGCTGGGTGCTGGGTTGACCATTCCCATGTTTCCTCTGGAGATCCTGCAGATCAAACAGATACAGCACCAAATGGCCAGTCAGTATGGATACATTTAATATAATCCTCACCCAAAAGAGGCTGAACTGATTAAAATTCCTCTGAGCTTTAGAGCTGCAAGTTATCCAGAAGAGCATCTAATTATGAGGGGATTTATTAAGAAGCACTCTAAAAAGGCAGCTGCAGTTGACCTCACCCAAGAAGTCCATGCCTGCCTGGACAGCACACAGAAGGCTTCTTGAGAAATTGTTGCACAAATTCTTTCCCAGGTACAGAAGAAGCACTTCAATCACAAACATTGATCACATATTCCTTATCCCTCTGATGTTTAAGGCTTTGTTTCCTTCTTTACTTAAAGTGTTCATTTGAACAATGCTTTGGGATCGTTATTTTTCATGGCAAAAGAAAAGAAAAAGAAAAGAAAGGGCCACTGTTGACAACATATTAAATAGGTCTGCACTGAAATGTGATGGTAGGAGGCAGGACTGAGTGCCATTAAAATAGACTCAACGTTCACATGAACCATTCACCACCTTTCATCACCACTGCCCTCTTTCTTTCTTCCGGGCAGAGAATTCTAGAAGGATGCTTAAAATATATCAAAAACAATCTTGGGTTTAATTATATGCTCTCTGCTGACTCAGTTGCCTCAGGAGGTGTAGTTAGTAATTAATAACTACAGACTAATGTGTTAGTCTCAGCAGACTAATATGCTTTGCAGCAATGTCACTCATTAAGCCACGCTCTGCTGGGCCCAGGCCCATCAGGAGTCGAGGCCAGGGCTGCACAGAGACCCACTTGGGATGGGCTAAGCTGGTGTGTGCTGCCTCCACTGCCACACCACTCCCAAACCCTGGCTAGAGCCTCCCTCTGACCTCCCCTGGGTGGCTTTCTAAGGCAGGAAATAGTCAGGTCAAATAACTGCTGGGCAAGGACAAATAAATTCGGGAGCTATGCAACATTAGGGGTTGGTTTTTGCTGTTTCTGAAACCTTTGTGACAACAAAATCATGAAGACACAAAGACCTTCAGGCCTTTCCCAGTCTCAGCTCCAGAGGAGCACCCAGCCTGGCTCATCCCAGCGAGGCACAGAGCCTCTAGGCCTGGTGTTACCTGGCAGAAAGGATTTTTGGGGGCACAGCATCCACCTGAGCAGCTGCTGCTGCTGCTGCTGCCCACACAGGCACTGACACACAGAGCACAGCAGGCAAGGGCCATGCACAGCTCTGAGTGGATTCCCTGCAGAGTGAGGAAAGAAAACAGGCTTTGGCTAAGGGGCAGCACCGAACCCTGAACCCCTGCACGTCTGTGAAGTTTTCTGCTGGAACAGGAAGCTCCACAAGATGTAGGTCTTTGTTCTCACGTTGGCTGTGGGACACTCAGCCGTGCTGGCAGAGTAACCTAAACCTCCTTGCTCCCAGCAGCACAGAAGGATCTTTGTGCCCAGAGACAGCTGTCCCCATCAGCAGTGGGATTGTGCCAGGGAGGTATTCCCAGGCTGGTGTCCAGGGCAGCATTTCACACCTCGGTGCAGATGATGGATGAGCCCTCTGTCGGTGCTGAGGCTGAGAGGATGTGTGCTCACTTTGGGGTGCACTGAAGCACTGCTCAGAGCCTGTGCCAGTGTGTTCAGCAACCTGGTGCAGCATTTCAGGCAGGCTCAGTCCCAGGGGGAATCACACTCCTGCCTGCTTCCTGAGAGTGGATTTGAGTCTGTAGTCCAGCCCCTCAACCAGCAGTAAGATTTAAGCAAGACCTGTGTGAGGCAGACCACACAGTGGGATCATTTGAAGCCAGTGCACAAGACAGGAACAAGAACTACAGACGGGTCCCCTGGCCCACAGCTCGGTGCCAGGTGCCCCTTTTACCTGCACAGAAAAGGCATTGATGCACCAGGGGAGGCCAAACTCGGGCATGACAACAGAAAGCCCAGCTGGAACTGCCAGCAAAGGCAAGATGGAGCTTGCAGGTGAAGGCTGTCACCTCCCTCTCACAACACTGCCTTGAGTTCTCCTTTTCACCTTGTCCACATTCCCCTTTGGGTACAGCAGACAAAACCAAGTTGTTTCCAGATCTCTGAACTACACTCAAGCTTTTTTTTCCCTTTTTTTCTTCCAGACTTGCACATCCTTCGCTTTTAAAAATATGAACTCAGGAATGTTTACTGAGAAAATCTCCTTTTAACTCTGTTGCTGTTTTGGTTGCAGCTCCCCAGTTTTTTTTTCTCTAGGCAATTCTGGCTCACTGAATGTTTTCCAATATTATTTTTTTACCAAGGGAAAGTAGGATCCAGATTTCCAAAATCTTTTCTTTGCATTTCTGGGTACTAGCAAGGCCTTAATTTGAAAGTCCAGACGTGTCTCTGCAACATGTAGTCCTGACATTATGATTTGTGTAGCCAGGTACCTTTATTCAAGAGAGTAGATGTTTTCACAGCATCATGTCCCAAAATATGCTGCTTCCTACAGCACTGCAGCGATCCTGGAACAAATGCTGATGCTGTCACTGAGTTGCCACTGCCCAAGCAGTGATTTCTGGGAGCAGGGGAACAGTGATGGGCTCCATACATGAGCAATGACACTGTGCAATGACATTCTCAAAGGGGATACTTAGGTCTGCCTGGGGCTTCCTCTGCTCCTCCACCAGGACCAGCAACTCCATGAGCATTAGGGACTGCTCTGAGCCATCTGGGCTGGGGACTACCTGATATCCTGTCACAGACACATTTTATGAAAAATCCTTTCCTCAGGATTTTTTCTCCTGAGAAGCCAAGAGGCCTCAGGAACAAAATGTAAACAATGATTATCTGCTGCTGTGGAATGCAACAGGTGGATCTTTGGTCTCATGTGGTTGTTTCTAATTAATGACCAATCACAGTCAGCTAGCTCAGACACTCAGCTTTTGTTACTCATTCCATTCTTTTCTTTCCTTGCTAGCCTTCTGATGAAATCCTTCCTTCTATTCTTTTAGTATAGTTTTAATATAGTTTTAGTATAGTTTTAGTATAGTTTTAATATAATTTTCTTTTAGTATAATACAATAAATAAGCTTTCTGAAACATGGAGTCAGATTCTTGTCTCTTCCCTCGTCCTGGGACCCCTGTGAACACCACCACAATATCCCCCTTACAGTTTGGCTGCTGCACTTGCCAAGCTTTCTCTGCATGCAGCCAGCTTCACTTGGAGGGGGACACGAGGACTTCTCCTTCACAGAAGTTACCCAACAGGGTCACCCTAAGCATCAGCACTCCCCACACCCAGAGGACCTGTGCCCACAGCAGAGCATTTTTCATGTCATCTTTGTTCACCTGCTTTCCCTGCTGTGTTAGCTACTCTGTAAGCAAACTGCTGGGAAGTGGAGACAAATGTGGGGTATGAAACTTATAGAGTATTGTGTTCAAAGGCTCACAGAGGGAACCTTCACAGATGGGTTCCTCAGTGACCTGAATTAGCTGGAAATCTGGCAAAGCAATTTGTATGTGTTTGCTTCTTGCCAGGGTGGAAGGAGTGTCTGCACGATGCCACCTGCATCTGCATAAGCATACAAGACTGGCATCTATCCTGTGCCATGCTTGAACAGTCTGCAAAACCAGGTCAGGACGAACAGTTACATCCTGCCTTTTCAGAGAGATGTGCTCCCTGGGTCACCATGCTTCCTTGCTGCCTGGTAGCATTCCCATTTCATCCACCTTGAACCCTGACATTCCTGCCTTGAACACTCAGGACATCCTGTGCAGGGGTGAGCTTGGGCTGGGCAGGTTCCTTCTGCATGGTGTGGGGGCTTCTTCCCCCACAATGATGGAAAAATCATTGAAGGATGGAGTCTTCTCTCCTGCCTGCCCCAACATCAGAGTCCAAGCAGGAAGATGAGTGTCACCTATTAGATCAGTAGGAGGTACACTTGAAATGAGCCTGAGAGCTGACCTTGGGCACCTGGAGGAGGTCAGGGCAGGAAAGCACAGCATAAGTTCAATCACCTTCTTCTGCGGTGCTGGCACAGCAAGTGAAGGACGTGGCAAGCCGTAAATCATGGAAAACCTGGTCCCAGCCAGGGCAGAGGGCTGATCGCGATCCTGGCTGCCCCCTCCTTCTCTCCAGTCCTCCCAGGAGCATTCAGCACCAAACAAAACGCATCACAGGCGAGCGTTGTATCTGGAATCAGTGCCTGGTTCCCACCGAATGCCTTAAACCCCCTGTACGCTGCCTGTGCAGGCTGTTCTTGCCCCGGGGCAGGTGAGGCACCCCGCTAGTGACAGGGAGCTGCTTTCGCCGCCCGTGTGCCGCCGGTGAACCGGGCATTGACAGCGGCCCCCGGCATCCCCGGTGCCCCGGGACCTTTTCTCTCCCGCACAGCCGGCAATGGGAGGTCGCGGCAGCACGGAGGGGACACACCTCGTGTCCCTCGAAGCCACACCTGAGCGCTGAAGCCATGGTGGGACCGGGTAAGCACCGAGCGAGGCCGCCCCTCGTTGGGGTATGTGCTGCCGACAGCTCGCTGCCAGTCCGTGCGCTTGTGTCCGGTGCCCGCCTCGGCACTGCCAGGCAGGACACTTTACCCACCACCTCTCCACCACCTGCTCCCGCTAGCGGCACCTTTTACTGTGTTGGCCCGACCTTCCAGAGCGAATCGCCACGGGAAGCTTTGTCTGAGGGAGCCGGGCCGCGGGGCCGCGCTGCGCGGGGCCGCGCCAGGGGGCGGCGGCGGGCGGAGCCGGAGCCGGGGCCGGAGCGGCGGCCGGGGCGGAGCGGGCGGCCCGGGGCCACCATTGGCTGTCGCTATGCGGTTCCCGCGGCCGCCCCCCGCCCGTCCCCGCCGCGGTGCGGGGCGCAGCCGGCGGCGCGGCGGCTCCATGGAGGCGGCGGCGGCGGCGGCAGCAACAGATGCGGCGGTGGCAGCGGCGCGGCCCGGCCGCCCGTAGCCGCTGCTGGGAGCGCCGCCGGCCCTGCCCAGCGCCCGGCCGGAGCGATGGCCGCGCCACGGAGGGCGGCCGGCGGCGAGGCGGGCACGGCGGACACCGCGGACACGGCGGGCTCGGCGGGCCCCGGAGGGCAGGCCATCGTCTGGCGCAACGTGGTGCTGATGGGGCTGCTGCACCTGGGCGCCGTGTACGCGCTGAGCCTGGTGCCGCGGGCGCACATCCTCACCCTGCTCTGGGGTGAGTGCCGGGGGCGCCACAGGTGGGGCGGGGGGCGGCGGGCACCGCTCGGTTTCCCCGGTCCGTGCCCCGTTTGTGGCTTTTGTTCCCGAGCCCCCCCTGGCCGCTCCCGGGATGCCAGCGCCGCGCCGGGCCCTCGGTTGCTGTAGAAACAGGAGGCGCTCTGCCTCCGGTTACGTTTATCTGTTTTTTTTTAGTTAAAAAAGCCCAGCCAAGCGCTGGTGTTTCGGTGTAAAGGTCTGAGGGAGGACGCGCTGGCCGTCCCCTTGCTGTTTCACCGTGTTACTTTCTGAACACCCGCGGGTTTCTGCTCCGGTTTGGAGTAGAAAATCAGCTCCTCGTTTGTTTCTTGCGGAAGGTGATGACAAATTTTCATTAGGGAAGATGTGAAAGTCGAGTAAGTGCTGTAGGGTGCTGGCACAGACGCGATAAGCCGGGCTGTGCTTTCTGAGGGGAGATGGCTTGCAGCGTCTGTCCTGCTCGCCGTGAGAAGCCAAGGATTCGGTGTGGGGAAGGGAATATGAAATACAGCTTCTTTTCTTCCATCCTACAGTGGTGAGGTCCTCTTTTCTCCACAGAAGAATGGTGCCGGGAGAAAATGCTACATAGAAGCACTGCAGTATTGTGCGAGGCTTGTCAGGGTTTGTGAGACCAAATAGATGGTGAATGTCAGCGTCACTGTTCAGCAGGCAGAGCCCTGTATTGATTGTTTCATATGAATCTCGGTGGTCAAGAGGGTAAAAACTTGAGTGCTGCTTACAGCTGATGCAATTTCTTGGATAAATACCTGCTTTGAGGTAAGTGGAGGATGTAACAGCCTGAATTCTTTTATACAGAGGAAAGAAGGGTGTCTGCTGCAGGAACTCACAGACATGGAATTTGGGTTGTTAGGCTGCCATCATTGCTCTCGAGGTGACTCTTCAGAAGCCCCAGTTAAATGCTTTAGAAGTCAGGCTTATTCCTTCTGTTTGGAGAAGTCCTAAATCTCTTTTTCATGGGTTCAGCTTTTGATATTCAGGCTTAAACCCCCAGAAATTGCCAGCATTGCTGCTTGCAGTTGGGAAATGAATCTTTTCCTCAGTTACCCTCCTCAGTTTCTGGGTCTCTGGAGGGTACCTGCATTTGACTGGCAGCCTGGTTTGCACAATCCCCCCTCGGCTTGCTCATGACCAGAAGAGGTTTGTGGGGTGGTTGTATTTTGCATAGTTTCCTTCTGCAAGCACTACTCCTCTCTCCTCCCTATTCCTGCTTGTGTTCAGGCTGATTTCATAGTTTATCTTGGCCACAGCTGGGCGATTAGGGAGACCAGGAGAGCCTGTGGGAGCTGTGTGGCTGGAATGCACAGCCTGTGGTCTGCTTTCAACCCTTTTAGGTCCTGTTGTGTGCAGGCAGGTGGGCTTGCTTTTTCTGTTTTGCCTTTCCAAGAAGACAATTTGAAATCATCTCTGATTTCACTGTGCTTTATTACAAAAATCCCTCTGAGGCTGGAGGCAAAGGATGGAATTACCAATTCAGCCCTCCATCCTCCGAGGTATTTTTTCCTGCTGGAGATTAAACAGATGCTACATAATAAACAGTTCTCAGCGACTTTGCAGCTTAATGCCTTTCCTTCTGAAAGTGAGATCCTCTCATTTCTTGACATAATTATTTTTAACAGCCACCCTAGAGCAGACCACAGAGTTTTTATGGGAGTTTGGTGGGTGGTTTTTACAGGGGCTCCACAGCAGGGAGCGAGAGCGCTGGCTCCAGCTGTCCTGGACACTGCATGCCACTCTCACATCTGGCTGCTGCCACCTCAGAGGTGCTGAGCAACGTGAAAATACACTCTCCTGCAGAACGTGTCAGACAAATTAGCTTGCTGTCACGCTGGTGACCTGTTTCTGGGATCCCCGTGAGCCATTCAGGGCAGATCAGAAAGGGTGGCTGGTGCTGAAGTTGACAAACGCACCTCGCTCCGGTGTGGCAGGAGCCAACCAGCGAAGTTGTGCTGGGAGGAATAGGTGTCAATCAGAGGTGTCCCTCGCCCTCCCCAGTTCTCCACATCTCCTTGCCTGTGCAGATCAGCTGTGAGACTGCCTTTCTGTGGGCGCTGGCTCCCAGCCAGCCTTCGGAGCCGGGCTGGCAAACTTGGATGTCGGCATGGGAGTAGTGTCAGGCAGTGCAGGGATGTGTGTACGCTGAAGGGTGCAGATGGAGGAGCTGCAGCCTTCCATGCATCCCTCTGTGGTTTTCTTTCTCTTCCCAAGCTTCCCTGGCACTCAGGAAGCTTCCCGGTGATCCTGTGCAAGCCACTGTGTGTTCCCCACCACTGGTCCCCCATGGATAAGCTGCAGGAACAAGTGTGCTGGGGGTGGGATGCCAGTGCTGGCTGTGACCTCCCTGGTGTCTGGCAGGAAGCCACAGCTTCCCATGACTCACCACTGCCTGCCTGGCTTCTTACCTTCTCCTCCCCCAAGACATCCACCTCCCGTTGTGTTCTCCCCTGAGGGAGGCCAGGTACAAACCCTCCCTCTTGCTTTCCTCCTTCCCTTCCCACCCCCGGAGGCAGGCAGCTGCTGCAGCACCGATGGCAAAGCGGAGCTGAAATGCCACTGTGCCACCTAGCAAACAGCTGCTCAGGCCAAGCTGCCTGCTCGGCAGGGCTCATTTCCATTGGTAATTTATTGACATTTGTCCAGCTGTACATAATAGACAATGGGAGAGTGCTGCCAAGGAAGGCTCAGCTGGTTGTTTACCCTGGATTATCTGTGCTCCTCTGTTCCCACTGCCTCCCGCACCAGCATCCCGAGCTGCAGCTTCCCACACCCCACGTGGAGCTGGGGCTGCACCAGGGATCCCAAACAGCATTCTGGGGGCTGCAGAACTGGAGATGTGGATGCTGCACAACCGGGAATTGGGTTATCTTTCAAGGGATGTACAGATAAGCTGGTTGAAACACAGGCTTTCAGGGCCATCCCAGTGTCTCTGTGGAATTTGATTTCAGTCCAAGCTGAACAAAAACAATGAAATTACTCATGTCAGAATTTTCCATGAGCTGGGAGCTGCCTTGACCCGAGAGGCAGCAGATGGTGTGTGCAAGGCATGGAGCAGCCCTGGGCTGTGCCCGTGGGACAGCCATGGAACCTGCTGAGTGGATGTGGAATGTCCCCTGCTGCGCAGCCTGGGCTCGCTGGGAGCTCCCTTGCCTTGCTCTCTGCCAGCCTGACCTGTGGTTTGCTGTGGAGAGGACCCTGCTGCCTTCTCCCTGGTGCTCAGCACCATGGGGGTTTGAAGGGGAGGCAGCACCATCCTCCCAGGGGGAACTGAGCAGGGTGGGAGCAGCTCACTGCTGGTGGGGCTGGCATGGAGATTTTCCAGGGAGGAACTTGTGCAGAGGGGTGCTTGTGGCCAGCTGGGGCTGTGGCTCACTGATGTCCTCTTTTGGGCTGGCCACGCTGCGCCACCTTCCAGAGGTCACCTATGACAGTAACGTGCCATTAAATGATGCTTCTTATCCAGGAGCCTCCTTGCTCCAGCCAGCTCCACCCTGTGGCAGTCCCAGGGAGCTTTGTCTGTTGGATTTAGGAAAGCAAACTAAAAAACTCTGAAATCCTTGTACAGAGGGAAGGACCAGCATGTTTCACTGCAGGGCCCAATGCTGACAGCTGCTCACAGTTTCTTTTGGTGGGCTCATGGTAATTTCTTAAAGACTCCATCTGGAGGATCACGTGATTGTCTTGGATTTTGTTTGGGAAAAGGTGCTTTTTAATCTTTGCAGAGGGGTTGGGAGGAAGCACTTGAAGCAGCCAAATTAATTTTAGGAAATAGAGCTGCTGCACAAGAAGTTAAGCTGTTTACCTGCTTTAAAACCTTTCATTTCAGGCTGCTGAAACACCTTTAAAAACCTGCACAAGCATGGCCACCCAGAAATCCCAAATCACCTGGATGTGTTTGGCAGAGCTGCGTGAGGGAGGAGTGGATGTCACACCCTGCTGTGCCTTGCCAGAGCCTGGGCTTGGGGAGGAGGATGGCCTTGCCCTAATGGTGCTCATGTGGGAAGGGAGGCTTGTTGCTGTTGTTTTAGCAGCATTTAGGAGAAGTTTTAGTGCTCCTGAGAGCTCCAGATTGTTCATGTTCAGCTGTGGTGAGCCCTTTGCCATGCTTATCCTCAGCTTTCCCCCGTCCCCGAGTGCTGGGAGCGCAGACAGAGCAGCAGTGCTGCCCAGCTGCACCCTTGCTGAGATCCAGGCTGCTCCAGGCAAGAGTCTGGATCCTGCCTGGGATGCCTGGATCCCACCTGGGATGCCTGGATCCCTTCAACAAAAGGGATTAAAGCAATTGTGGTCTCAGCACTCGGGGTTATCCCCTCTTTCTCAGGCTGCTGGTGGGCAGCACGCCCGTGTAACGAGGCACAGGTTGCTGTTGTGCACTGCAGATGCAAGTTTTATTGGTCCTGCATGATTCCACAGTCTTGGATATTCTTGAGTGCCACCTGCTGGCTTTCTGGTTATTAACTGGCTTTAATGCCAAACCATTCCTATGCACGGCCAGACAGCTGTAAATAAAATATCCTAGCCCCAGGGAAGTTCCCCTTGGCACCTCTGTGGATGGATGAAGGAAAGTGCAAATATTGTCTCTGTTTCACACCCAGGGAAAGGGAGACATTTGATGGAAACTTCTCTGTCACTCCTGCTGCCACCCTGGAGAGTGCTTGTGCTCCCCTGTGGCCTGGACAGTGGTTGTGATTTCTGACAGCTCAGGTGATTGCTGTAGGTGAGGTTTTGGATCAGAAATAGGGAACAAATGCATTTATCTTGGATACTTTGTGGGAAAGGCTTAGTGAACAGAAGGACCTTTTTTCACTTTGATCCCCACGGTGATCTCCTGCTTGCTGGCTCCCAGAACAGTCCCAGCCATGAGCAGAGAGCAGCTCTGGGAGGTTTCTGTGGAATACAGGATGCTGGCCTTGTTGTCCATCAGCCCCCAGCTCCACCATGCTTTCAGCAGTTCGAGACAGCAGCTGCTCCACTAGATCATGAGGTGGAGCATCATGGAGAGGAGGTGGAGCATCCAATGTTAATTGCATCTCTGAGGTGCACCTCTGCCCAGGGGAGTAGCCCTGCTTGTCTCCAGAGAAGTTTTGGACTGGCTTTTCCTCCCCTGGCCCATTTGAAAGTGTAGTTCTACAGCTGTCACTCTGAATAGCCAGATTCTTGGCTTCTTCCTTCCCTCCTGGCATCAAGAGCTGAACTCCCATCATCTCTGAGAAGAACAAAGTATTTTCTCAAACAGTGTTTCTCTCCTTAAAAGTGGCATGAGCCCCAGATCTGGGGGTGGCTGTAACACCTCTGAAAATGATCTGAGCTCCATGTCCATGGTAAAAGTGGGAACACACCCTCACAAAGTGCACAGATAGACCAGCATCACAGAATCACTTGGGTTGGAAAAGGCCTCTAAGATCATCAAAACCAGTCATTAACCTACACTGCCAAGTCCACAACTAAACCATGTCCCTAAGTACCACAACTGCACATCTTTTGAATCCACCCAGGGATGGAGACTACACCACTTCCCTGGGCAGCCTGTTCATGGAACAGGTATGGATGGATACAGTCACAGAGTGTTCCTGGGTCTGTTCCAGCATCCTGCTCTGAGGTGATCTCCTGCTGAGGACACTCCTGCCTGCTGGATGTTTTCCCTTCCCCAATGTTCACTCCTCTCTGGTTAAACTGTTGCTGGAGGCGGTTCCTTAGGGCCTAGTCTGTCAGTGTTCAGCTGCAAGTATGTGTTTTTGTTCCTTATCCTGATTTCCTCCCCAGTGCCTTGCTGGTGCTTCTGCGTTGTTTCCCTCTGTCCTGTGTGCTGCACATCACGTGGGCACTATGAGCACAGGAATGGGGAGAAAATTCCATGTGTGTGCTGAGCCCTGGGTGTGTGTGATGGTCCATTGTGGTGGTGTTCACAGGGCTCCTAGGATGAGAGAAGAGATGAGGATCTGACTCCATGTTTCAGAAGATTTATTTATTATTTTGTGATATATATTATATTAAAACTACACTAAAAGAATAGAAGAAATAAAGGATTTCATCAGAAGGCTTGCAAGCAAAGGAAAGAGGATGGAATGATAACAAAATCTTGTGACTGACCATAGTCTGAGACAGCTGACTGTGATTGGCCACTAATTAGGAACAACCACAGAGACCAATCACAGATCCACCTGTTGCATTCCACAGCAGCAGATAATCATTGTTTACATTTTCTTCCTGAGGCCTCTCAGCTTCTCAGGAGAAAAATTCCCAGCAAAAGGATTTTTCATAAAATGTGTCTGTGACAGTCCTTTGGTCCCATTGCTCTCAGGAGTGGGTTCAGAGCACTCCTGAGGAGTTCCTACAGTGGGAATGGATGAGTGAGCAGTAAAACTGTGTGTGCTTGATATTGAGATGTTCACCCAGCACAAAGCACTACTGGGCTGCTCTGACCAGCCAAGCCATAAGAACTTCAAGCACTCTTTCCCTTTGATCTGTGTGCTGAGGACAGAGATGACAGCTGGATCCAGCAAAGGTAGAAATCCCTGTCTGAATTTGGCAGGATTGTTGACATTTGGGCTGCCCCTGATATTGTGGGCTTGGGAGGGGCATCCCTGTGAAGCAGGGAAGGTTTGCTGCCCCCCCCAGAGCTGGCTGTGGCAAGCACACAAAAGCCCAGCCAAAGGCCACAAAAGCATAAAGTGCTTTCTTTAGCCATGGTCCTCCTGTCCCTGAGCTGGGGCAGGCAGCTCTGGGGAGCCACCAGGGATTTCTGGCTCTAGCTTTTTGTCTTTGGTTCCATGTGCAGGTGGGGATGGCAGAATACAGGCTCTGAGGAGTTTCAGTGGATGAGTCAGGATGGACTTGTCTGCAGGAAAAGTCTCAGGGGGCTTACTGCACTGAATTTAGTGTGGTTCCTCATCTCTGCCACTCCACCTACCCTCCCTGCAGTCACAGCTGCACTTGTAACTAACACTGATGTTAGAATTGAAGCCAAGCAATTTCTTGTAATCAGATTTTATTTTTACCGTGTAGGCCAACAATAAAATGTGCTGCCCCAGTGGAGAGTGAAACATTAACAATTACTGTGCTAAGTAAAGCAAAGCTGGTGTGAAACAGAGGGGAAGGCTGTTTGTGATGCTGGCATGGGGAATTGTGTGCCTGCCATCCCTCTTGGGCCTCAGCAGCAGGGGATAGGGATTTCTGGAGGATCTTTCTCCATGCATTTTTGGACAGTGGTGTCTCAGATGATCTTCTGAGTGCTCGAGCTCCCTGGAGGAGCAGAGCTGGGCTGGGGCAGGGCTGATTGTGCTGGAGGGACACAGTGAGCAGTCACTGGGGCAGTGTGGGGAGCAGTCACCTGGTGAGTGCCCCCAGGGAGCATCATCCTGCCCACACACAAGGTCTCCTCCTCTGCACTGGCACCATCCTCAACCTGACAGCTCTGGCTGACTGACCTGTTGGGTGCAGGGGGCTTGTGCCTTCTGATTTTAATGAGGTTTAGAGCTTACAGCCCAGCTCTGAGGCTAAAACTGCCTGGAGGGAAAGTTGGAAAAGGCCATTTTTTGCAACAGGTTTTGTTCTGGGCTCTGTTTGGTTTTGGAAGGGGGAGGAAGAGGTACAACAGCTGATAGCATACAAGTGGAGCAGGCACAAAACAGCTAGGCAAGGTGCAGTGATACAGAAGGAAACATCATCTGGACTGTGAAGCCCTGGAAAGTCAAACCCATCAGATCTCTGCTGTGGTGGTCACAGGGAGGGCACTGGGTCAGAGCAGGGCATTCCCCTGTCATGTACCTGGTTCTGCACAGGGTCAGCATGGCTTTGTCCCTTTTTGCACAGGGGTGTTAAGCAATAACTAAACAATAACTAAACCTTCTTCCTCAGGGCAGAGCTGCCTGCTGAACACAAGGCTCTGGGGTGCTGTGCTAATGGCTTAACCATGCTATTTTTTTACTCTGTCCCTGAAAAAGAGGTAAAATTGGCATTTATTGTGTCTTGGCAGAATTTATAGAGCACTTAAAACCCAGCAGAGCCCGAGTCAGTGTGCGGATTGAGGACAGCAGTGAGGTCACTAGGAGAGGAGTGAAATCTGCCCGTGGTTTTGTGATGACGCAGGACCCAGCTGAGCTGAGACAGGCTACACATAAGCATCAAAAATTTCAGAGAAGCCAAAGCATCTTCCAGCCTTCTCTTTTGATCTAAAAATATATGCAAGCTGTTCGACATCTTAAGGCAATCTTCAGCTGCTGGTGAGTTCAGGGAATCTGTGTTTCCTTCCTAGGGGAGTTCTGGCATTTGCTGCAATAATTGCTGTCAGCCACGATTTCCATTGCTCTATTGGCTCTATTTGTGTCACATTGGCTGCAGCTGTCAATATGAACATTTCTGCTATTCCAACTGGAATAAAGTCTTTTGTATACTCAGCCAAAAGTGCTGGCTCTGGGGAACGTTCCTGAAAATGCATACTCAGGCATGTGCACCCAGGCAGAGGCAGCCTGGATTTCATGAGCTGGTGGTGGCAGGGCCAAGGGGATGTGATAGATGGCTTCTCCTGGAGCTCCACCACAGTACAGAGGGGCAGCAGCAGGGCATCATCAGAAATCATCTCTCTGCAGCTCTGAAACTCTGCTTCCCCTTTGCCTTTGATGTGCTTCCTCTTATCTCTGTCTCTCTTGGCTCAATTTAGAGTAGCTCAGAGGATGTGTAGATCTAATTTTAGATGAAACTTTCTGGCCTGGGATTTTGCATGTTAGCTCTCCACAGAGAAGCACGGCTCCCCGTGAGAGCTGGCATGACCTGTATGGTGGGCGGCCCAGGGAATTGGGGCTGCTTCATGCCAGTGCTTTTTAATTCTCATTTGCTCACTTGAATCCAGCCAAGGAGCTTTGGATGCCAGCCTTGGATAGTTAGCAGGGCTCAGTGAGCAGAGGGTTGGCTAGCAGAGCAGTGTTTCCATCCCAGAGACCCCAGGGCCAGAGCACTAATTCAGCATTGCTTCTTGGCAGCAATTTAGGGACTCTGGTGAAAATTTCTTCCTCCTTAATAAATGTAGTTCCAGGTTAGGAAATAAGGCTTTTTTTTAGCATTGTGCTGCAAGTTAAATGATATGTTACTGCTGCCTGGTGTCTCTTTGCTGTGGAGGAAGAGATCTCCAATGTTTCCCTGGAGTTTAGCAGTACAGATCTGTACTGGGGTCTTGCTACCTAATCTGCATCTAAGAATGCTGATGGTGACCCTGGCCCTCCCACTGGTGCAGTCAGTGTGTGACATCAACCAGCATTTTAACTGGGCTGTTTGGAAAGACTGCTGCCCTGATTTGGGGTAGGAAAACTTTCCATTCTGAAGGCAGACATGGCATTTTAAGAAAGTGGATCCCCAAACTTGACATTATCTAATGAAAACATAAAAGAACATAGGAGACACCACAAAATTGGAGCTGCTTTTCCCGTCTGAGCCCTGATGTTGAATCAGAAGAGAATCTTCTGCCTCTGTCTGTGTGTGTAGTGAAGTGGAGAATCTCTTAGGAGTTCAGAAGAGACCAGGTATGGTGCAGCTGCTGAAATGGGTGGCAGTGCTGTCCTGAATTTCAGAGGGAATTAAGTTAGGCATCACTCAGCACCCCTGGAAGTACTTTCTCTGGTTTGGTGATATTAGTCCTAAATCTACCACAGAGCAACAGCAAAATCCAAGTGAGGAGGAGAAGGCAGATACAGGATATGCAGATGTAATTTAAGGTTTAGAAAGGAAAAAATCACCACTGGAAGTTACAGGAGTGTTCCATATTTGTGGCAGTCAGTCAGCTTTGCATGTTTGTGCTTGAGCAACTTGCTGTTTGTATGTCTCATGCGGTTCTTGCAGCATAATGGAAGATTTTGGGTTTGACTCATTGGGTTAGTAAAATTCCCTAACAAGCAATTTTTATGATTGAATAAGGACAGGAGGCTAGTGTGGAAGCAGACAAAAGTTTCATGTCCATTCCTGTAATTTTTAATCCTCAAATAGTTTGTTTTATTTTAATACAAGTGAGTCAAGTTGTGTTATCCTTTTACATACAGGGGAGAAAAATGGCCTGTGCTAAGATGAAAATTTCTCAGCAGCTTGCTTGAGACTTGGCTGGCTACTGTGGAGAGAGAATTTCCACCAAATGGTGTCATGTCACAAGATGTCTCCATCATGAACAGCATTTTAAGGTCAGCTGTCTGCAGCTGCCCTCTTGTTGAAGAGGTAACAGATGTCTACAGGTGAAGCACAGCCCTTGCATTTGTTAATTTTAATTCCCCAAGCAAAAGATGTGCTTCCTTTGCCATTAGTGTGATTAGAATTCACATCTGAGGAAATTACTCCCTCCTGTATCCAGGGGATCTTGCCTGCTGCTCTTTGAACTGCTGGAGACACGGAGTGTGTTTGTAAAAATGTATAAACCTTTTCTGAATGTGGCTTCAGGCTGGGCCTGGGAATGTGTCAGACCTTCTAGGCTGAACAGTGTTGGGAGTGTCCTGACCCAGCAGTGGGATCTCCATCAGAGCACAGTGCTGTGTGCTTCTCAAACATCCCCAGAAAGATGGCAGTAGAAGAGCTAAGGCTTTTCCAAAATAGCACCTGGAGTGTGCAGACAGTGCTGAAGGAGCAGCTCACTGAGCACGTACAAAATAATGCTGTGGGCTGGTTGTGAGCAGCCCTTTGCATGAGGGGGCTGGCAGCAGCCAGCACAGGAGTAAATGGGCCTGATGTCCTCAGAACAAGACATCAAACCAAGGCCCTGACCCTTGGTGGCTATCCTGACCAAGGTCTGTCACCCTCCTGGTCAGAGCAAGTGTGATAACAATTCTGGGACAGCCTCTAGTAATTACTTGCCTTGGTAATTACTTTTCACATACTCTCTGTGCAAAATGTCACCTCTTGAAGTCCACACTACTTGAAGTGTGCAGGCAGTGCTAGTGCAACAATAGCTGGCCTTTGTTTTTGTTTTTTTTTTTTTTCTTTTTTCCTTTTTAATTAGTGTTTTAATTCTTCTTTAATTCAGTCTCCACTGCATAGCAACTGCTCTTATCCCTGTCAGAAGAACATATGTGGCTAGGTGAGCCAGTGTTCTGATCTCACAAAGCCTGCCATCTCTCTTGTTTAAAGGAGTGAGCCCTTTTCCCCACATGTTTTTCCCAATTGCTGGTACTGGAGAGATTGGGAATTTCTTCCCAGCTTGCTGGCATTGATGTAATATACCCCAATCCTGGCTGATGTAAGATGTGTCATCACTTGACTTAAAACCAAATCTGCTCCAGAAAAAAGTTTCTTACATGCTGTGACATGCAAACAGGCTCAAAGCTTCACAGAAACTGCCTGGTCCCAAAGTGTGTTCCGAAAATAGGGCTGTGGTGGGCTCTGTGTGTGGAACCCCTCACAGAGAGCAAAGTGTGAGGATGGTGGCAGAGCAGTCACCTTGCTGTGGTTGTTCAAGTCCCTGTGAAGGGACTGGGAGCCACATGGGAGAGAGATGCCTGCAGTGAGTCTGGCAAGGGCTGATTCCCTGCCCTGCTCCAGCCCTGCTGTCCCTCTGTCCCTGCCATCCACACAGGGATCAGAGCCACTGGTGTGAGCTGGTGCCAGGCTCTGTGTGCTGCCACCCCATGGGAACAGCTCTGTGACATTATTGTGTATTTTAAAGATGGCTTGTGTCTTGACAGTAGTGCTATTGTGAAAGTGCACTTGATTTTGTTTCACTGCTCCTGTTGTCCTGTCTGATGTATGGTCCCTCTGAGATAATTGTGATTTGCTCCATCTAGCTGGGTTGTGTTTGACATTGGTAATGTGGGGATAGTTGCTGTCCCACAGTGTCTCCTTGTCATCTGTGCTGAACAAGGATGGCCAGCCATCTCCTTGCTTTCAGGAGCAAGAATTGTCTGTTCAGATATGCAGAGTGAACCCAGTGTTTGCTGAGCATCTTCTTTTGGTTGATTTAGGTTTCTTTAATAACAAGATAAAAGTCAAAATCAATCTGTAATGTGCTGGATTCACAAACAATAAATACATAAATATCTAATGTTCAGGTTTCAGAAACAGAAGTTGTTCTAATTTTGATATTTAGCATAAAACAGAATTGAAATTTTTAGGTGGTGAGGTGTGCTGCAATTTAAGCAACCACTAAGATCAGAGGATGATTTCCTGATGCCTGTAAAGTAGATACAGGCTGTGGTAACATGTCCCCTATCTTCATAGGAAGCCATTTCCCTGGAGACTGAGATTTTCAGAAGAGTTTGGCACTGGGCTTAGTAGAACTTTTCCAGAAATCCAGCTATGGGCATAATGAGTTGTTCTGAAAAAGGTGGCTCAAATGCTTGATGTTGTTGATTTGCCATCCATTTTTAAATTATTTAGCTGGTGTAGTTTTCATGGCTTCTGTCTGAAAGTGAGATGATACCTCTGTGCCTGCTGTTCAAAATCACACTGATGTCGTGCTGCCTTATCATATGGCCCACTGGGAATATTTTATGAACTGTTGGTGATCTTCCTTTCAGGCTCCTGCTTCTCCAAGCTTCTCATCCTCCTCACAGATCCCTGTCTCCAATTACTGCTCCCCAAACTACATTACTTGCTTTGTCTTTACTTTGAGCCCTTCTTTCCCTCTTTCTGCATGGATCCTTCTGTGTTTTTTTAGCTCTCTCACTGCTGCTCCAAATATAGCATCATCCACTGTTGTAATTAGTATGCTGTTTGCCTTTGTTTCAGGTCATTAATAAGAATGTTGAATACAAATCTTCTGCCTATTGATTCTGGCATGTTCCCATAAATAGCAGCTGTGCACAGGCAGTGTGTTGGAAGCCTAGCAACCCTCCAGCCCCCTGCCTGCACGGTGCCTTAACCTCCTGTGCCTTGTCGCTCTTGCATCCTCTCCCTGTCCCCGTGCTCTGGGTCTCTCTTTTGTCCTTTTGCACTGCTTTACCTGCTGGTTTCTCTTCCCTCTCTTCCTCCTTGTTCCCTCTTTTAAGTGGTTCTCCCTCTGCTCCAGTTCTGAATTGTTTTGCTTATGCTGTGCACTGTCAAGTGAGCTGATTGGAAATGCTCCTGTCTAGTCCTTAGCAGAACATGGAGAGGACACAGCTGGCTATTTTACCATTTTCCTTTTTGTACATTAGGTATCCCACTAAATTAAAAAGAAATACAACATTAATTGTTTGAATTCCAGGTTGTAAACTGGTACTTTTCTTGTGGCTTTTTTTTTTCCCTTTTTTCTGCCATAAATATTATTTACTGTTTATTACTTGGGAAACCCATTTAGCTACATTTCTGAGAGGGTGTTTTCTGTATAAGGAGGAATTGCTATTAACTGGCTGCTTTCCTCCACATTGCAATCCTTCTGTGTTTCACTGACATGTTCACCCCCTACACACACTCCTGTCCCCAAAAATGGGACAGGAAGCAAGCAGAATCTTCTCATACGGATACTGTAGCTGTGCATTATTAATATATAACCAAATGGTTGGTAGTCTGATTTTTGGTTTGAGATCCTAATTTATTCTGCAAAGGAGAGCTTGAGACCTGTTCCTTGCATGGCAAATATTTGGCTATTCATACATTGGGCCAAATATTATTTTTGGGCACCTTAATTGCTGTAAGAATCACAAAACTTGCTGTCACCAAGCAGTGCATTTGTCTGACAGGTTTTTTTTTTCTGCTCTGCCACTGAACCTCCCGAGTAATTTTGTTTGTTTGTTTCTGGGCATGTTTCAGCCCTCGGGATTTATATTGGGAAGATTCCTGCTCTTGTGATTCCTCCTCTGCAAAGCCAAAAAATAGGCATGGTGCGTGGGTATGAGCCCCAGCTGTTCCCTTGATCACTTGAGCACTGCAGGAGTGGGCTGGGGCTGGCAAGTCCCTGGGGGCTGGAAAGGGCCAGAGAGGCTTCTTGTCCCTGATTGTGTGCAGTGCAGATATTCCATGTGGTCTGTTAGCTACCACACAGCCTCCTTCTTACACAGGACAGAGAAGGGAGGTGAAATCAACCCTCATGTCACATGTCTCACTTTGCCCATTTATCTTTCATTCTTGTTTTAAGCAATCATTCATGATTAAGATGGATGGCTGCCCTTGAGAAGCACTTGGTCAATTAAATGGTTTGTTGCTGTGAAGCATGAAAAAAGCCCCCTTGTGCTTTAAAGGAAGCAAAGAAACTGCTGAAGATGGGAGATTTCAGCCCATGACTAGCAGGAGGTTAAAGTCATAAAGCCCACAGAAAATATGTTCTTGTAGTGATTCAGGACTCTAACCTTAATATTTTTATGTTAGCTGGATAATGTCAGTATTCTGTGTGTCACAGATCTGTTCCCACAATCACAGTCATTTGAGTGATTTGGAAGGCTTTATTTAGTGATGTTTCTGCACAGCTCAACATCACAGACAGCAAATGGTGGGATAGGTTTTCCCTAATTTGATACAAGTCCCAAGTCCTTGCTCTAGCAAGGCATATGCAAGAACTGCAACTCTGCAGTGGAAACTGGAGTGTGAGGAGTTGTGATGCCAGCATTTTAATGATCTGAGAGTAATCTGTAGATTCAGCAATGTCTATAGATAATGTGCAGAGAGAATACATGATTTTAGTTCATTTCTGTAGCTCTCCTCAGGTAAGTAGAAGTTTTAATTTCATTGTAGACTTCAATGGACTCAGCATAACTGCACAAATGAGCCTTTTCTAGGAGTACCATGAGCATTCACCCTGCTGAAAATCAGAACTGTCTCTTCAGTGATGGCACCCAAAGCAGGTTTTAGAGAGACATCTTCTTCACTGGGACCATTCTGACTCCAGCTGTGTGCTGCATCTTGTGAGAAAGGCTTTGGTTTGCTGTACAGGAAATGACAGGGATTTTGACCATAGACATGGCAAGCAGTTTGGGTAAATCTGTTTTTGATGGATCCACCAGCAGAGTGGAAAAAGTCCATTTGCTTTTTCAGTCTGCAGGGGTGACAATCAACATGAAATATGGTTGCTGTTATTTTCCCAAATATCTTTCCATTCTATTTTCTCTCAGACACTGCAATTTCAAGCACGGTGAGCTGGGAGTTGATAGAAGGACACAGTAGACACACACCTACATATACATTTGTTTTCTTTTTGCAAAGACAAATCTTTTACATTACATACCAGGAAAAGCAGACTGTGAATTCCTGTCAAACCACTGCCTGTCTAACAGGGTTCCCTGGTGGATGGGACACAAGTACAAAATCCATTTTTGGGGTCTCATTTTCCCTATTTGTTCTGGTATTTGAAATAGGCTGTTTTAACCAAAATGTGTCTGTGTAGGGTAGCAGGGATCCCTGGCTAAACAACACATTGCTGCAGATGATGTAAATCAATTTGAAATTGTCCTATAATATTCTTTAATGTTGGAATCTGCTCTTGTTTTGATTTCACACTTGCAAAATAAGCCTGTCCTCTTCAGGCAGAGAGTCTGTGAGGCAGAGATGGGCTGAGAGCCTCACCTCCTGTCTGCCCAGCCTCATCTCCTGAGCCACCCTGCAGGCGTTGGCAGGCAGGGCAAGGAGCATCTCCACAGCACAGAGAGCACAAGTGATGTCAGCTGGCCCCCTGGCAGACCCTGTGTTTTGGTTTGTGTCTTTCAGCATATTTCTGTTTCCTGATGACGGCTCTGGGCGTGACAGCGGGCGCGCATCGCCTCTGGAGCCACCGCTCCTACAAAGCCAAGCTGCCTTTGAGGATCTTCCTGGCTGCAGCTAATTCCATGGCTTTCCAGGTGAGCTTGTGTTGCTTGTGCAGGTTCTCAGCCTCCAGGCAGCACTCTCTGCTGTACAGGGATCCCCTCAGCTTAGAGACAGCAAAAGAAAGAAAAAAAAAAGACCTGGCAGAAAGACATTTATTTGCTGTAACACATTGTGCTGGCTCAGGGCATGCAGAGCCCTCTCACCACCCACGTAACAATGTGCACTAGGCAGACCAGGAGCAATAATTGCATAAGGACCATGCTGAAGGTGACCAAATCAGAGGCTCAGCAACCCAGCGGCTGAGCTGTGGCACAGGTCAGGCCCCACACTTCACAGGACAACGTGGAGACTTTTAGAAGGGCCAGCTTGATGCAAATGTGTCTGTGTAACCAAGAGTCTGTTCATCCAGGCAGTTGGAGACTGTGCCCAGAAAGGAGAGCAGGCACCCTTCCACAATCTTAATTTATCTCTGTTTTATGCAGCGTTTTTCACCAGCCAAATTCAAATATGTTTGTGAAGAAGTGTGTTACTAGCTCTGTACTTGCTGGTAGGCAGTCCTAGACCACAGAAACACTTGTGTAACACCCAGCTGGTTGTAGGAGTTAGCCCTGAACCAGGATCTTCTCAGTGTGAATTTGGTTCCTCCTCTGGCTGGCAAGGATAGAGATAGGAACCTGCACTATAATTAAACTTACCTGTACTAAAATTAAACTTATTGAGTTTGGCTGCCATAACTCCTTGTGGCACTGAGTGCCATGTATGTCTTGTGCCCTGAGATTTTATCTTTTCCCTTTCAATCTGCGTGGTTGACTTTTTGTTCATTTGCCTTGACAGAGAATGAAAAGAGTCCCTTTATCTACCTCTGTACTTCTCATTTATCATCTTTGATTTTTTCTTTTTTAAGGTGGAAAGAATTAATTCGTTAGCCCCTCTACACATTACAAAGGGCACAATGCTTTTGCCTGAAAATGGAAATGTGTCCATTTTGACTATAGCCTTTCTTTATTCTGAACCATTTTCCATCTGCTGCTTGGTTCCTTGGAGAGCTTTACAAGCCCTTTGCTCAATGCGTTAAACAACTGTTGGGAGTTTTGAGAAGCCCTGGTGCTGTCTCCCTGTTGCACAGCTGATCTTATCTTCCACAAGCAATTTAAATGAATGTGCAGAGCTGTTTGCAGTGAGCCTGCACACAGGGATTTCATTGCATTCTGCTGCCCTGTTGCTATGGATTTTGTTCTCAGCTGCATTGTGCTCATCACTGCTTTTGTCTGAGAACACTGGGATTCTGAGGCAGGGAAGTACTTCAAAGTAGCTTCAAGCCACCTTTGTGCCCTTCATATCAGAAATAAGATGAAAGGCCAAATTACCCACTCTAAATCTGAAGCCTGCTCCTAATTACCATGACATCCATTGCCTGTAAAGGCTCTTTCCACCACCACAGACAGACAGTGAGTGATGAGTTTTCAGGTCCATCTCCTTCACGTTGGCTGTGGGAGGAAGAGGTAGCACTAAAGATGCATACAGCATCCCTGGATGCTAAATGAGGAGGAAACATTCAGAATTCTTGAAGGGCAGGGGAAGGAAACTGCTGTAGAGTTTTAGCTTGATACTGCCTGGGCTGTGACATGCTGTACCTCCTCTGGAATACCATCAGATGCAGCCAGTTCTGCCATGTGGGTTTTATTAATGATTGGATCATGCTGAGCTGTGTTTCTTCTCTCCATCTAGAGTGAAGCTCTCATAATTTTGAAAGACTCTTCTTCTTGCTGTCACTTGTCTGTTTCAGACATAGGTAATACCTGGCTTATTGCTCTCCCAGCATTTAAGTTCCAGCAGCTCATCTGGGCCATGCTGGTGTCATCTCTGTGGCACAGTCTGTGTTTGTGCTGGACACAGCAGGAGGGGTGGTGTGCAAATCTGTGTCAGCCCATGGAGACTGTCACACAGCCCAGGCCACTGGCACATGTCAGTCTGCAGGTTTGTTAAGGGACCTGCTAATGAAACCTCGTGGCTGCATCACTGTCACAGCAGGATGCTGTTGCTCCCTGCTCCAGAAGGGATCTCACCCATGTGTTTACCTGAAACTTGATCAAAAGTGATGTGTTCTTGAAAAATGGTTGCTAATAATATGCTCAGAGCATATTTACACATGCTGTGCTCCAGTTCATGGTGTATTTATTGTCAACAGTCCCTGCTTCAGGCCTTTATTTCCTCTTAGCTCTTGTGGTTTTAATTAGATGCAATTCAGTTGTTTCACAGCTTCCTAATCCTTTCATCTGGGGAATCATGGTTTTTTTTACCAGCTCTGCAGGCATTTGCTGTGGCATGAAAAGCCAAGTTAATTTCTCATGGTATCATTGCTTTTCCTGGTTATCTGCTATCCCACATATGACTTTATCAAGTGCTCTTGTGACAAATTGATCAATAGTCTCACTTGAAACATTATTTCTGGTTAAGAAAGAAGACCTTTTCTAAGTCTGCTTCTTGCATAACCCTGGTTTATTTTTAAGTTACTTAATGTTGACATTTTCCAGTCATATGGATATTCCCAGTGAAGCCACTGAAGCAGTGTAGAGATTTTCATTCCTTTTGATTCCTCTGTAGGAAGGTAGAGGGGTTCTCACTGAGGACTTGGGTGACTTCCTTTGCTTTTTTGCAGTTTACTTTGTTTTCTCATGCAGTGAGATGGTTAAGGTGCAGCACACTGGAGCACTGGCAAGGGGCTGATCTTTGCTGCCTCCTTTCAGTGGCTTAGATGTGTCAGTGCTGCAGAAAAATGTCCCCCTCATCCCCAGCCCACTCCCAGCATCACTGTGTTCACTACATGGCAACAGCAAAGGGCTGAGCATAACTGAAGGCAGTGGAGCTGAGATCTTTCCAGGGTTCTTGCTCCTCACTTGTCCCTGGTGTGCTCTTGCAGGCAGAGAGCATTTTGCAAAGCTGAAATTGGGTGTTGGAGCCATTTGAGCTGGATTCTTTAGCTGCTCTTTGCAGTTGTTCCCAGAGGCCCCTCAGTGCTTTCTCTCCAACGCTGATATCTGAAAGAAGGAGCAATGATTATTTCTGCAATGCTTTCAGCACAGGGCTCTTGCCCCACAAAATATGGGTACACACAGTTTCATTATCCTGTGCTTGCTGTGTCCTGGGCTGTATTCAGTGCCCACATGGGTGGTGTCCTATTCTTATTTAAGAGACCTTGCAATCAATTTTCTCGGTTCTACTGGGAGCAAACCTGCTGTGGTTGGTGGCTGTGGGTGCTGTTCCTAAAAGTAACCCAGGCCTTTTCTTCCTTGGGTATTTCTGCTTCTGACTGTGCAGAGATGGAACTAGCAACCTCTGCTAAGAACTCTCTGATTAAAGTTCACCCTTGTGTGGATCTGGGCATTAACTGACATTTCCACATTTTAGTGTTGGTGTTGAGCACTTAAATTCATAAATGAGTGTGTGGCCTGAGGTTTGCAAGGGCTGAATGTGCTCACAATGCCCTGCACTAATAGCTCAGCACTACTGCAAAAGCCACCAGCTTGGTCCAGTGCATCCAGCCAGGGCATCCTGCAGAGCAAACTGGGAGGCTGAAATCCCTTTGGCTGAGTGAACTCAGAAAGTCTCTCTTTATGGATCCAAGTGTGAAATTGTGGTCCATCCTTTCCTCCCTGCAGTCCCCATGATTCCATTTACAGCCATAAGGCATTTCAGTGTCATGTTGCTCACCACAGTGGCTGCAGTGATCCACAAGCTCTGTTCCATTTTCAGCACTGTGTTTGTGCCTGGAGGGCACCAGCTGCAACCAGCTGAGAAAGAGGATGCCAGAACTGAGAGCCCCTGTACTGTAGTCCACTGAAAATAAATACACAAAGTTCCCCATAGCACAGTCTTAAAATAACAGTGTAAATATGTATGTACCCAGTCCCTGCAGCCCATCCTCAGACACCCAGGGCACACTGATGATGGCAACTCCCATCAGTTTTAGTGGTGGTTTTCCATGTTGACTAACATGGCTTTAAAACATGATTTTACCATGGATGATGGTAACTCCCATGGTTTTAGTCAACAACCTTTTTTGAGGAGTGTCAAAGTGGGGCTTTCTGCTGTTACCATGTGTGGGAGTGTGGTATTTTTGGGGTTCCCCAGACAGAGGAGGAAGGAATGAATCTGACTCCATGTTCTTAGAAGGCTAATTTATTATTTTATGATACTAGAACATATTAAAAAATTTTATACTATGCTATACTAAAGAATAGAGAAAGGATACTCAAGAGAAGGCTAAAAGATACTAATGAAAAACTCATGACTTTCTCCAGAGTCCTGACACAGCTGGATCATGATTGGTCATTAAGTTAAAACAATTCACATGTTGGATAAACAATCTCCAGCCACATTCCAAAGCAGCAAAACACAGGAGAAGTGAATCAGATAATTATTGTTTTCCTTTTTCTCTGAGGCTTCTCAGCTTCCCAGGAGAGAAATCCTGGCCAAGGGATTTTTCCAGAAAATATGACGGTGACCTGGGAGGCCTGGAGGTCGTGGCAGTGCCTGCCCCTCTCCTCTGACCCCAGGGTGTTTTTTGTGCAGAACGACATCTACGAGTGGAGCCGGGACCACCGCGTGCACCACAAGTACTCGGAGACGGACGCGGACCCGCACAACGCGCGCCGCGGCTTCTTCTTCTCGCACATCGGCTGGCTCTTCGTGCGCAAGCACCGCGACGTCATCGAGAAGGGCAGGAAACTGGATTTCACCGACCTGCTCGATGACCCTGTCGTCAGGTTCCAAAGAAAGTAAGTGCCCGGCGCTGAGCCCTGCTGTGAGCTGGGCGTGGAGAGATCCTCCTGCCTGGCAGTCTGGTTGTGGCTCATTCCTTGTTTTTGCCTGTCCCTTTTCTTCCCTGAGATATCCCTGCCACCGATGCCTTTCCTCTGGCCCCCACTATTCCCATGACACTTGTTGACTGTCCTCTGTGGCACAAGCAGCGAGCCCTGTCCTTGTGCCTCTGCTTTCCCAAAAAGCCTGGGCTGGTTATGAAAACAGCTGTGGCAGAAGTTGCTTGGATCTCGGCTTTCTTCTTTGATCACAGGAGCAAACACTGCAATCACTAATTGCCTTAGCACAGAAGTGCACATTTCACTCTGCAAAGGCATTTCTGGCACCCCTGGGCCAGTGCGGGCCAAGTGCCACCTCTCCCAAGACTGCCATTCTGTACAGCATTAATTATCTCCATTGGGAATTAGCACAGTCCTAGCTCAGTTTGCTACACACTCTGTGAGAGCTGGGAATTGAGCAACATCCTTTATGCTCTGTGAGTGCCTGTGTTCTAGGCACAAGAACACTTTCTGCTTGCAAGCATTTCATCCAGGCACTTTGGAAAAACTGCTTAAGGCCATTTCTGTGTATTTTCTGAGTGAGGGGAGCAGTCAGTTAAGTCTAAAAATTAGAGTTTTTTCTCCTTAGATTTTTCTCCTTAGATTTCTCTAAGGCAGAAAAATTACCCTTGTAATGGAAATCTTCCAGGAGTGAGGAATACTTCCCTCCATGTATGGTTGCTTTCACTGGTTCCTCAGTTGGCAGTGCCTTTTTGCAACAGCTCCCTTGAAGTTTGCTGCAGCTCCTTTTGGCTATTTCCTTTTCCAGAACAACAGCATCCAGGAGAAGCAAGCTTTACTGCTTTGGTCATGCTGCAAAGGTTATCTAGTGAAGAAGTGTGTTTTCTGCAGGAAAGTTGTCTTAGCAAATGCCTTTGCTCTGGATTTGAATTTAGGACAGTGTTGGGGTTTTTTTTGACAACATGGAAAAACTAGCAGGCACTAAGAATCACAATACATCACTGAGAATCATAATAAATCCTTCTTGTCAGGTTTTGTTTTAAGGCCAAATTGTTAGCTTTGCTGAATTTCGTGGTGCTTCTGAGTTGTGGACGAGGCACCACTCAGTCAGTTTAAAAGCACATCACTTCAGCTGGAATCACAGTAGTGCTCCAGGCATGACTGACAGCAAAACCTACCCTGTGTGAGTCAGGGAGCAGTAATCCTGCAGGTGATGTGAGAGAGGGGCTCACAGCTGAAGTGTCTCCGGGACAAAGTTTTCGTGCGGTGAAAGCAGGGGTGTTCCCCAGGCATGTGTTGAGGCATTGATGTCCCTGCACTCCAGGTAAGGAGGTTTCTCACCCCAAGGTGCGTGTTTCAGAGGAAGGCAATGTACTCTGATGCTTGTTCAGATGGGAGATTTCATATCTTCATCAAAGACCTCGGTCTGGGCTTCTTCCATCTGGCAGGATAGTTTTAATTGGTGCCTGATAAGATGTTCTCATATTTTATTCTATTTCCCCAGAGTGGTAGAGGCTTTGAACTTTGAAGGAGTTTTCTGGAGTGGAAAGTACTTTTCTCCTCCAGCTCTGCTTAAATCCTGGCCTTGAACTGATGAGAGTCTGATAAGGTCAGACTTCTGACCTTATCAGAAGTCAGTCATATGAGTGGGAAATTACTTGTTATCTTTGGTGGAGCAAAGAAAGGGAACTTGTTTGCTTGGAGGGCCTTAGCTCAGGTAAGTGAGAATTGAGTTCTGTGAGAGAGCTGAAGAATGCCCTCTTCACCTTGGCTGGTGTTTCTGTGGAGCTGCAGATCTCCTCCTGGAGCCCAGGATGTGAGGCACAACCTCCAAACAACAACAAAATACATCAAGCAAAGAACTTGCAAGGCAGGAGGTTGATTGATTTCATGCACAAGATGATCAAAACTAGCTCATGTGTTACAGATGAGAACTGTGTTCATGAAAACTTCTTTCCTTTCAAAAATACTGCTAATACTAGCATTTTTCCAGCCCTCTGTGGATCTTAATTGGAAGCTGTTTGTTTTTGTCAAATAAAAAATGACAGTTCTTCCTATCCAAAAGACTTCTAGGGAATGCAAAGTTTTAATAACTGTTTAATAAATCTATTTTTCCTCATCCCTTCCAGAAAACTCAACAAAAGCAGGAGTCTATTTTAAACCTTAGGGTGTTTTATAGTAGGGGGATGAACAATACGGGTCTTATGGACGAACAAGGGAGTTTTCTAGGGGGTCTTATGGGGACGAACAGGACGGGTCTTACTTGGCCTTCCTTTTCCCCTTGTAACTCCTGCAGGTATTACAAGAGCTCAGTAGTGCTGATGTGCTTTGTGATCCCCACCGTCGTGCCGTGGTACCTGTGGGGTGAGAGCCTGTGGAACGCTTACTTCCTGGCCTCCATCCTGCGGTACACCATCTCCCTGAACGTCACCTGGCTGGTCAACAGCGCCGCCCACATGTACGGCAACCGCCCCTACGACAAGAACATCAACCCCAGGCAGAACACCCTGGTCACCCTGGGAGCCATTGGTGAGTGCTGCAGCCCTGGGCACAGCTCTGCCAGCTCGGGGTGGCGTCCTGTCGGAATCCAGGACATCCCTCTGGCTGCCCTGGATAGCTCGGGCCCTTGCCGGGGGCTCAGAGACCTTGGCACAGAGCCCAAGACCCCTGTGCCTTTGATTTTGACCTATGGAAAAAATTACCAAGCTTATATGAGGATCTGCAAGCCACAAAAGTTTTAATAGAATGATAATTAGTTTGTGACAGAGTGAAAAGTAGGATTTTGGAGTTTTTAGAATGGGGGCTTGGGGTCCCAAGATGGAGCAATTTGGGCATGCCTTGTCCTTCTTTCTCCTTCTTCCTAGCCTCCATCTTCTGGGTGATGGTGACACTTTTGGATTGGTTTAGGGTAGAGATGGACTGTTTAACATAGGTGATAGGTATTGGAAAATTATTGTAAATAAACTATATATAATTTTTAGTATAAAAAGACAACACCACCCTGAAGGCAGGCAGTGTGCCACTGACTGACCTGCTGAACAGACCTCAGCAGGCCAGGGAAAGAATGTTATAGATAACAGAAAATAAACAATCTTGAAAACCAGAACAGAAGAATCCCGACTCCTTCTTCAACTGCCAGGCTGGGAAAAGAGAGTCTCTAACACATCTTGGGTTCATCTTGACCACAGAGACTCCTGAGAGTGTCCCATCCTCTTTCACCCTGGTGGGGACTCTGGGTGTCTGCAGCTGGTCATGTCTTGGAGCCAGGGTTTGGAGGGGTTTGTGGAAACCCAGGGCACCAGGAATATTTCCCTGTCTATTCTGGGGTGCCCTGACCCCCAGGGGAGCACTGACTTTGACCTTCATTCATGGAGAAAGTTTCCTAAACTCCAGAATAGAGTAGAATCCACTAGGGTGTGAAGTAGATTGTAGAGAGTAGTGTAGGTGTATCACTTAGGTGGGAAATTTAGGTTTTAGGATTTTTAGTATGTAGTGAATGGAAGCAAGATGGAGGGCACAGGGTGTCATCCTGGTCTGCTTCCTCATGCTTCTTCTTCCTCCTTCTTCATGGGTTTGGGTGGCATTTTGTAATTGGGCAGAAAAATCTGCATTGTGGGCTTTTGGGGATCAGTTATTGGGTTAAAAAGGGAAATCATCTAGGTGTCAGTTCTTAATTGGATAGTTTAGCTTTAAAAGACCTTGTAATGATAGATTGTTTGCCATTTTTGCGGTGCTTTTTCAGTGCGCTGAGCCTTGTGTGGACAGCGTGCAAAACTCTAGATAAGATAACAAAAACCAGAACCTGAAGACCAAAAAGATCCAGTGCATCTCTCTTTCCTGACACAAGAACAGTCCAGGAAGGTCTCCCCCGATAGGGGAGCCCCTGGGAGGGCCCAGCCAGAGTCCCAGAAGTCAGGGAATCTGCAACAGGGTATTCCGACAGGAGGCTGGAGCTTGTGCATCCTAGAGGAAAGTGCCTGTGTTCTACACTGAAATAACACCATGTGGTCTCTGGGAAGGGAGGTGTTAGCACCCAGCAACAAGCTCTGCTCAGCAGAAAGTGCAGCAGAAGTGAGGACCCCACTTCTGACTCAGCTGTGTGTCTCCCCTCTTGAAGCACTTCTGGTTTTCTTCCCTGAGCATAAGGCGTGGGACATGCCCCTTCGTACTGGGGAGGAGAATGACTTCCACTAGATGCCAGACTTGGGCAATGGGTGTTGGAGTGTCCTGCCTGAGTGTGTTCCCATGTTGACAAAAGTGCCAGCCACGTGGTCTTTAAACTCCCTCTGTGTTTTTCAGGTGAGGGTTTCCACAACTACCACCACACTTTCCCGTTTGACTACTCGGCCAGCGAGCTGGGCCTGAAGTTCAACCCCACCACGTGGTTCATTGACTTCATGTTTTGGCTGGGGTTGGTCACTGATCGCAAGCAGGCTCCCAAGGAGATGATCCAGGCTCGCAAGGAAAGGACTGGAGATGGCAGTGCCTGAGGGTGACGCTTGGCTGTGCCAGCGCTGCTGTCCGTCCGTCCGTCCGCGTGGCTGCCGGGTGCGTGACCCCGTGCCTGTGGTGGATTTACCTCCGGGTAGAATTCTTCTTTTGTTCCAGATCGGTTGGGCTGAGTTAGTTCCCCAGGAACTGATTCAGCCACGGCCTTTTGTTCTTTTTTTTCCTTATTAGCTGTCTTATGTCCGAACTTAAGACTATTAAGTGTAAAAATGTTATATATTATTTAATATTGCAGTTAAGCGGGAGAGAGATTTGATTTTAGTCACTGTAGTTCATGTCTGAGATTTGTTGTAATTTGCTTGTTCATGGGAAATGTTGGCAGGTTGAAGGAGCTAACTGTCCTTTCCAAGTGCAGTTAGTGAGATTTTTGTTCCTACTGCTAATCCAGTAAGGTTTTGAGGTGCATCTTTCAGGGGGATGGGGCAGAGCCCAGTGTGCTGTGTCAGCTGCATACTCCTGGAAAGGACAGTAACACCACTGATGAAAAACAGTGTGTGCAAGGGGGAAAATCACCTTCAGTTTAGTTAGATGTTAGTTTGGAAACCTGCTTTCTTCTTTTTGTTAGCCCTGTTAGCCAGCCCAGTGCACTGCTGTCTTTGCTAAGTATGAAAACCATTTATTGCTGAGCAGGCTTTTGTGTTGAAGATTAGTCTCTATACAGGCCAAAATACCAACTGATGCTATATTGAGATGGTTCCTTTGTTGTCACATATACATTGTAATTGTAAATGTATAGAGCTCAACCATGTCTTAAGCCAAATAAAGCTTTGGTTTCAATGTTTGGAGACCTGAGTCATATTCTAATCAGTCATGGCCATTGATGCATGCATATTTTAGCTCCTTTTGCACAAGAGGCCTCTTAACTTCTTTTTCTGCCTTTGACTAGTGGGTCTTAGAAAACTGACCTTTATCTAAGTCAGAGCCTGTACTAATATTTCAGCTGCATGCAACATCCATTGGTTTCTGAGCAAAATATAAAGACAGTTATGTAGCTTCTGAATTTTAACAGTTGCCTCGCTTAACTAAAAAAAAAAAAAAGAAAAAAAAAGAAAAAAAGAAAAAAAAAAGGAAAAAATTCTTTAAAAAAAAAAAGGCATGTGGATTTAATGGGACATATAGCCCTTTGTGTTAGATGTTAGCCAGTGCAGGAGAGAGGCTTTATACTGTCAGCACTGGAGCACTTTTGAAGATAGAGGGCATGATTTTCATTTATAAAGAATGTCACTGCCTTGCCCCTCGGAGAGGGAGTGCCTGCTTCCCAGACACACAGCCCCACACCCTGGGCAAGGCAGGGATCTCAAGATAACTGAGACTCAGGCCCAGATATTTTCAGGAAAGATGCAAAAGTGGGGGGGGAAAAATAAAATGGTTTCTTTTTTGTTCTGTTTCTTGTTTTTCAAATGATGCCATATAATATAAAAGAGTTGTCTTTATTCTGTCTTTCATCCAGCAGGTGTTTTAAAAGTGTTATTTTGCCATTAATGATGTGTAAACTCTTGAGTGATTTACAATAAACAGTTATGAGTTAGCCTGGCCACTGTGTTTAATTTTGAAACACCTCCCAAAGCAAAGGTCTTTGTGCATCTCACATCAGAATTACAGCTGTGTTTCGCTTGGCATTTCCAGCTCTGCATTTGGTGCAGCTCAAAATACCTCCCCCCTCAGCATTTCTGAATGTCAGGGAAGAGGAGGCTGTCAAATGGAAGGGCACCAAGGGATTTGATTACTTTGGGCTTCCTGGCCAAGCTGATAGAGGGGGAAAAGAAACTGGAAGCTCTCATAATCCTGAAAGGAGACCGTGGCAAGTTCTTGCATGTGAAAATCCAGCTTTAACAGAAAAATACCAGTCCAGTGTGACAACAGGACAGTGCTTTGGCCAAAAATATTAAACATTTTATTTAGATTTTGCTGTAAGATCTCTTTGTTGAGATGGGCCTGAAGACCCGTGTGTGCCTGAAGGTGTGTTTGGATGTGCATTCATCTGGAGTCAGAGCCATTTGACAGACAGAGGAATTACACACACACACACACACACACACACACATATAGAGTAGGAGATGGGCTCCTGGAGCTGAGGGGCTCCTGACCTGCTGGTTAGAAAGATAAACTATTCCTTCCATGGCCAAAATCATACAGAACCTGCCTTCAAAGTGATGTGTGTGTAATGGGTTTGGACTTGGGCTGTGAGTGTAGGAGTGAAGCTTGGAAGATGTGCAAATGCCTGATCTCACTGCTGTTCTCCCTTCCTTTGTGCAATTTCCTGACCACAGAACTGCAGGGAATGCACCAACATACACAGCTTCCTGTTGATCTTTATAATTTTTCTTTTGTACTGCTACTGCTTGGACTTCCTTAGGCTGGTTCCTGTCAAGTGCCTGCTGTAAGAAGAATAAGGGGCCTTGCTAAGAGGCACTGCTGCTCTGAAGCTCTCTGAGTACCTGAAATTACAAGGTAATATTCCCCCACCCTCCCCCAAGGCATAAGACTTCAAAAGCAGCAGCAGTTCGAGTGTATTTCAGGGATCTGAAGACTGAAATTGAGACCATTGTCAAGTTACCTGGTTTTGAAAAACTGAAAATAACTAAAGAAACATTGTTCAGAAAAGAAAAAGCTCTTCCATCAAATGTCTTATCTGGAAGCTTATGCTACCTGAATCCCTTTTTGTAGATTAAATTCTCCATGTGGTAGAGTTGATAAAAAAAGTGTCAGCCTTTACAGGAAAACTAGATTTTTAAAGAGGGTGCCTCGAATTTTGGTAAGAAAAGGAATACTTCTGTGCATTTCCTTTTTTAACCAAAATTCGAGGCACTCTCAAATTTTGTTTGTATTTTTGCATTTGTTTTGAGCTTTTTGCTCATTTGTTTTGATTTTTTTTCAACAGTTGGGTCATGTTCTTTAGTGTGGTTTTCTCTTCCTCAGGATGATGTAGGGTCTGTGGGAGGCAGGAAGGGCCACTGCCATTTCCCAGGGTAGCTACTGGATCCATCCACTGTTGAATGAAGTGATGTGGGGAGGTTGGTAGGGTGAGTACTTGGGCATGAGCTGCATTTATTTCTGTGGATTTTGGCACTTCTGATTTGGTTTTGAAAGCTGGCTAGAGCTTTCTGAGCAGTGCAGAAGTGTTGAGGGACTGCTGGTGGGTTGGTGGCTGGCTGTAGGCTGGACTCAACCAGTGCCTCTCTTCTGAGACCTGATGGTTTGGCAGTGCCTGACTTTGTGTTGTCTCTAACTCTGTTCCTGTCACCTTGTCCCATCTGGAATAACACCCCTTAGCAGTGGGAGCAGGGATTTGTCCTTTGCCCCCTGCACTGTTGTTTCCAGTGTTTCCAGGCTCTCAGCTCTGGCACACAGCAGGCACTGGATTGGTTTTACCTCTTTTCCCAGAACTGCTGGGGCCCTTATGAAATGCAGTGTTGGCTCTGGAGCTGTGTGCTCCTTCCAAGTAGAAACTCCCAAACAGGTCAGCTGCTCTCTGGCATGGGGTGGCTCAAAGGACCACTAGCCTGCCCTGGGACCTGGCACAGTCTCTAGAGGAGGATCTAATCTGCAAATTACAGCAGAGAGGAGGATTTAATCTCCAAATTACAGCACGTAATTGGCTCTGCAAACATTGATGAAACCCGCCCCCCATCACGGCTGTGCACAAACACAGCAGCCAAGGTGTGAGGTGAGGCCCAGGCTGTGGTGGCTGACTGCAGAGGACTTCCAGGCTCTGCAGAGAACTTCCAGGCCCCATCTGACCCTATCCCTGCTGCAGCAGGGCTGGGCTGCACTGGGGTAATCCCTGGAGCAGGAGCGATGAGCAAAACCTGCTGGCACTGAATTACGCCTTGAGGAAGACGCTGCAGGGAGAGCTGGTGAGTGCTGGTGCTGAAAAAATGCACCAGGGTTTGCATTCCTGGGGCAGGAGGGGTGGATTTCTGCTCTGCCCACTCCCTGCAGAGGCTCTGCTGCTCCCTAGTAAACCCTGGGAATGTCTGCATCCCTCTGCAGCTTGGAAGTGCAAGGCAACTGCTGTCCCCGGCTGGCAGCCAGAACAGCTTTCTAGAAATAAGCCCAGCAGATGGGAAATGTGGCCTGACTGCAGGAATCACATTCAGCTGCTGGGGTGGGAGGCTCCTAGGAAAAAAAAAATAAAATAGATCTTCTAAAAGGTTTCCTGTGGCCACATAAGCCTGAGAATCCATGCAAGGCGGGAAGTGTGGTGGCTGACCTATGGGCTCTGGTTAGATGATATTTGGGGTATTTGCAGCTGGGAGGCCTCTCAGTTTGGAGGGAGGATGATGATCTATCAGCTCCCAGACAGCATTCCCAAAGGTTGGACTTGTATTACCTCGATATTTTCACCCCAAGGGTGTTCTATAGCTCTCCCCTTTAAGGGAAAAGGGTATTTGAACAGCCCAGAACAGGGTGTTCACCACGTTCTGGCTCTTTATGGGAATCAAGGTGCAATTTCCCGTAAGATCTTATTTTAAAGGAAGAATGAAAAGCAAAACTGAAAGCAGAGCCCAGTGGGAAAGGAGGTGCCCATGTGGTGCCCAGCTCCCACAGTGGCTCTGGCATGGTTGTGCCTCGCCTGGGAGCAGAAACCTCTGGCAAAAACCTATACCAATCAGCACCAGCCCCACTAAATAGGTGAGAACAGGGGAAAAAACAAACTCCTGGGGTGCCCCTGCATGGGCAAAACTCCCCACTGAATGGTTTGGAGGCTTTTGCTGTTTAAACCACCCCTTGCACATGGGGTGTACTGCTTTTAGTGAGTCCAACTCCTGCTGCCCCATTCCCTGAGGAGTTAAACCCTGATTTAGGCTATTTCTGAGAAAATAGCTTTAGGCTTTTTCTGAGAAAATGAGAAAGAATTCTCACCCTGGATTTCAGACAAGTGACTCCAGGAGCTGTGCCACTGCCTCTCCCCTTCCTGCACCAGCCATGGCCAAGATGGGGTTAAAGCCAAAAGGGCAAGGAGCCCCAGAGGTCCCAGTGCAGGTAAAGGCCCTGCACCACACAAGCATTTTAAAGATAAATGTTCTCTCTCTCTGTTCAAGAGAAGTGGATGAGCAGCAAAGCCTACCTGCAGAACACTAAAAAAAAATCCCCTTTTGCAGGACTTGGAAAATGATTGGAGGAAAGGCTCCAACGAGCAGTACAGATAAGAAATGTAGGTGAAAGGGTGCTTGCCATATCTGCACAGCATGCCTGACCTTTGTATTCACTGTGGCTACCAAATGTTCCTGACTGACACGATTCCATTAGCATTTATAGCATGATAATAGGAAATAATTATTTTACTCAATCTACTCGATCTCATTATTCTTAAAAACAAACAAATAAACCAAAACAAAAACCCAAAACAAAACAAACAAATAACCCCCCCAAAAAAATAACAAAAAACCCAAGCAAGCAAGCAAGCAAGCAAGCCAAAAAATGCCTTGTTTTTTTTTTTTTTTTTTTTCCCCAGCATTTTCTGTGCTTCATGCAGGACTGTCCTCCTACCAGAATACACACTCACTGGGGCCAGGGCACACCAGTCTGCAGCTCTCATCTGCATACACTGACACTGCAGGGTTTTTTCCCCAGAGTTCACACCCTGACTACAAGTCCTCTTTATCCCCTGTATTTGCTATCACGGCAGTATATGGTTTTTACTTCTCTTTTCATGGAAAAAACGTATAATTGTTTTTCCATTTTCTCAGTTTCCTTTCCTAACATTCAAATGGTATCACTTTGCTGCAATTATATGGAATAGGTCTCTTGAATTTGCTGCTCCATTCCCTGATCTGGGTGAATTTTTCTCAAATGGGATCATGTGGGTGAACTGGGAGCAGCTTCATCTTGTAGGGTTGGGATCTGGAGATGCTTCTTAGGGTGAGAGAGGTGCACCTTGCAGGTCACTGCCTCTCCAGCCACCCTGAGCACACCTTGTCAAAGCCAAGCCACAGGTGGGCTGGCTTAGGTGGCATCTGTTTATCAGCAGGGCATTTGGAGATGTGAAGTCTATCACAATATTTGAAAAGCTTGATAAAGGAACAGATGGCTTGATAGGAGATGATCTGACTAATGAAATGAGGGTTAACACTTCAACTGAGAAACAGTATTAACTGGTTCTTAACAGTTTTAATTGTTTTTAATACAAGCCTTGGGGTGTGGAGCAGCTCCAATGGCTGCTGCTGAGTGGTCCCTGGGTCCATTTTCCCCACTGCTCCTCTTTCTGTGTGGGCAGCCTTTCCTGCCAGGCCTCACTCCACCTTTGGAGCAGATAGGAGCAGGACAGGAGGAAAAGGTGACAAATATATTTTCAGAAAACATGTATCTCCCAGAAATGAAAGAAAACTCACAGCAATTCCCTGTTTCATTTTCCTCATCCTTGTGTACCTTTTCCTCCCCCTAAAAAACCCAGCCCAGGATAACCACAGCCAATCTTCAATGGTAATTTCACCCTGGGAAGGAGAGCAACTAGAGGGGCATGAGGTTGCTTTGCTTTGCAGGATGGGGATTGTGGGAGAGGGGCTGCTCTTCCCAGGGTGTCCCATGAAGAAATCATTGTAGGAAATATCTCCAAGGACCCACATAACATCACCCCTTATGGCTGATGCCTCCCTGCATCTCTCCTGCCTCCCTGCATCTCTCCTGCCTCCTGCACTGGGTGGGCTCCAACACATGCTTGCTGTCCCCAGGCTGTGCCCTTTCTTCAAGCTGTGAGTTTTTAAATTTGTGATAGGTTTTTGGTGGGCCTGTCAGCATCATACGTTTCCCAGCACTCAGAGGGACACCATCTGCTCAAAAAGGAGCTGTGAACAAAATGTCTCAGACACTCAGAGTTTACCAAAAATGCAATTGCCTTAAAATCCCATATGGTGCATTGTTTCCCTTCCAGCATTGGCTGGCAGCAGAGGTGAAGTGACTAAGGCAGTTTCTGATTAGTTGCTGCTTTTTCCTTTCTGGCCAAAATCGCTGGGGCCCAGCACAGCCACTTCTCACCTGTTTGTCAGAAGGTTTTCTTCAGCCTCAGCTGCTGAAAGCCAGAGGGTACTGGGACTCAAAGACCTCCCCTCTATTACTTTTAAAGTGAGCTTCCTTGACTCTTGCTGTCACAAGAAGCCTTGCAGGGAGGGATGTGTTTAATCCTGATATTTTAAGCATATTTTTTTCCAGGCACCCGATTTTTGGGCCTTTCTTGGTGACATGGAGGCAATAGCAGCTCCAAGCCATGCCTGGAAGTCACTTGTGGCTCCTAAGTGTGGCAGTGCCATGGGGCAGTGTCAGGTGCATGCAGAGGGGAAACCTGGCCAAGATCTCTGGATTTTGTGGGGTTGCAAAAAAAGCAAATGCTGCAAGGAAACATTCATTAGTCCAGGATAACATAAGATTTGAAATACCAAAGCAGGAGGAATGTTATTTCAGCTCTAAAAATAGCCCCCTTGGCCTTTAAAACACCGAGAAGCATACACAGCCTTTCTGTGGGAGCATCTGTCCTCTCCCTTGATGATGCAGCCACTTTGGGAAGGGCTCAGGGGACCTGCTGGTGCAGTGCTTGCTCTGAGGATCAGCACTCTGAGGGGGTTTCAGTCCCTGGGGATCAGAGACACTAAATCTCTTCAGAATGTTGCACGAGGGCCAAAGCTGCAGGGTGAAGGAGTGTTGCTTGCTAGAAGGGCAGCCTACGAAATACGGATAGAACTCAGCTCAGTTCTGGGGGCTGACACGGATTTAGGCATCTGTCTGTTTTGTGTTGGTTCATAAGTGATGGCACCAGGACAAAATTTTGACTAAGTGCTACCTAATTTGGATTTTAGGAAAACAAACAAGAGAGTTGCTGAATAACATCAGTCATCTGACAGAGAGAGATGGGAGGAAGAGGAAAAAGATGTGGTAGCATTCACACTGACTTAATCTCATGAAGATCAGACAGTGAAGCGACCCCTCCACCCCAGGAAACTGTCCCAAATGGTTATCACCGAGCTGTTTTGCTGGGAATGTTTCTTCCCAAAATTCCAATCACAAGGATACTTCACAGAGATCACAAAGCCTACCACCCAGCAGGAAAGGGAAAAGGGGTGAAAGAGGCTCTTCCTGGTGTTAGGAAAATTAATCCACAAACATCATTGGTTTATGTCCAAAAAGGAGACAGAGGAGTCCTTTCTGGCTTTATTCAAATAAAGGGAGAGACCATGGGGCATTCCCCTGGGACCTCTTGAATTTTTGGAGGATGCAGCCTCCCTTTTTAACCTGATTTTCTGGCTGCATTTCCCTTCTCTCTTTCCCCATTGCCTGAGGTACTTGAGAGGTACAGACTTCCCGATACCAAAGATTTCCTTCTAATGTATAACCCTCCCTTTTAATTTTTAATTCTTATGGAGTTTAGGGGTTCTTCTTCCCCATTGTTTCTTTCATCTCTCAATGTCTAATTTCATTTATAAGCAAACCTGAAGTTTATTTGTAAAAGCAAACATCTTTTTCCGTTCATCAATCAGCGGAATCCTTCCGATTGTTCCTTTTATCTCCCAGAGCTAGTTTTATCTACCAGCAGACCCACAGCTTGTTCGTAAAGACAAATCCGCTATTCCTCTCACTGGGGTCTCTTGCTGCTAAGTGGCTGCTCCCTTGAGGCCTTTCCAAACCCCCATCCAGAGGGGCAGCATTCCCGGGAGGGCTGCGAGGGTTTGTGAGGCGAGCCCTCCCCGGCGCCTCGGGGGGCTCGGAGCAGAGGGGCCGCAGGCCGGGCAGGTGCTCCCGGCTCGGGAAAGGCAGGCACGGGGAGGAAGGCGGAGCAGGGACCCTTCGGCACGGCCGCACCGGGGGCAGCCCTCGGGAAGGGCAGGCACAGGGAGGAAGGTGGAGCAGGGACCCTTCGGCATGGCCGCACCGGGCACAGCCCGCAGGCAGCGGCTGCACACGGGCCCGAGGGGTGCCCTGAAGGCCGGGGCGCTGCGGCCGCCTCCCCTCACCCCAGTGGCGGCGGTCACAGCGACACCTGGGCCCGCGCAGCTCCGAGCCCCCGGGGGCCGCGGCGGCCGCGGGCCCGCCCGTCCGGGGCGGGGCTGGGCGGGGCGGGGGCTCGGACCAGCCCGGCCGCGGAGCCGGAGCCGGAGCCGGAGCTGCCCGCAGGTGCGCAGGTAGGAGCCGCTGCCGGCAGCGCCAGCCACCCTTCCCGTGCCGCTGTCGCCCCGCCCTGTCGCGAATGGTGGCCGGCGCCCCGGGCGCGGTGCGGTGCCCCGGAGCCGCCGAGGTGCGAGCGGGGCAGGGCTGGGCGGGGGGCGCCGCGGGGGCTGCGGCAGAGCCGGGAGCGCCGCGCTGCCCGCCCTGGGTCACACACGGGCCGGGTAAGCGGATTAGAGCCGCTCCAGCCAGGGCCCGGAGCAGCCGGCTGGGGAACGGCTCTCCCGGGTCATGGTGTCGGCATCCCGCCCGCCGTGAATCCGGCCCTTCGCGCTGCGGGGTGTGCTGGTGGCACAACTCGGCGGGGTCTCGGCCAGGCTGCTGCAGAGGGGTCTGTGAAGGAGCTCACCTGGGCTGAGGGTGTGGGTGGGACAGGTCCTGCTTCCCCCGATCCTGTCAGGATGTCCTGTCAGGATGTGCAGGCTGTGTCCGGTTAAATTCCCTGGAGGGAATTGAAGGTGTCGAGAAAGGCCCTTCGGCTGTGCTGGGGTGCCTCAGGGAAGGAAGGACCAGATCCTCTCTCTGAGTGATAGAAAGGGTATGATAGAAAGGGTAGTGATAGAAAGGGTGCCGATGTCCCAGGGGTGCTTGGGATCTCAGCCTTCGCTTTTAGTTAGCGCATCGTGCTTCTGCCAGACCTTTGATTCAGAGCCCTTAAGATATAGAGGTTGCAGAAATTATGAGTTAACCTTTCTGCCTTTTTGGTTTTTTATTTGGTTTTTTTTTTTTTTTTTTTAGTTTTTCTTTGTTTTGTTTTGTTTTTTTTTTTTCCTTTTCACGCAAAGCTGCTTGTGAAAGTGACCCTAGGGGTTGTCTGGTCAACATTCACGCAGTCCTCATGGCATGGCAGAGCACGCATGCATGGTTAATTAGGAATAGCTATTCAATATGGAGGAGGGCAGTGTGTGGAAGGTATATCCTGACACCCACTGCCTGTTGTGTCTTGCTCAAGCAGATGACAGTGCCTAAAAGAAGGGGGCTTGATTCTTGCCCACTTTCTGCCTTTGGGTAATGGGATGAAGACAAGGGACTCCTATTTGCTTGACAAATGTCTTGCTCCTGATTTCACTGCTGAACTATTTAAAGTCAAATTGTTTTCTTGTGGTTTATCCATGCCCAGCTGTCAGCATTTTCTGAACCTGGGTGCTGAAAGTGCAGTTGTTTCATTTCCCCTTTTAAGATTCTTTGTGCTGCAGTGTTTGCTTTTCAGATGCAGAGCAGGGATGTGTGCCTGTAAGAACATCAGTGTTTTCAATGTTGTTTTTTTTTTTTTTTTTTCTTGGAAGAAATGTCATGTCTGTGGTTCTCTCTCTTCCCCCAGCCATATCCGGGCAGCTCGAGATTGCAAGATTGCAGTTTGGTCCAGCAGAGAGACTTTAAGGTTCCAGTCCTGCAGACTGAAGCCATGAGCTGTGATTGCAGGTTAAGTGGGAGCAAAGAAAGCTCTGTGAGAAAAGAGAAAGATGATCCTAGGCAATATATTGGGAAGGATACACTGGGAGGTGGCAGGTGAGGAGGCTGCTGCTGCAGTGGAGGGCTTGGACCAGGACTCTCTGAGTGCACACTCCTCTGTGCTACTGATTTCCAGTGTGATGTCTCAGGGAGCAAATCACTGGCCTTGGTGTCTAAAATGGGAATAATTGTGGGCTTTTGCTGTCTCAAGAAGATTTGCAAAAGTCTCTCTTTACCTTAGGTCCCTGCAGGTTGCAGGAGAGGTCACCTGAGGTTCAGGGATGAGGGCAGGATGAGAGTTGAAAAGGAAGAGAACATTGGGAACAGGTGAAGAGAGAAGGGCAGAGTGAATGGGAGGAGAGGAAAAGACTGATGCAGCTTCAGAAACCATGAAAGGGACTGTTCAAACAGCTGTAGGTTACCTCACATGGGGCTTATTGCACATTTTTAGTGCTGAGCTTGCTGCAGGATGCTCCTGCCTGCCAGGGAGAGGTGTGGGCTGCCTCTCCCATGGGGAGCAAAGGGAAGGGAGCAAAAGCCTGGAGGATGTGGGCTGATCTGCTGCAGTGGTGGGGAGAGTGTCCAGCATCCTCCCTGCAATTTCCTGAGCTGGGGCAGGTCCAGGTACTTAGGGAGAGAACTTCTGCTCTTGCTGTATTATTTGTTGCTTCCAGTGAGGAACCACTGGTATTAATAGTGGTGACTGCTGAACCAGAAGAGCCGGTGGCCCTTCAGTTTTGGCACCGCAGGACTGCAGGAGTGGGTTTTGTCTGGCCAAGACACTGAGGATGGCCACAGCTTTGTCAGAGAGATCCTCCCCAGTGTGGTCTTGGCTCTTAGAGGAGGTTTAATGTGGTCTCCTGCAGGAAAGTCTGTCTCTGAAAATATTTCAATAGACTTAAAAAGTAACAATCCCTCTGGATGCAGTGCAGAGGCTGCTCACACAGGCTTGGTCTCTGTTTGACAGCTGGAAGTTGCTCTCTTTTCCCCTCTGTCCCTTGTGTTTGCTTGAAGGGAAATGCTGTATGGCTTCCTACTGCAGCTCACCCAAACACCCTACAAACTGCAATTTATGGTTGTAGCAGCTTGAGACACTGGTAAACAAAGGAAATTAGTTCCTACAACTAAGGAATGCTGGCAATGAAGTGGTGAACACCACAGGAATGCCTGTCTATGCTGCCTTACCTCCTACTTTGCCTCTCAGGGCAAATGATTTCCACAGAGTCAAACAGAGTCAAAAGACAATCCCTGTGCCAGAGAGGGCCACTTCAGTGGGGTGACAAGAGCCAAGTCATGGGTCCTGCATGTCCATTCCTTGCACCTCACCCTCTGGGCCTCTTTGCTGCTCCTCTGGGGCTTTGGTGGTTAATACCTGAAGAAGAGGACCTCTTTCTGTGGAGGAGGAGTAAGTCCTCAGGCTGAAGAGGTTGGTGAGGGAAAACTGTCCTGAGAAACAGTGTGCTCTGCCACAGTCCCTAACAGCTCACCGGCCTTGGGTGTTTTCCCCAGGACAAGTTGCATTTACCAAAGGAAATGCTGCTCTGAGGGGACAGTGTACCTCTCTCCAAAAGTGTAGAGCTGCAAAGTGCAGTGAAGAAAGGAGCTTATGCATCCAAAAGGTGAATAGGAGAGGGGTGAAAGGGATAAGAGAGATGAAAGACTGGGTAATCAGGTGGGAGAAGCCCTGCTTACATGTGAAACTCCGTAGCTTGAATGTGTTTCTGTTTGATGGGGAAAAACCAGTGGCAGAGTAGAAAAGGCAGGGGAACCTGGAATTTTTCTGGCCTTACAGGGCGTGTACTGTCTCATCCATAAACTCCAGAAGGAGACAATATGATCAGGAATAACGTTCTGCCAAGTCTGTTCCCCTGGGCTTGTCTGTTTTTCCTTACCTTCAAAGCTATTTGTAAGGCAACACTTGAAGTTTCACCTCCCTGCTAAGTGTTCTTTGCCACGCCCAACACTTACATTGTTTTCCTGATAATGGGACAAATCTTTGGGGCAGATTTCCTTCCCCCTTCTGATGTAATGTGTGTCTTGGTTTTGCTTGCTGGTGCACTTTGGAAATAATTGAAGACATATAGTAATTTTTGGAACTGTGGAGCAACTAAAACACCTTGATCAGTTTATTAATACCCTGTCAAGAGCTCTCTCTGTACGTTATGGGAGGAGAAGCACTCAATCTGCTTGTTGCTGCTTCATTAGATTGGGGTGGTTGAGGTGGAGGACAATCACTGGACAGCTGTCTGCTCAGTGACTCTGACTTCCTGGGCTTTGCCATAACATCAGCCTGCATTTCTGTATTGCTTGCAGAGCAAGGAGATGGTTTCAGAGACTTTTCTTCACAGCACAGCTAAAGCAGGGAGAGCTTTGCTGTCTTTTTTTTTTTTTTTTTTTTTTTTTTTCCCAGCAACTCTTTAGTTTGGGGCTTGGCTGGGAGTTTGAGGTAAGTGCCCTTCTCACAAGCATCCCAAACCAAAGGATTCTCAAGGGGAAGATATGCCCCTGTGGTCATGGTGGTGGTGGTGAGACTGTGAGTTTGGGCTGTGTTGAGTCTCTGCTAGAGATTTCCCCTGTGTCTCAGAGGTCTGGTGAAAGTGGCTCCAGTCTTGAGTATCTCTGTGTTAAGGAAACTTTGCTCTCTGACCACCCAGAGGCCACTCTATCAGTCACACTCCCACCACCCCAGGCTGGTATAGAGGCCCTTTCACAGTGGGTGGTTCCATAAAGCTGATGTGTGCCTTGCTTGACTCCCCACACACCCCACATTTGCAGTCAGACAGGTTTTCCTCACTGGCTGGATCTCAGGATTCCCACAGCAGAGTCCCAGGAGCCTGGATCCTTTAAGGAATTTAATCATGGTGCAGTAACACCATAACAGCTTGAATTGATGCCTTCAGGGGGACTCCCTGCGCTGAGAAATCCCTGGCCTTTTATACTCTCCCAGTCTGTGTGCCCCTTCCAGTTGTGATATTTAGTTTGGGGCCTTCTGACTGTTTATTTGGCTTCTGCAGAGTCTCTGGGTGACCAGCCACCCTTGTGCCACAGGTCTCCATGCCCTTTGCTGGGCAAAGGGTGGATGCCAGGTCATGGCCCCTTGCACATGGCTCCAGCTACCACCACAACCTGCAGCTCCCACTGCAGCTGCTCACCAAGCTGCCCCTTGTATTCCTGAACATCTGCATTTGGAGAGAGTAAGGCATCAGCCCTGCACACACTGGGAGGGCTCACTGGGAGCTGGTTGTCACCTGGCTTGTGCAGCCCCTGGGGTCAGGAGGAGCTGGGGTGGCTGTGTCTTGCAGTGAGTGTTCCCTAGCAGAATGGGATCCCTGGGGCAAGGAACACACAGCACCTGCACAATGCAGCTCTGACCTGCACAGTGCAGCTCTCCTCAGCTCACCCTGGCTGCTCCTGCCTGGTTTCAGTGCCTGCTGCCCCAGCTCCTCCTGTCTGAGCTGGATGTTTCCTCTGTCTTACCCAGCTCCTCTCTCTGCCTCCTTTACCTGTTTGCAGGCTGAGGGTCACGACTGCCCAAGCCCTGCTCATGGTATGAGTGGGACCTCATGGAAGTCAGTGTGATTTGGCACAGGTCCATGGGTCAGAGCCTGCAGAACACCCTTTAGTCCCGTGGTGGCAAACCAGATTAATTTTTCTTTTCTAGCACCCAGGAGTGCGGTCTGGAAGCGGGGTGTGCCTGGTTCCTGCAGCGCCAAATGCGAGACAGGCAGCCACAGCCCACAGGAGTTGAGAGTCGGCGTCTCTGGCTGTAAACAGCACTAGTTGCTAAATGGCCTGTAAGTACTTACACCCATGTGGGACTGGGGGTGAAGGTTGTGGGGCAGCAAGAGGCACAAAACCAAGGGCACCTTCTGAAGTATGGTGGGATGCACTGGCCTCAGGGCCCAGCAGTGCTGCAGGAATATCTCTGGGTCAAACACAGTGGATATCAATATGTCCTTTACTGCCCCTGCTTTTTGGTGATTAGAAGGTTTCGTTCCTTTGTTGCACTTGGCCCATATCTGATAGGTTTATGTTGGTCAGAGCATTTCATTAGCACGCTGAATGCAGTGTATGAAATGAGACAAGAAACATGTACTGATGTTGCCATGGGTGAAAACATTGCCTTTCAACGTTGTTGCAGGATTCCTGAAGCATCTCTCCTGCTTCCCCCATGCACAACCCAGAGATGTCTTTACCTTTTCCCATTCCTCTTGTATAAATGAAATGAAAATGGCATTTCTGCACATCTGTGAGATGGTAGGTGGGTACCTGGAGCAAGCAGAACGTCCTACCCTGCTGACAGAGGGGATCACTTTTTTTCTTGTTTCCCCACCATTTTGTTATGTATTTACAAGCCTCTGTCACATCTTATCTCTCTCATTGTGCACTCACACTGGAAACCTTGAGATAAGCCTGAAAACGCCCTGCTTTATTATGTTGGCATTTGTGACTTGTGGGTGGTAGGTTATGTAATGTGCTGGTTTGTATCCACTCAGTTACAGTGATTAGCTATCAAGTGACTGGGGTTATTTTTGCTTTTAAAAGCAACAGAGATCTATAGTGCCCCCTCCCAAAAAGACTGAATGTATTTGTTCCCCTTTGATTGTTGCTGACTGGCAGCAATTCTTTATGACTTGCTCTGTGTTTTGAACAGTGTCCTCCTTCTCACAGAGCTCCTGCCTTTGTACCTATTCTCTGAAATAACCCAATGGCCTGGTGCTGTGAAATGCAGGAGTGCTGCTCTGGCTTGTTATGCATTTCAAATGCATCTGCATGCTTTAGTCTTAAAAAAGATGTATGATTCTCTTAATGTGGTAATTTTGTCCTTCCTTACATTCATGTTCTCTGGTGAAAGGAACTTCAGGAGGAGCCTGTAACTTTGCTTGGCAGATGGAATTAAGATGTCCATATTAAATGAACCTTGAGCAAGCAGCAGTATATGTTTGGTGAGCTGCCTGCTGTAATTGAAGTGTGTACATTAGGGGAACGGAAGCTTAATTGGTTGAGGGTGTATAGCAGGGCAATGGTAAAAAAAGCAGAGCAAGCAGCTGACAGTCTAAGCAGATTTAGACATAAAAATGGAACTGGAGATGAGTAAGCTTGCATTGAGAGAAATTCTCAAGGCACACACCGGGGCAGTGCTAATGTGAAACTCTTTTCAGCTCTGCAGCCTGACTCAGATGGCAGCAGGAGCACACCTCAACAGGGGTTTTGCAGTGCTGGTGTGAGAGGTGTGTCAAGAGGGACTGGAAAACCACATGTGAGCTTTGGAGAAGGTGGGCTGGGTCAGCTGTGATACTGAAAATGTTTTGGTTGGTTTTGTGAATCCATTGCACCATGAGGGCTTTCTGTGCCTGCCTGTGCAAGCCTCAGTGATGGAAGACCAATGGCTGTGGGAAATGACCAACTGCCTTTTGGATGCAGTGTGGTTATTTGGGAGAACATGGGCTGTTGTTGCCAGCTGGAATTGACTCCTCAGATTTGGCATCACTGGACATTGCAGCAATGCAGAACAGAGCTGTGGAGAGGAAGTTTGGCTTGATGTCATCCCTGTGGAGCAATTAACTGTCAAAGAGTTTGTTTCTACATTTCCCATAAAGAATTTTGGTACTTTTTCCTTTCACTCTTGGCACTTTGGCTAAACTAGTGTGGTGCTGCAGGAGAGGATGATGTTTGGGTTCCTTGTTCTGTTCTTCCTGTCTGCTTTCAGAAGTGCACAGAGGTCTCCCAGCTTGAACATACTGGGGATGTCCCTGAAGAGGACAAGGCTGACCCAAAGGCAGCTGCTGACAATGGTGTCTGCTGGACACTAGTGCAAAGCTAGGCAGGTTGGGCACATGTTCAGGGTTTCTCCTTTGGAAGAAGCTGGGATTACATGTGATTTTGTTCCTGGCACCTGAATAACACAGCAGGGAATAGTGAGGAATGTGCAGGAGCTGAGCCGTGTTTTTAAACCATCCTCTCCCCATGTGGAGAGGCTGAAACATATCCAAGCCATGGCCAGCATTAAAAGGTGTTGCTGTTTGAGGACATGGAGGAAGAGGACCCTTCTTTCCTGTTTTTGGTATTTCATCTGTCAGATGCAGGTGGCTTCTTTCTTTTTAACTGGCTGCAATTAGGGTCTCTGAGCTATGGAGCTGGCTTCCCATCAGGACACTGTGCTCTGCACTGATTGCTCCTTTAATATGCAATGATTTCAGATGTCATTTTCTGTCAGTGGCTGATGGAAGGGGACTCAGTGTGGCACAGTGAATATTAAACAGAAGGCTGTTTTCCAAGGAGATGGGTCTGTAGCCGTATTGCTGTGACTCTGAGCAGGTTGGGCACTAGCCTTGGCCTCGCTCCATTTTCGAGCTCAGCACAAAACAGTGGTTATCTCGACAGAATTCTCACATTTCCCCACTTCTGGTGTGGAGTCCATGTCCCTGTGTGCTGCCTCTCTGCTCTGCCTGGGGGAAAGCCCTTGCCAGCTCCCTCTGTGCACGACAGGCAGTGCTGAAATAGCTTGTGAAGGCTGCTGCTTCCATGCTGGGAGGTGGAGGAGCTGCAGGAACCCAATATGAGGACAGGTCTTATGGCTACTGTTTGCTTTTATTGTGTAAATGAAACTTCTGTGCCTTTCCAAGGGTGAAGGGTAAATAATAAGATGTGCCAGCCCCGATATGAAAGAATTGTGTTACCTTGGCTCAGTCCAGCCACCACCAGAGACCAGAGGAGAGTCAGGCACAGCAGTAATTACCTTGCAGGGCAGACAGGGGCTGGAACAGGACGTGGTGTTACCTGCCTGCTCCCTTCAGCCAAGTCAGGAGGGGGGAATCTGGCCCCAGTTATCACGGTCTCCCTTGTGAGGGGTGCTGGCACTTGGGCACTGTGCTCCCAGAGGCTGTCAGGGACATGGTTCTGTGGCAGGTGGGGCAGCTGCCACCTGGAAGTGGTCCTTGAGATTGCTGTCATGGGTCTCCCAGTGCCACCCAACACCAGCTAAGGAATGCTGCTGCAGTGCTGCTGAGCAGCAGGAGGAAAAGGCAAGGGCAGCACTCCATGGAATAGCTGCAAGCACAACAGCAGGAGCTGTGCGGGTTATAGAAATGTGAGATGCTGTGTCTCCTGTGCTGGAGGAGAGGAATAGAAGTGAGATGGGAAATCTAGTCCTTGCTGATAATTTCTTCTGATCTGTTTGCTGTGCTAAAGATCTGGATGCACACTGGAGCTGCCTGCCTTTTAAATCAGCATGCTTAATACTTGCATCATTTCATGCTCCTTGTCTGCAGTTCTCTCCACTCCCAGGTCAGAGAAGAGATCATATCTGCCTGCTTTTCTACATCTTTTAAGGTTTGGAATTCAGCCTTATCTTACTCCAGGCTGTCTGTACAAACAGCACCAAAACGTGGTCTCATGGCTTTGTGCCAGTGAGGTGTGATCTGGGCACTGCCAGGGTGTTGTTTTGTACCCCTGCTAGGCCATTTGCAGGGAGCACAAGATAGCTGACCTGTAGAGGTGAGCGTGCCGTGCCTTCTACAGAGTGTGGGGAGCCTCACTCCAGCTCTTCAGCCTCAGTCCCAGGGAGTCAGGGCAGGAATCGGTGCCTGGGACCCCGAGCAGTCCAGCCAGCATGTCCTTGGCAGCTTGGGGTGCCTTGGGGGAGCTGGGGGCTGCTGTGACATGGGGAGGGTGCTGACTCTTTTCTGGGTCTTCAGAGCAGGGAGCAGACCATGGCTCTGTGCTGCAGGTGTAGGAAGGCCAGGGGAGTTGAGAGGAGGAGGATGACAATGTGGGTCCTTTCTTCTGTAGGGCAGAGGGATGGGTCATGGCTTTAAGGACCTGGATGAGGTAATTGAGCTGCAATGCAAGCAGGCTCCAGTGAGAGGCTGTCATCTCTAAGTTGTCCTGGCACCCCAGCGTGCCTCACTTTCTCCCTCATGCTATGTGGGTGCTGTTGGGGAATGCCTGCCCTGCAGCAGGGAGGGGGCAGAGCACAGGGACACAGGCACTGCTGCCCTGGTGAACGTAAAGCTGGAGCTGTGAGCCTGGTGTTGTTCCCCTCTCTTTGTGTCTCTTGGCTGTGCTGCTGCCTGGAGGAACATTTATGGGGGAGGAGCATGAGAAAATACTTGATCCATTATCAAAGGACTCTCATGGAGATGCAGGACTCTCTATGTCCGCAGCACAGCAGCGCTCCTGAATTGCACAAATTACAGGGGCAGCCCCGGCATTCCAGATGCTCGTCCAGCATGATCTTGCCTGGAGGACAAACGCTGTTCCTCGGGAGGCGCTGTCCGCAGCATCCTCGCGCCACATGCAGGATTTCACCGTGCCTGCATGTCCAGGGCTGATGCTGCTGGCAGCCTCATCCCGGCTCTCGACAGCTCCAGCTGGGAGTCGGCGCTGGAGCTCGGCTCCGCTCTAGATGTGGCCAGACGCTATTTTTAGCTGCTTGCTGTGGCCAGGATGGGAGCTGGTCGTGCCCTTTGTGGGGATGATGCCAGCACGGGCATCCCTCTCTCTCCATGCTGCAGCTGAGGCAGTGTGTGGAATCGATAATGATCCCGGGTAGGAGGCTGCCTTGCCTTGTGCGTGTGGGAAGTAGCAGGGAATCAGAGCTGCAGGTCTTCTGGTCACCTCGCACAAAATCCTTGAGAGAAGTGCTTTGAAAACCACTCAGATTCTGTAGGTGTGGTTGAGAAGTCTCCCGCTGCAGGGCTCAGTGCCTCGGTTGTTCCAAACCGCGTGGAGGATGCTGCCTGCGGGCACAGCTTAACCCCTTGTGGCCGTGAGCAGCTCGGTACCTCGGCACTGCCGTGGGATGCCCTTCCTGCTCTCAGAAGAGGGGGCTGAGGAGGGTGGGTGCCTCAGCCCCCTGTTGTTACATTGTTCTTTGTTTCTAGCAGGTATGGATGGAAAGAAATGCAGCGTGTGGATGTTTTTACCTCTCGTCTTCACCCTGTTTACATCAGCTGGATTATGGATAGTGTAAGTTATCTCCTGCTGGTTATCTGGGAGGCTGCCTCTCATTAAGGAGAATCTTTTGGGGGTGCTCTGCCCTTACACTGCTGTGGGGCTGGGAAGGCACATGGTAGGGGCAGGGGCCAGTCTGTGCCACTTCATGGCTTGAAGCATCACATTTTTATCCCTGAGTTTCTGCGCTCCCCAGGCCAAGCTGCTGACCTCGCTTTCTTCCTGGTGTGTGCTACTGGGAGCTGCCTTAAAAGAGACAGCCAAAAATGTAAAATTTTCCTTTAATTACATTTTCTTTGAATGACTCAGCAGAGCTCTTGGAGAAACACTGAAGCCCTGCTTTGGGGTAGAAATTCAAAATCTGCAGCATCCAGCACCACACTGAAAATCTGCCAGCAGCTTAGTGCTGACACCTCACTTTCTCCCTCATGCTTCTTACCAAAATGCACATAAGACATGCACCTCCCTGAGCTGGGCTCTCTCCAAGCATGCAGGCAGATGACTGCAGCATGAATTTGGGAGTGAAAAATGTGTGATCAGCAGCTGTGCTCAGGCTGAGGGGCAGTTGTGTTATAGGATGTGGCTTTGGCCATGGTCTATGGATGCTGTTTTTCAGCAGCAGGGGCAGCTTAAGCCTTTTGTCTGACCTCTACTGCTTGCTGTTTTTCTCATCCCATCCCCTCTCTATTAAAACTGCTTTTGTGGATGGAGTACCATAGTAAACCTGATGAATCAAAATGACTCAAAGTAAAAATGAAAACATTCCCCTGGCTGGTTGTTTTTAAAGCAGCTCAGTTCAGTGACCCTGTTTGTCTACTCAACCATGCAAACCAGATACAACACAAAGGAAGGCACATGGACTGAGAAATAATAAAACTGCCTGCTTGGGCAGAGGAAAACACAGGATCCTCCAGCAGATCCTGTCAGTGGGCTTGAAACACTTAATGTGTTGTTTGAGTGATATTTAGAATGGAAGCTAGGATGAGGTTTTTCACTATTTCCTTATTTCTTTTCCCTTTTTCTTGACAGGTACTTTATAGCAGTGGAAGATAACAAAATTCTCCCACTAAGTGTACCAGATAGGTAAGAGCTGTTTGTGAGCTTTATATTCAATCACTTGTTTCTTTGAAATAATGAAACAATAACAGCAAAAAGGGAAAGAAAACCTTGAATCTTTATTCCTGTTCCTGTGTCTCTTAGGAAACCTGGTCCCAAAAGACCGCCTTATATAAGGTAAATGAATTCTTTTCTTCCAAGTACTGCTCTGGTTCATGTGTCTCTGTTTATGTGTCTCTGCCATCCTGGAGTTACAATGATACACTTTATATTTTCAAGTATTGCAGGTGATGCACCTCCTGCAAGCTGTGTGTTTAGTCAAGTCATGAACATGGCAGCATTTCTAGGTAGGAACCACAACTGGAGTTTCTTTCTTTCTGTTTGTTTTAAGAGTCACTGAAACTTAAGTAATATCCTGTACATATTCTTCTTGAATGTGATGATGTGACACCTTTTGAACTGTATGTTTCACTGCTGCTTCTTTCTATTGCAAAGAAAGAAATGTGACAGGGGAAATGCAACCTCCAGACTGCAAATCTGTGTCGTGGGAGGCGTGATGGTAGGTGACTGTCTTGGCCTTGGTGATCGTGAAATGGTTGAGTTTAGAACTTCTGCTGTAATGAGAAAAAAGGAATTTAGGGAATCAAAGCAGAATTGATCTCCTAAATTTCAAGAAAGCAAGCTTTAGGCTCTTCAGGGAGGTACTTAGCAGAATATCTCAGGAATCTGCTTTTGAGGGTTTAGGTGTGGTCAGTGTTTAAGAACCACCTTTTAGAAGCACAGGAGCAGGCAACCCAGCTGTGTGGGGTTGTGCTCAAAGAGGGTGGCTTAAGAGGAGAAAGCCATTATGTGGTCTGTGGGAGAGAGGTTAGGCTTTGCAGGAAGATTGCAGATCTGTGGTTTGTATATGCAGGGAGAAGACAAGAAAGGCCAAAGCTCAATTTGATTTAGAACTGGCCAGAGTTGTTTCAGACAACAAGAAGAGTATTCTTTAAGTATGTCAGTGGCAAAAGGAGGCCTAAAGAAAATGTTGGACAGATACTTGTTAAAGGCTGTAACCTGACTAATAGGAGTGAAGAAGAGGAGAAGGCGTTGAATGCTTTTTCTGCCTCAGTCTTTAATAAAATGTTGATTTTATTAAAGACTGGACACACTTGTCCAGTTCTTGGGGTTGAAGGACTACAAGACTGGGAGCAGTGACTGTCCATTTGTGAGCACTGGGATTGTCATGGGCCAGATGTGTCAGCTGAATGCTCACAAGTCCCTTGGTCCCGGATGGGATTCATCCCAGAATACTGAAGGAGGCAGTGAATGTTAGGGCAGGACCCCTCTCTATCATCTACCAAATGTCTTGGGATTTTGGGGAGGGCCTGTTGACTGGAAGCCAGCCAGTGTTATTCCAGCCTAGGAGAAGGGCATGAAGAAGCCCTCTGAGACCTACAGAGCTGTTGGTCTAACCTCAGTTCCTGGAAAAATGATGGACAAGATGATATTGACACATTTAAAGAATGATGCGATCACCAGGCACAGTCAGCATGGGCTCCCAAAGGGAGAGTCCTGTTTAAGAAGTTCAGTATCCTTCCATGATAGGGCCACACACCTGGTGGATGAAGGGAAGGTGTTGGATGTAGCTTTTCTGGATTTTAATAGGGCTTTTGACACTGTCCCTCAGCAGCCTTCTGGAGAAGTTGTGCACGTGTGAGATGATCGGGTTCACAGTGCACTGGGTGAAGAACAGGCTGAAAGACAGGGCTCTAGAGAAGCCCCATCTGGCTGCCATGCAGCCACCAGTGCTGCCCCTCAGGGCTCAGTTCTAGGGCCTGTTCTGTCCAATATTTTTGTCAACAATCTGAATGAATGATGTGAAGGCACCATGAGCAAGTTTGCTGGTGATCCCAAACTGAGAGGTGCTGTTGACTCTCCTGAGAAACCAGGTGCCTTCCAGAAGGATCTAGATAGCTGGAACATTGGGCAGTGATTAATGGGATGAAATTAAACAAGTCTAAATGCTTGTTTAATTTCATCCCATTAAATGACAGAGTAACACTGGGCTCAAGTATAGATGGAAGAGGATGCAGAAAGGGAGGTGTGGATCTCTTCCTCCTCAGATCCAGAGGCAGACATGGGAATGGTTTAAAACTGCTCCAGGAGGGGTTTAGACTGAACATTAGGAAGCATATTTTTACTGAGAGAGCTGTCAAACACTGGACTAGGATTCCTAGTGAGATGGTTGATGCCCCAAGCCTGTCACTGTTTAAGAAGTATCTGGACAATGCCCTCAATAACCTGCTTTAACTTTTGGTCAGCTCTGAGTTGGTCAGGTAGCTGAATTTGTTGATTGTTGTAGGCTCCTTCCAACAGAAAGAATCTATTCTGTTCTTATCTCTTCTTTGTGGGTAAAGTCAGTCTTTCCTCTGCTGTATTTGTGTACTTCTGAGAGCTGCTTTTAGCTTGTATCTCTGACCACCTTAGTTATGTCAAAGCTAAAGGAGAGGAAAACTACAGAACCATGCTAGAAGTATGGGAATTACTGAAATTGAAAATACCATTGTTTTGCTGGGAATGCTTTTAATCCCTTTTTGTCATTCTCATCAGATTTTAGAAAAAGATCACATCATTTCAGGAGTCTGTATTGCAGATACAGAAATTAAAAAGTTCTTGTACATGTGCTTGAGTAGTCACAGGTGGCTGTCCCAAACAACTGCCTGGGGATAGAAAATAGAAATCCTCTTTTTGGGGTGGAACAAAGTTCTCATTTTTAAGGATTTGGAGTGGATTGATTCACTAGAGTAATTTTGAGAGAGTAAATTCAACTGTTTTTGCAGTTTGGGTAATTTTCACTTACAATGCCCTTATTTTCCAAAGCCATGTTTTCAGTATTATACCAGGGATAATATATTTTCGATATTGTACCAGCACTTTTGTGGTAAGTGCAGATCTAATTTGCTACGGTCAGCTATTTACAACAATATGAGCTACTTGCTATTGATTTGAGCATGAGCATAAGAAGGTGTTTGCCAGCAAGCAAGCAAATTTTCCTGTTCAACTAAATTGGTTTTTAGTGGTCTGGCTTGAATCACATATGAAAGCCAACTGATTGCCTGGCTTTCTGTGTTGTTCCATGCACCATTCACTAGGGAGGGCAAGAATACATAATTTGAGTATCTTCTGGGGTTGTGCCGTATCATATGATGTATGAAATATCATATCTATCATGTATCATATACCACAGTGCTTGGGGGAGTTGTAATAAATGTTATTCCAGTCTTCATGGAAAGTTAATGCAACATTTTGGCTCATGTTTGTGGCAACAGAACTTGTTCCAGAGGAGGAGAAAAGGCAGTGGACGTTATGGCAAACCCTGAATAGAAATATGTATGGCAAACCCATATAGAAATATGTATGTGCGATTCACATGTATTGAATACAAGTGGGGTTTGACATCTGTCCTCCAGCTGAGCTCAGCACTTGTGAGTGGAGTGAAGCAATGCAAGTCCAGGTGCCATTAAGTGAATGCATGGTGTGCATGTGATGGACTGTGTGCTGGGAGCTTCACAGGCAAGCAGGAAGGTGTTCTTTCCCCCAGAAAATTTGCTAACAAAGCATAATGAGAAAAGGAAGCCTGGATCTTGCTGTGGCTGGATTACAAGAGAAATGCTTCCTGCGCTTAATCTTGTCCCCGATTAAGTAGGAGGGGGCTGTACAGAAGCACAAAGCTTGCCAGCCTGCAGGTAGAAAGAGGAGGAGGGGGCTGTGAGGCCCCAGGCAGGTGTTTGCTGCAGCAGGTTCTCCCTACTGATGTCCCCTGCCTTGTGTTTCCTTCCCAGCGCTTGTTGTGGCTGTCCTGCGCTTCATTCAGCTGAAGCCCAAGGTGCTCACCCCGTGGCTGAACATCAGTGGCTTGGTGGCTCTGTGCTTGGCCTCTTTTGGGATGACCCTGCTCGGCAACTTTCAGGTACTGCTCTGCAGGCTTGGACTGCGCTGTCTGTGATGTGACTGCCCCGCTTTCCTAGCGGCTCTGCTCGGGTCTTTGAGCCAGCTGTGATGTGAGCCTGGGAAAAGCACCAGCCTGTGGCATTCACATTCTCTGAAAAAATCCCTTCGCCCAGGATTCTTCTCCTGGGAAGCTGAGAAGCCTCAGAGAAAAGGAAAACAATTCTTATCTCATTTACTTCTCCTGTGTTGTGCTCATGTGGAATGTGTTTGCAGATTGTTTACCCACAGGTGATTGTTCCATTGGATTCTGGTGTGAGTTGTTTTGACTCTTTGGCCAATTGGGGCCAAATTGTGTTGGGACTCTGGAAAGAGTCACGAGTTTTCATTATTATCTTTTTAGCATTCAGTAAGTATCCTCTCTGTATTCTTTAGTATAGTTTAGTATAGTATTCTTTAATATAATATAGTATAATTAAGTAATAAATTAGCCTTCTGAGAGCACGGAGTGAGATGCATCATTCCTGCCTTTGTCAGGGCAGTTTCCAGCTAATACAGTTTCCAGCCCTCCCTTTACCTGCTCTGCCACCTCTATCTGCCACTTGTGAGCCGAGATGAAGGGCCACAATCACTTTTCACGTGTCTCCAGCAGGGTTTTCACCTGCACACTTAGACCTGACCTGCTGAGAGCCTCAGCAGGAGCCTCCTGAATCTCTTGAGCCCTGCGAGTCGGCACAGATGGCCCTGGGTGAAAGGGCTGAGCGGGAAGTTTGTGGACATATCTGTGCAAACAGATGCACAAATGCCCCTACAAATTTAGCAGACAGCTCAATGTCCTTCTTTTAAAACCATGTTGCTTTAAATCCACCTCCTGCTGTTTCTCAGACCTGCCAGGAGAGGGACACAGCAGAGGAGTGCCAGGACTTCTCTGGATGTGTGAGTGAGGGCCCTCCATTCCCCCTCTGTCCTGCAACGCTGTAGCAGCAAACATCTGCCACATCTGTAGGGGTGGGTGTCCCCTGTGATCACCATTGTGTCTGTCAGGGCTGCATGAAGATCGAGGTGTTAGAGTCAGTGGGGCTTGGGTTGGACTCTGAGGCTCTGTCTCTCACTGGGGTGCACATAATGACCCCCAGTAATGGCAGGAACTGAGAAAGGCCAGTGCAGGCTGGCTGCTTCCCAGTACAGAAATGGTACTTGTTTTGTGAAGGGTGAGGAGGATCTCTTTGGATTATACAGTTATTGAAGGAACTTGGTGTCCTTTACAGTTGACTTTTTTTTTTCTTTTTGAATAAGGTGTGAGATATTTTGACTTTTATGAACTTGGTCTTCCTAACTCCACAGCACAAGCCCAAAACCCAGGGTCTTGTTTTTTCACAAGAGCTTTCCAGCTAGGAATTATGAAGCCTTTGTAAGAGCTTTGTCTACCTCTGAGAAGAGTATTTCTAGTACAGGCACTAGGAAATGGTTTCAACTTCACTTTCCATTTTTCAGTCTTCAGAGCAAATAATTGTAATTTAACAGCAGATGCTTTGAATCTTGCCTGGCTATAAATTCTGATTATTCTGATATCTGATTCTAACTATCCATTCCATGTTAGTTACCTAGATCTTTTGCCAAACATGAAAACATGCTGTAATGAGACCTTAATCTATGCCTCTCCCTGCCTGACTGCTGAGCCAAATGTGGCATTAAATCATATTTCTGGAAAATTATGCATTGGGTATTTTAGAGGGACGTTATAGCTGTGAGTCCCTTGCAGTGCTGACTATCTTGGGAAAGGCAACTCAATCCCATTTTTGCCTGAATGATTATTTGTACCTACTCTTGAAAGAAATTCAGGGTAGAGAGGAGGGGAGATATCAGTGGAGGCACAGCAGCTAGATTGTTGTCCTGTAGATTGTGTCTTGTTTGATGGGTATTTGTTAAATCATCAAACAGGAATTAAGGCTGCAGGGAGGAGTTACAGACTGGTGGTTTCTTTTCTAGAAAAGCCTCAGAGGCAGAGGGAGAATGGAAATTGTTTGGCTTAAGTCCATGCTGGACTTTTTGAATGGAACTACAGCCTCAAGGAATATTTTTGCAGACTCTTGCTAGTTGAACCTGGCTGTCATTTTGCCTTGCAGTGTTGCACAGTCGGAGTGCTGTGGGACAGGGCAGCCCAAGGAACAGGGAAACACTGGCACTCCAGAGAGGTTGGGTTCATGTTGCCTCAGACCCCAGTGGCCCAGGATTTGGTGCAACTTGCCAAACCAGGATGGGCAGAAGAGGAAATTGGAGGAACTTGCCAAACCAGGAGCATGTATTTGTGTTTTGGCTTGTGCTAGCTCAGGGGAGTGCCAGGGCTGGCACTGAAGGTGCACAATTTGCGTCCATTGCAGAGAGCTGTACAAGACCCACAGTGGGTTGTCCTTGCCTGCCCTGGCCATCCCTTCGAGCCAAGGAAGAATTTATTTCTGAGCTCTGCATTTGTGAGTCTTGTCAGGGAGCTGTGGAGACAGTCCCCAAGCAACTGCATTTTCCACAGTGCTCTTGGGCTTTGGGCAAAAGATCTGCTTGACTGTGACAGCTGTCAACTCACCTTGGTTATGTTGCACCTTACCCCTCTGCCAGAAGAAATGATACATCATCTCAATCCAGTTAGCTCTCAGATAATTCCTGTTGTGTCCAGGCAATCACTGCTTTGTTTGTTGCTAGCTCTCCAATGATGAGGAGATCCACAACGTGGGCACATCTCTGACCTTTGGCTTTGGGACACTGGCATGCTGGATCCAGTCTGCCCTCACCCTCAAGATCAACCTGAAGAACGAGGGGCGGAAAGCTGGGATTCCACGGGTGGCTCTGTCAGCCAGCATCACCCTCTGCGTGGTGCTCTGTATCCTTTTGTCCTGCTCCCCAGGAGGCCAGGTATTGTGTCTGTGCTGCAGCAGCTCTTCTCACACCTGTCCTAGGATCTCAAAGCATTTTGGAATGCTAATCAGTCTGGCTTCATGGCACAATCCAATGTGTAGAGTGATGCTTCCAGATTTCACAGAAAGGGACAGTTTTTCAGGTGATCTAAACAGAAGGAAATATTTCAAAGTGTGTATTGAAAGGTGTTCCCAGTGCCTGTGGTGAGTGCAGTGATCTGATCCAGTTTCCACTGGGAAGCTCCTGGCAGGTACGGACCCCCAGCCAGGTCCCCACTTGCTGGCTCTGGATGCTCAAGCAAATCCTGACTTCTCTGCACCCGAGTCTTCCCCTCTGTAAATGTTTATCACCCTGATCTGCCATCAGGAAGCCCTGGTCTGCATAGGAGAACTGCTGTGCTCCATGGGCATCATTGGACACCTGACATCCCTTTCATCTCTAGCATCACATTCACACTCTCCTCATGATGGCTGGATGGGTGGGCTTATCCAGGTGACTTTGCTCAGATTTTTTTCCTTGTTGGCTTTCAAACTGGTTGGTGTCTCTGCTCCCACTTGTTCTCCTTGACTTCCCTCTTCCAGATTTCATCCTTATGGCTCAGGGCATTCACATGTATGCTTCCAGGATCCAGTGGGGCCTAGTGATGTGCTTCCTGTGCTACTTTGGCACCTTTGCAGTGGAGTTCAGGCATTACAGATTTGAGATAATTTGTTCTGAGTACCAGGAAAACTTTCTGAGCTTTTCTGAAAGCTTATCAGAAGCCTCTGAGTACCAGACAGATCAGGTGTAGCCTGTCCTCTGGCAGGGGGGGAGGGGGGCAGGTGGGGTCTCATGGGTGGAACATGACCTCATTTACACTTTTTTGATGAGTTTCTTTCCATGTGCAATCATGATGGCATTGCCAAAGGGCTCTGAGGGTGGCTGTCTCACCAAGAGCCAAACAAACAGAGGTGTCTGCTGCAAGAGGAGTGGGTCCATCTCAGTGGCAGCGTGAGAGTGCACAAGCTGCTTAGTTTGTGACTCTGAGTGGCTCTGTCACACTCCTGTTGCTCAAAACATTCAGCAGCCCCTCTGAGACTGGTCCTGCTCAGCCCACCCTGCAGAGAAGGAGCTGAAGGAAGCAGACTTCTCCTAACAGCAGAGTCTTCAGGGGCCACCTGCTCCCGAGTCACCAGACTGCATCTTCCCTGTGTTTCCCGGGTTGTTTTCTGTGCTGCCAGCCGGGGGAGCTTGGTAGGGGGAGCAGCAGCAGCTGTTTCTCCAGAACCTGGAATCAGACACAGAAGACCCCAGTGGACTGGCTTTCATGGCAAGCAGGCAAAGCAGCCAACGGTAAATCTGGGTTTGGAAGGAGCTGTGCTGTGATCAGGAAGTGAGACTTGGCTGGTACTGCTTTGTGGCCAGGCAGATCATCCCCAGGCCAGAGGGGTGACCCTGGGATGCTGTGCTTGGCTTCCTGGTGGGCACTGCTGGGAGTGAGGTGCTGAAATGAGGTGAAAACATCTGTGTGCCCTGAAGACAACCCAGAAGAGGCTGCTTCTTCCATGTGTAGTGCTTCCACCACACATTGTGTATAGTATTTCAAAAGCTTTTTAAAATTTTTCTTTTATGTTCACTGAGGGGGAAAACATTGTGTTAGAGACACCAGCCTTGTCTGCCATGAGAACAGTAGCAGTGCTTCTGGGCACAGGGTTTGGTTTTGCTCCTTGTGCAAGCCAAACTTCAGACATGCTGGTTTGGGCTCTGGGCCCCTCAGTGTGGCCAGCTGTCCTGAGTGGAGCCTGCTGCAGGTTTAAATGGGCTTCCAAGGTGCCAGGAGGGAGTTCTGGCACAGAGGCTGGCTGATCTGCCTGAGTGCTAGAGGTGCAAGGGAACAGCAAAACCAGAAGGGCTTCTCCCTCCCTAAAGGGAGGTTTCCAAACAGAAGGTCTGTTTTCAAAGGAGCTCAAAACCTGATTTTGGGAAAGCTTTTGGGTAGAGGAGTGATGGGAGTTGCTTCTCCCCATGGCTCCTATTTTCCTCCACAAATCAGGCTCAGCTTAGGTTTACATCTTGTCTGAGCTGCAGGAAAACAAGCAGAAATTAAAATGGTAGGAAAAGGTGCATGAAGGGGAACTTGTACTGTTCTGTGGCATTTCTGACAGAGAAAAGGCAAAAGGGCATTCAGTCTTCTGCAAAGGTCACAGGCCTCTCCTGAGAGGAAAAACGGCTGAGCCAAACTGTGTGTTAAGTAGAAAGCTTTCAGCCAGCCCTTTCTTTTCTGTGCACCAAAACTTGTTCTCAGGCAGCTGTTACAAATCCAGAGGATTTTTGGCCAACAGAGGGTTGTTGTGGACTGCTGAAGGCTTCCTCCTTGTAGCAGTGTCATGAGTGGAAGGCTTTCCCAGGAGGATGTGCTGAGAGTGGCCAAGGACACAGCTGTGTGAGGTGCCAGCTCCCATGGGGCTCATCCAGGGAGCTCCTCCTGGGCAAGGACAGGAGGGGACAGTCTGGAGAACATGCAGGTGGGATCCTCTTGCACTGGCACACACTCAATCCATATGGAGCACAAAATAGCAATTTGTTGTAAGGGTGTTCTACTGTAAATAGTCCACTGTGTCTTTTTTTCCCTGATTAATTAATACTTTCATTTTTTTATTTTAGCTTTTGTAATTTTATCAAAGAAAAAAAGATTATGTGGTTTTCTTTCCTTTTGCTCCTTTTCCTATATGCAATCCAAACTGAATTTCAGGTTTTTAGTGACAATTCTGTACATTTCTTAGAGTATTTCTAACAGCACATTTCAGTACAACTAAATGACAACCAATGTACACTAAAACATGACCACTAAATAAAGTGCTTTTATGGAGAAAGTGAGCTTTATTTTTGTCCCTACCCCAAGCATAGCTTTCTGATGGCAAAGGCAAAACAAAAGGTGAGTATTTATTTACAGTGTAATGATTAACATTATCACTTAAGGAAGCCAGGAACCATTCAGCCATGCAGATACACTTACTGTAACAGCACTAATTAGCAGGCTCTTTCTAGGAGCAGCATCACACCCACTGCACAGCCCAGAAAGGCATCTGGACTAGCTGCCCCACAGCCTGACCTGCTACTATTAAATTCTTAGAAGGGCCATGCTGGTACAGCTGGGTTTCCCCCCAAGTGCTTGTCTCTTCATTGTTCTTTACCCATCAGCCTCCCTCAACAGGGACAGTGTAGGTATAAATCAGAGCTCAGGAAGGCAGCAAGCACATCCTCTATTCTGGCTGGCCGTGAGGGCAAACACCCGTGCATGAAGTGCCAGCAGCAGGGAATGGGGAAACAGGATTTCAGACAGGAGTTTCAGACTGCTCTGACTCCACTGCTACCAGGTATAATCTACCTGTGGCTCTCACTCCTGCACTGAGCCACAACTGAAATCCTAACATGGCCAGGGAGGTAGTACAGCTTCCTTGGCAGGACAAGGCTGCTGCCTTAAAGAAAGGACTGGGGAAAGTGACAGCAGGAACACAGTGTTCACAGGTTTAGAAATAAAATAATAAAGTTTGCCTTTTAGGTGCTGGGATCACTGGTGCTAAGACAGGAAGGCTAAATGCTGTGATGGAGTGAACACAATGAAAGCAGAGTTGTGTTTTTATATACTACATTAGGAAAAGCTCCATGACCATCTGATCTACATTGGCACAATTTAGGTAAGGTGAAAAGGTCAGGGGTTTAATTCTCATCAAATGCAGCAGGATGTCTGCCCTCAGGAGCAGTTTGTCAAGGTCTGCTCACAGCTGACCAGTGCTATAAATGTGTGACTGGGTGATCTTGGCTGGAGTAGGAGCTCTGTAGGTCAGTGCTGAGATACTTCAGAAATGCTGTCAAGCTGACTTTGGGCTTCAGACAGTTGTATCCCATAGCCCAGCACCATGATGCAGCAGTGAAGTGTGTTCAGAATTTAATTTTTAAAGCTGTATTTATATATACTTGACTTCATTCTAGGTAGGCTGGCTGTGGAGCTCTAAGCAGCCTCCATATACAAGTTGTGCTGTTTTGTACCTAGAGCTGCTGCAGACACAGCCAAGGTACACATTATTCTGTGTCTAAAGAGCCTGCCTGCAGCAAGGGCTGGCTTCTTCTGTGGCAGCCTACTGTACTATAGCCCACAGCTGGCATTTCCCTCTGGGAATCCTAACTGTGAATGTTTTTGACTTAGCAGAAATCCTATCTGCAGGGAGAAGCTCACATATCCCCCCATAGTCCCCAGTGCTCCCTCTGGGACAAGGGGACAGGAACCTTGTTTGCCGACTGCTTTTAACAATGACAGAGCTCACGGTGGGGAATCGCAGCACCAGATTTCAGGGGATGAGTCTGGAGGAAGCATTCCCTTAACTAACTGCTAGCCAGGAAAGGGGAGGAACAGCAAGGCTCGTGGGTGCTGCTCCCTGTGGGCCCTGTTCCCAGCTCCAGCTGGCAGCAGGCCTCTGTCCTACTGCACCAGGGACCCCACACCATACTCTCCATCCATACCTGCCTGCACGAGGCCTAAGACATCATGTGGATTTGGTTTGAAATTCTGATTATGGACAAAATGACCTAACATTTCACAAGGACAATTAGGTGAAGCACAGTCTTTTGTGCGCGCACCGCTTTCCCTAAGTGGAGGAGGGCAAGAACAGTTCGGTGAAAGAGGAGATGAGGCTGTAATAGGATTTCTCATCGTCCGTCAGTCCCGCGTTGCCCGGTCTGATCACCACAGCCACGTGAGTATCCGCCTCCTCGGCTGCATTGGCTTCTGAAACAGACAGAGAGGGGACAGTGGAGGGGACAGCCCTTACTGACCTCTTCACTGCAGGGTCCCTGAGGCTTGAGGGTGCCCCAGAACACCCGAGCGCTTTTGAAGGCTGAGACCGAGAAAGCAGCGTTTGCACGTGGCAGGGCTCTAGAGAGGAACCAGCTCCTGGCAGACCTGCTGTGGATGGCTGCAGCTGCAGGAATGGAGCTGGCCTCACCATCCCCTCCCCTCTGCCAGCTGATGGCTCTCCAAGGCTCCTTGCAGGCAGCACACACCGTCAGCCTGATTCCTGCTCCATCAGCTCGATTCCTGTCATGAGGCTGTGGTCAGCCTGTGGCATTTGTGAGTCAAACAGCTCCCTCTCCCAGTCACTTCTCACAAGCTTCTTTTTGCTCCCTGAGCACAAAAGGCCACTGGAAGATGATCCAGGGAAAAGGAGGTAACCACAAGCTGCCACCAGCTCTGCTGCCAAGGCTGGGAAGGAGGTAAGGACTAACTCTGGGGGACTGAGCTGGCTCAGGCAGAGACCCAGTGCTATTTCTGCCAGAAAGATATTTCCAGCTAAAGCAGGAAATTAAATTAGCTTCTCAAGCCTGGCTTTCCATGGGTCAAGTCTTGGCAACCTGAAGCAATGTTTTCCTGCTGCTGAACACAACCTAACCATAAAGTGGCACAAAGAATCAGCCACGTAGCAACACAGCAAACACCACCCTTTCCCCTGAGCCCTGGCCAAACCACTGACCCTGTTTGTAAATGGGCCGTGCCTCAGCACTCTCTCCTGCCTGGCTGGTGCAAAGGCAGGCTTTCTACTTGACCTATTTTCCCTCATTGCAGCGCTGCACATGGACATCCCACTGCTGTGTGCAAGCCTGGGTGTGTAAAGGAGGAGGATGGCAGCAGCTAGAGGGAAGGTGGTGAAGCATTTCTGGGTGCTTGTGAGAAGGCAGCAGCAGCACACCTCTGAAGAGCACCCGCCTCCCCTGCACAGGTGAGAGGCAGCAGGACTGGAAGGTCACATACCTCGAGGGACATCTGTCAGGAAGAGGATGTTGTTGGTGGCACACCCAATACTGGCAGCAATCCTCCTGTAGCTCTCACTTTCTACCTTGGGGCCTATTTTGGTATCAAAGTGGCCATCAAAGAGCTGAAAGAGAGAGAGAAGCACAGGCCATTGCTGAGTGCCACCTGAAGAGCAGGGATAAATCTCCCTCCCTCCCTTTCTGCCATAGTAACGAGGGGTTGGTGCAGCCATGCTCTCACAGTCAACTCCTTAAGCTGAATTCCTATGGATCAAACTCACTGCCCCACCTTCCTGTCACGGAATTCATTCACAAAGTGTTACAGCAAGGGTGGTTGTGGGAAGGGAGTGCTCTGCAGGGCGAGAAGCTGTAAGGAAGGTGGTAAGGTTATCTACCTCTAGGATATCACCTTCTGTAGAGTATCCAAACAGAAGTTTCTGGGCTTCAACGCTGCCTGAGGAGTAGATATAGACCTTCATCCCTGCTTCCCGCCACTTCCTGATGGCTGGAACAACGTCCTCGAAGATTCTGGAACAAAACAGGGCAGCAGGTAAGGTGAGGTAAGCAGCAAACCCAGAGGCACCTGGGGGGACATCATTAGCCAGGCACTGTGACAATTTGTTTTGTCCTATTAGTTTGCAAGGGGACTTAATTTTCAATCTGCCCAGGGCTCCTGGAACCAGGTCTCTTGCAGCAGCAGGTGATGCAGAGCTGGGCAAGGAGATTTTAGAGATCTCACTCCTTGAATGCAGCCAAGAAGTCAGTTTTCCCCACAGTTTTTGGGTCACTGTAAGACAATTTAGCCTAGTTTTTAAAAACAAAACCAACAGAACATGAGTCTCTCTTGATTTGGTTTTGGATGTTTACATTTTTCTGTCAGCTCACCTCATTTGGCAAAACTTAGTGAATTTATGGGCTTGTTTTACTTAGAGACCTGAAATGCACAGCTTAACTAAGTATCTCTTAAATAAGAAGATCAGGCTTAATTTCAGTTGTCCCTACTTATGCATTCCTGTGTTGTGGCTGAAACATGAAGAGGAACCTGAAGACAAAAATAAGTGGAAAGGCAGGAAACACACAGGTAAAAGACAAAGCAGAAGGAAACAACTGAAAGGGTCTGACCCTGCAACCCTGGCTTGTTTATACTTGTTCCAAAATATGAGTGCAATTTGGGGATAAAGAATGCAAGACTAAGAAATGTAAGGAGCTCATACTTGTGACTCTTGCTTTACCAAGAAATCTCTCAAATATTGACTTATCTGCTGAGCTAGTGATGCTACTTATATAACAGTATAACAGTGGGGCTGTTCCCAGGAATAGCTTATGCAGCTCTCCTGCTAATAAACCTTAGGGAAGCTGCCCCCCAGAGCTGCCCCCAGGAGGGGGCACACAACTACTCACACAATTACTCACTCTCCTTTGACGTGCCCGGTGGCATAGGCTGCCCTCCACATGTGGCCCTGCAGCTGCTTCAGTGCCGTGGTTTTCCTGTCCAGGGACATCTGCCAGTGCACGTTGTCCACCACGGCCTGGATGACGCGCTCCAGCTCCTCCTCCCCGCTGCCGCTCTCCAAAGGGATGGGCACGGCCCCGTCCAGGCTGGAGTCCTCCTGAGCCTGCACAGTGGTGTCAGAGCACAGTGCTGACAGTGCCAAGGCTGTGGGGCTCACCCCTGCACAGGCTGTTTGCTAAAGAGCTGGGCTTGCTGATCCCTGCAGGTCCCCTCCAACTCAGACTATTCTGTGATTCTGTGCAATCATCCATGATAAAAAGAGGGCAGGGAAGAGGTGGAGCCTTTTCCACACCTCTAATGTAGGAAAGTGATCTAACAGATCTAACATCTGCATCTATGCACTGCTGTACAGGACACTGCTTGAACTGCACTTCACATGAGGGGTTACAACATTGTCTGCTCTTCTCAATGGAAAATTGAGACTCCAGTTGTGTTTAGAAATACTTGCTTGGACTGTACTTTCCAAACCAACCAATTAGCATTATTGTAGCTGTATTGTAAATACTCTAATGAGAACTATGCTTGCTTAAGTATTTAATTACTATAATTAAGGCAAAGAAGCAAATGCATCTGTTGGCTTCAGCCACAAGTCTCAAATTGATGACGCTGTATCCCTGTACAGAGGCAGCATCCACTTCTCTGTGTGGAACAAGTGCTCTGCCTTCCCTGAGCTGCTTCCCAAAAGAGGTTTGGATTCAAGAAGTGCAGGCAAAAAGCTGGAAAGTCTTGGCTCAACAGCTGCCATAGGGCTGTGAATACCAAGGTGAGCTGAGGGAAGCTGCTGCCTGCCAAGCCCAACCCCAGGCTTTGGATGGGGGAGAATCCAACCTTGAAGGCAACTGGCCTCCATGGATGAGGGCAGAGAGACGGGGACAAATGTGGGGTGACCAGGATGGTCCGAGTGACCCAAAGCCTCAGGCATGCAATGCAAATGCAGAGACAGGAATGACTCTGTTACTTAACCTGTTTCCTCAGCAGTCCCACATCCCGCTGGCACTCCTCCTCCTCCCAGTGAGCCCGCAGGTACTCCTTCACGTTGTCTTTGATGTAAGGGAACAAGGTCTCCTGGCAGAAAAAGAGGCTGCTCCTTTAAGCTGGCAGAGGTAAGGCTGACTGGCTTTTAAAGGAACCGTTTGCATGTCCTGCCCTGTACAGTTATTTCCCCAAATTTAAACATCCCCCACAGTGCTGCAGCTGGTGAAAATTCCTGCCAAGGGTGTCTGCCTGGTCACAGGACTGAGCCAGCCTCAGGCCAGGATCAGTGCAGGTGGATTTTTTTACACAAATGTTTACATAGCTGAAACTTTTAAAGCCTGCAATGGAAAGGTGGGTGACAACTTTTCCTGGGCTTGCCAAAAAATATGTCTCATATGGCATATGTGACCCCACATTCTCACCAAAATGTCTCAAATGGCACATGTAACCCCACATTCCCACAAGGCTGACAATGTATGTACTCTGAACAGGTAAGTTATGCTATTGTATTCTTGATGGGGCACTTATCCTAGCAAAGGTCATTCTGAAAACAGGTCTCAACCTGTCCCCAAAACTAGAGGACCTTTTAAAATGAAAAGCCTGGTCCCGTGACACTGAGCTCCACAGGACAGTCTTGCAAATGAAATTAAACGGGGTTTTGGAAAAGCAGCACAGGAAAATGACAAACCTTCACAGAGATCCCAAGGGCAATCAGAAATAATTACAAATTGCTCTCATTAGTGGTGTTTCACGAGTCAGGAGCCACAAGCAGCTACCGTGCACATTCCAGGTGTGTGAAAAGCCTCAGGTTAAGGAGAAGGGCAGGGAAATCCTTCCTTTGGGTAGAGAACTGAGCTTTTCTTAATTTCTTAATTTTATTAACATGAACTCACCTCTCCTCAAAAAATGGCCCTAGGTATGTCATCTTTAGCTTATTAATGAATTAAGAAAGCAGTGGTCCTGAGATTATGATGTGATGGCAGAACTGCAGGATTTCGTATTGCTCTAATACTGTATTTTCCATGTTTTATATTTTAAAAACAATGCAGATTACTTCAAGAATTATCACAAACTTGCCTAGGGAAATCAAAAGCCTAGTAATGCCCCCAGTTAATCTCTCATTTCCTTTACTTTGAAGCTATCTTTTAAATCATGGAGGAAATTAAAGAGAATCCACTGGGAAATGCAGCTGACCTGCTGGCTTGGTTTAACCTCCTTTACAACTCAGATGTCAAAAGGAGCCAATAGTTTTTCAAAAGCAGCATTTCATACTCTTGTGCTGGCTAAGAAAAACTCCCAAACTGACTGAAAGATCAGTGGATTCTGTGATTTGCGAGATTTTAAAAGGGTAAAAGTCTTGGCAAATGCATAGGTCTGTGAACTAAGAGGGGACACCCATGTGACAGCTGGAATAGTGGACAGCTCAGTGGGACAGATGGTTTGTGGGTGCCAAGAGTGATCCCAGTCAATGATGTATCAAGTTTAATAGGACATGAGTCTGTGTAGAAGAAAGGCTCCAAATACTCTCTTTTCTGGTATCTTTCCTTAATCCACCCATCAACTGACTCATTCTATTCCCTTACTTTGCAGATTCAGTCCTTCTAACATTAGAGAGAGGATTAAATAAAATCGTTTAATATTGAAGAATAAAGTGTCCACTGAACCATCAGTGGACCTTTCAAAGGCAGATAGAGGTTAACTGAAAGCCCAAATGCTTGTTCCAAGCATTTTCAGGATTTCCATCAAACTGAATTTTACTGGGAATCAAAACCCATTTGGCCTCCCTGGAGCAGAAAGACTTTGGGTGGAAATCCAGAGTCTCAGGTGCATGGCATGTTGCTCGCACAACTGCAAAACGGCTTTGAGGGCGACAGAAACAACTTAGCTGCTCTGTTAGATGTTTAGTAAGAAACCTCAGCTGTCCAAACTGTCTGAACTGACAGACATTGAGGGGAGGGAGGCAGCTGCAATGCCACCTAGGCCTGAAGTTTCTTCAAGAGCACTGGAAGAACATGGATGTAGGTCAGGCTGTTCATCTGTTAGACTGTGTTAGTAGAAGCCTCTAGAAAGGCAGGCAGGAGCCTTCACCTGCCATGGGGATCACAAAGCACCGTTTTAAGCCACTGGCTGCAAAATCCAATGAAAGCTGTCATGTCTCAGGGAGAAATCCCGGTTAATGAAGGGCAGGAGAAGGGATCTATCCGAGCAAGCCGCTCTCTCCTGCGAGCCAAAGCCGCCCGCAGAGGAGGGACCCCGGCTGTCACAATTTGCGGTTCTCCAAGCGCCTGTGACCCACAGGCTTCCAGAGCCCTCGGTTCTGTACCTAAAGCAGCATTTCCAGCGGCCTGAAGCTTTTCCTAGGCAAGGGAAGGCACTCGTGCATTGGCTGCCGCTCCGGTCCCGGTGTGTCCCCGGCGCTGCCCTCCCGCAGGGCTGGACACGCTGCCCCGGCACACCGGGGGCGTTCGGCCGTAACAGCCTCCCGAAGGGAAAAGGCAGCGGATAACCCCGAGAATTATCGATTACTGCAAAATCCTAATTACCGAAATTAAGGACAAGAAGCATCGTACTTCAGCGAGCCCGCACTTGAGGCTCTCTGCAGAGCCGGGTGCGGTGCTGCAGCTCCAGCCATCAAAGCAACAGCCATGCTCGAGGGCTTTTCCGGGATGAGGCTCCGAGCCCCCCAGCTGCCCTATATCCATCCGTGAAACAAACCCCTGACCTGCCCGAGGCTCCGAGCACCCCAGCTGCCCTATATCCATCCGTGAAACAAACCCCTGACCTGCCCGAGGCTCCGAGCACCCCAGCTGCCCTATATCCATCCGTGAAACAAACCCCTGACCTGCCCGAGGCTCCGAGCACCCCAGCTGCCCTATATCCATCCAAGAAACAAACCCCTGACCTGCCCGAACCTCCGAGGCTGTGAGCACCCCAGCTGCCCTATATCCATCCAAGAAACAACCCCCTGCCCTGCCCGACCCTCCGCAGCAGTGTCCTGCTCCCCAGCCCACCGCAGGGCGGCCGCTCGCCAACACAAGGCGTATTTTCTCGCGAGCATTATTCAGAAAAACGCGGAAAATGGGTCACGGTTTTCGTTCCCGGGGGCACCCCGGCCTGCCTTGAGGCGAGCTTAGGGCCGGGGAGGTCACGGTACGAAGGGCGACGCTCCGGGAGCCCCCCGCGACGCCAGGGCTGGGAGGGTCACGACAGGAGCGGCGATGCCCGCAGCCCCCCGCGGGGCCGGCGGTCACCGGGTCTCACCTGGACGAAGGCGATGGGGGTGGTGGTGCCCTCGATGTCCAGCAGGATGGCGCGCACCTCCGCCGGCACCGGCAGCACGCCCATGGCGGCGGCGGCACGTGGGGCGCACCGGGGACGCGCGGCGGCGGCGGGGAGCGCCGCGCCGGCTGTGCCCGCCCACGGGGCGCCCGCCCCGCCCCTCCCCGCCGCCGGCGGCGGAACGGGGTTTCTGGGTTACGCGTTACAACCCACCGCCGGCCGGCCCGCTGAGCCCGGCACCCGCCCGTAGCGCGGTCCCCGGTGCGGCGGTGCCCGTGCCCGCCCGGAGCCGCGGCACCGGCCCGGCCCAGCCCGCGCGATGGCGGCCGCAGGGCGGCTGCTGCAGCCCCGCCGCGAGCCGCCGGGGGCGCTGCGGCGCCGGGCGGGAGGGCGGCGCTGATTGGCTGTCGGCGCGGCTATATAAAAGAGGCGCAGGCGGTGCCCGGATCTCTTCCGCCGCCATTTTCTGCCGGGCGCAGGTCTCCGCTGTCTCCGCCGCTCGCACGAGCACCCCCGCCGCCCTCGCCCCGCCATGGAGGACGCGACCGAGATGAGCGGCGGCCAGGAGGAGTTCGCCGAGGGCTCCAAGATCAACGCGAGCAAGAACCAGCAGGACGACGGGTAGGGCCGGGGACGTGGTGGGGGGGGAGGTGCGGGGGAGTCGCGCGTCCATGTCCGCCGCCCGCCCTGCGGCTCGGGGGGGCGGCTCGGGGGCCGGGGGCAGCGCGGCCTTCCCTTCCCGCTCCATGGCCGCGCCCGCCTTTGTGTCCCGGGCGGTGACCCAGTTTCCGCGGGGCGGGGACACGGACGGGGGGGCCGAGCGGGGCCCTGACGTCAGCGGCGGCCTGTGGGGCCCGGGGGGGCTCTCCCGGCGCTCTCACCCGAACCCGTCCCCGCTTCCTTCCCTCCAGGAAAATGTTCATCGGAGGCCTCAGCTGGGACACCAGCAAAAAGGACCTGACAGAGTATCTCTCGCGCTTTGGCGAGGTTGTGGATTGCACGATCAAAACAGACCCGGTCACTGGAAGGTCGAGGGGGTTTGGGTTCGTGCTCTTCAAGGATGCTGCCAGCGTGGAGAAGGTGCGTGCTTTTCCTGCGGACCCAGGGCACGAAGCCAGCTGGTGTAGCTGTGGCGGTCTGAGACTTTGTTCCTTTGTCTGCTTTTTAGGTGTTGGAACTGAAGGAACACAAACTGGATGGCAAGTTAATAGATCCTAAAAGGGCAAAAGCGCTGAAAGGGAAGGAGCCACCCAAAAAAGTGTTTGTTGGTGGGCTGAGTCCAGATACTTCTGAAGAACAGATTAAGGAGTACTTTGGTGCTTTTGGCGAGGTATAGTATACTATATAAGAATATCTCTAATTCTCAAGTGTAGTCTTGCCTCTCTTACGAAAGAATTTGTGAGAAGGGACTTGGTCAAAACTAGAGATAGTTGAATCTATATGTTAATGATTTCATAGAACTGTAATGGTCTGATTTATAGCTGTCAAAAGTAGTCTGTAGATTCTGCACTGCCAGATAGTTCTGGTGGCATAAAAGGTTGCTTTCAGATTTCATGCATTGTTTGTATTCATTTTGATTTCAGATTGAAAACATTGAACTTCCCATGGACACAAAGACGAATGAAAGGAGAGGCTTCTGTTTTATCACATACACAGACGAAGAGCCAGTAAAGAAGTTACTAGAGAGCAGATACCACCAGATTGGTTCAGGCAAGGTAGGACAACTCTTGTTCTTAGCATGTGAAATCTATCTCTGTAGGCTTCTGTGAAAGAGACTCGCAGAATGCTCTTGGAATTCTTAGTAAGTTAATGGATTTCTCTCCTTACAGTGTGAAATCAAAGTAGCACAGCCCAAAGAGGTGTACAGGCAGCAGCAGCAGCAGCAGAAAGGAGGGAAAAGCAATTCTTCTGGTGGACGTGGAGGCGGAAGGGGGCGTGGACGGGGTGAGTATTTTCTGTGGCTCTATTAATCTAAGCACTTACCAAACACTCTGGTGTTTGTAGATATTCCAGGTTGCAAGTTGTGTGCAGATCTCATTTAAATCAAATGTGTAAAGTAGCCTGTGAGTAAGTGGTGTTTTGGTGGTTATGGTTGCTTGTTGAAGCTGAGGAATCTCTTCTTGATCTGCTTGCATTCAAGTGGTGAAGGGGCAGGGTGGATGTAGGGTGCTTCTGTGCACCCTTAGTGGTCAGTGTAGCCAGCACACTTACACTTTCACTTCAGAGGGATTCACTTAATTGGCCCAAGGGCAGGAAACTAGGAGCTGTTTGCTAAGGCGTGGGGTGGCCACTTTGCTGCACCTTCAAATGGATCAGAAGGGATCAGCTGGTACATTGAGGTTAATGCATCTCAGTCCTTGAAGGTGAAGCAGACACAAATCACACCATGCTGCGAGGCTCATCCTGTGGTGTCACTTGGGGCTCAGGCAATTACTGATTATTCTGGTATCTAGAAAGTTAGATGAAGGGGCACAGGAAAGGAGTGAAGTAAGTTTTGAAACTTACACTTGCTATGCTTGTTTTCAGGTCAGGGACAAAACTGGAACCAAGGATTTAATAACTATTACGATCAAGGCTATGGGAATTACAATAGTGCTTACAGTGACCAGAGCTACAGTGGCTATGGAGGCTACGACTACTCTGGGTACAACTATCCCAACTACGGATATGGGCCGGGATACACAGATTACAGTGGTAAGTGCCTTTGCCCTCATTGCCATAACAAGAGCAACGCTGCTCTTGGTCAGCCCATGGCTCTGAATATGGGATCCCTTGGTGTGCTGCTGTGGGGGAAGTTTCCCTCTGAGGCTGGTGCTAACGCCTGTGGGTTCTGTTTTTCCCCACATGCTCCCTGCAGGCCAACAGAGCACGTATGGGAAGGCGTCCCGTGGCGGCGGCAACCACCAAAACAACTACCAGCCCTACTAAGGCAGTACCTAGTACCTGACAAACAGGTGTGTACAGGAGCGCACGCTCCACTCCGACCATGCCTAATCTAATTTAAAGATCAATAGACAAACGAAGAGTAAAAACTTGCCTAGCATGACTTTTCCTTTAATTAAGCTTTTGTTAACTTAAAAAATACTTTTTTTTTTAAAACCAGCTTTGCCTACGTGTCTATAGATCTTTAACTTTGTAAAAGTGTGACTTTATCTTCTTTAGTACTTCAGAAAAACATAAGAGTTTTTCTGGTTTGCGTTGTGTACCAGGTGATCTAGAGGAATAATTAAACTTATTAGAAGTATTAACAGGTAAAGTACTGAAATGGGTACAACTTAAGGAAAACAAGAATGTTGTCTTCTAACTCTGACATTATACCTTGTTTGTACCCGCCAGCGGGAACTTCATTGCAGGCCGTGTGTCACCCTGACCACGTCTATCTCTGGGGTCGCACGTTGCAGGCAGAGCGCAAGGCATACACCAGAAAACGCTGTCCTGTGGTATGGTCTCTTCCAACTTCATGTACCAGCGTAAAGATTAAAGTGGAAAACTTCAGACTTTGGCTTCTTTTTTTAATCTTTTTTGGAGATTAAGTGTCTTTAACTTAAATGGTTTTTTACAGGAGTTAAAGTACATAAATGCCTTTACAGCTTAATCATTTGGTCTTCTGTTTAGTGTTGTATTTCAATTGTGGAACCTCATTTTAAATGTGCATTCTTTAAGATTTTAATGCTTGCTTTTTTCTTTTTATAGCTAATAGTGAAATCTGCAAACCAAAACGAACTTTAAAATCTGGATAAACATTAAAGATCATATGCATATGGACTGTCTGAACTAAAGTGACCTGACTTGTGTTGCACATAAGTCGTTTAGTTGTATAAGCAAATAATCAGAAAGCCTTTTGGCAGTGTTTCCAATGGAAAAAAAGTGATCCAGAGCCTGCTTGCTTGTCTAAATTGGATGGTTGCTGTTTTGGAGCAGCACCCTACATGGGCTGGATATTTATGAAAGTAAATTACTAATGGGTAACTAAACAAACCTCTTGTGTTACCGTAATAAATATGCATATGATCTTTAACAGTGAAGAAAGGAATATATAGAAGACTTAAAGCAGTTCATGAAAATGGACCTTTTAACAATCCTGTAGTAACTGCCACAGATCTGACATGCATTTTGTCTTGATTTTTTAGGTAGAGATACTGCGACAAAAAGCCATCTTGCAACGCATCGCGAGTGAATGGAGGGTGGTCTTCGTGAGAGGAAATGACTATTTTGTAAAAGACTTTTAGTGAATGACACAACTGTGTCCAACTGTACATAGCGGCCGACTAGTTTTCTTTTATGGTTTTTACTTTCTTTTTGCCATTCATGTTATGACACAATGTGGACTTGTGTTTATACAAACTTTATTTGTATAATTTCATGTTAAAAGATTCTCTAATAAATGCTTACTTAAGTGAGTGTGGAGTCTTGCTGTCACCTTTAAGTGGTGTAACTATAGTTTTACTTGGATAGAAGGCCAGCTCTCTCTGGAGATCAAGGTTACTGCGAGAACAGGTCTATACACCCCCTTCTTTCTCCTTGGAATTTGCATCACTGTGGGAAGATGGCAGAGCAGAGTCGTGTCTTGCCCTCTGCAGCAGCAAGGAGAGAATGGTCTGTGGCACAACACTGCCAGTTTGGTACATCTCAGGAGAGATCTAGAACTATAGCAGCACCTTTTCAATGCTGATGGCACTACTCTAGGAGTTAGAGCTTTTCAAGGCTTCTCAAGCACTTAAAACCTCAAGTATTCTAGAATGTAGCTTAGTTACTTTACCACACCACTTCTATTCCAAGCAGGAGATAACAAGTTCTTGAACTTCAGGATCAGCAACTATTTTCTGTACAAGTGGGGTGCTGTACTGGATCTTCTCACCTTCAGAGAACAGGTTTCCCATCTAGTGCACACTAGCGAGCAACAACTAAAAGCCTGAATGCTGGAGAAGGAACACTGCATTAGCCCAGCACATTTCTGGATTAGAGTGGTTGGGATGGGTAAAGGAGCATGTTTTGTCTGAGGCAAAAGGATTGAAGCAGTCTGCCTGAAGATTTGATGTTTTTCAGCACAAATACCTAGTCAAGCATCAAAATAAACCTTGCTTGTTAAAACTCACTGATGTCACTGACTACAAACTGAAGAATCAGCAAGAAGCCACAACAGTGTGTGAGTTCCTACACTGCATTCATGAATGTAGCTGGATCCAGCACTGCCCTCCACAGCAGCTGAGGGAGACTTGTGCCACAAGAGCATGGCTTCATTGCTCCAGGGGTTTAACACGCAAAACCCCACTAAGATCCAAGTTTTACTTCAATCTGTAATCCTTGCACTCCATGCTAGTGAAGTGCAGGCTGGAGTACGGTGTGCAGGTCTGAGCTCAGCACAAGAAAGGCCAGGGGCTCCTGCAGAGGCTCCGCTGAAGGGCCACAAACATGATGGGGGCTGGAGCTTCTCTCTCATGAGGAGAGACTGTGGGAGCTGGGCCTGTTTGGTCTGGAGAAGGCTGAAGGGGATCTCACCATGCACATCAATATCTCAAAGGCAGGTGCCAAGAGGATGGTGATTTTCAGTGCTGCCCAGTGCCAGGACAAGGAGTAATGACCACAAACTAAAACAGAAGTTCCACTTCACTATGAGGAAGGACTTCTTACGTGGAGGGTTGAGTCTCCCTCTCTGGAGCCATTCCAAACTCTCCCCGACCTGTTCCTGTGGCCCTGCCTTGGGCGGGGGGGTTGAACTGTACGATCTCCAGAGGCCCAGCCCAGCCCTATCGATTCCGTGAGTGTCCATGTCGGCCCCCCGGGCCCCGGCTGCTCCCGGGCCCGCGCCGAGCTCCCCCCGCGCTCCCTCACGGCTCCCGGGGGCGGTGTCACGTGTCCGCCCGCCGCGCTCCTTCCGGCCGCCATTTTAGGTTGGGTCGGTGGCGGCGCCATTAAAAACAGGGAGCGAGAGGAGGAGGGATCGGCGGGATCGGCGCGCTCGGCCGGGGCCGCCAGCGGGGCCGGGGCCTCGGCGGGGAGGCGGCGGCACCGGAGGTGGCCGGTGCGGGGCGGCGGCGGCGCCATGTCGGATCAGCAGTTCGCTCTGGACTCGGCGGCGGTAGCGGCTGGCGCCGGGGGCAGCGCGGCGGAGCCGGCGGAGCAGCCTGAGGGGCAGGCGGGGGCGGGGAGCACCGATGGGGGAGGCGGCGGCGGCGGCGGGGTCGAGTCGGAGGGAGCCAAGATCGACGCCAGCAAGAACGAGGAGGACGAGGGGTGAGCGGCGGGGGCGGGTTGCGGTCCCGGGCGGGGCGCGGCGCCCCCGGCCCCGCTCGCTGCCCTGTTTGTTTACTTGGCGCCTCGGCGACGTCACGGGCCGAGCGGCGGGGGCGGTGTCTGGTCCCGCGATGTGCGAACGGTGCGATGTGCCTCACACTGCAGGCCGCTTTCACTTATTTTCCTTTTTAACGATGCCTTTTCTATGAGTTAAAGTGCGGTGCGTGCGTGAGGACAGGAACTCGGTGTAGCCGAATGCGCTGGTTGCAGTTGCAGTGTTGCCCTGTGCTGCAAACATTACTGAGTGTTAGCTGAGTGCCAGAGGCACCGGGACTTCTTCCCAGCCTAAAACATGTCCCTGCTTCTTCGGAACTTGTCGGGAGGATTATGTTAGGTGGTGTCCTAACTTGAGAAGTAGGAGTTGAAAAGGCAGGAAGCTGAGGCGGGGGAGGTTCAGGTTATGCACCAGGAAAAGGTTTTTCACCTAGAGGGCGGTTGGGCAATAGAACAGGGAAGTGGTTACAGCAGCAAGTCTGACAGAGTTCCAGAAGCGCTTGGAAAATGTTCTCAGGCACATGGTGTGACTCTTGGGGTGTCCTATGCAGGGCTGGGAGTTGGACTTGATGATTCTGATAGGTCCCTTCCAGCTCAGCATGTTCTATTACTCTGTTGTATGGCGAGTAAATACAGCTTTTAATCTTTATAGGGTCTCTGCCTGGGGCAGTGTCCCTCTGTATTGCCAGTGAAATTTGTGTGCAATAAATCCAGCGACAGGACAGGCTGTTGCACTCTGCTGTCTCCTGTCGGGCCGTGAAACTCGAGCTGCAGGTCTGTTTTTGGTCAAGGCAGAAAATAACCTGGATAAAGGAGTGCTTACTGCTGTGTCCTGCTGATTCCTGCTGCAAAACCTTCCTGAGTGTCTTCCTCCTTCAGTAATAACCTGGGGTGTTGCTGAGAGAGATGTAAATAATCTGGGATAATGCAGAGAGAGAGAGAGAGAGAGAGAGCAGGAATCCCTTTTTGAGTATTTTGCTGGGATTTGCAGAAATTAAAATGGTTTTGTTACTTTTCAGCTGTTCTTAACAGCTGTAAATGCCTTTGGCGTTTGCGTGTTTGTTTTACTTATTACCCTTGAATACACAGCAATTAAAGGGTTTTCATGTGCAAACTCAAGTTCTTTTGAGGCAAGAGAGCTTAGAAAAAGTGGTCTCTAAGCCGTGCAGTGACAATGGGCAGTGATTACAGGTATCACACTCGTAGTCTGGTTCAGTCTTTTTGACCTATCAATTCTTCATGCTGCACAGGAAATAAAGTTTTTTGACAACACTTCTGGTAGTAAAGGGCAAAAAGCCGATCTGTGATACCTTGTTCAGCTAAGGTTTGAAAGCTTTCCCAGTGCACTTCTGGTAACTTATTTTGGGAAGCTGTATGTGCTGATGTGGCTTAGACCAGCCATACTGTGGGCTAGGAAATGTGTGAATTTTACAAGCTTTTGGCAGCACTGTGCCCCTGCTCCTGAATTGTGCTCATGTTTGTGGTGTAGCCCTGAGCTCAGTGTCCCTTGGAGCAGTGGTTGATGTAGGAGCAGCCGTTGTTTGCTGCTCTGTGAGTGGGCTCAGAGGTGCAGTTCCTGCGTGGAGAGATGGAAAACCTGCCAAGGCTCTTGGTGTCGAGCTCGTGGTTCTTGGTGTGCCTGTCCTTAGGAGTACAGAGCAGGGTCTGCATGTTCACATGGAGGCAGGTGCTTTGTGTAGCAAGTGTCAGTTCAGTAGTAGCTGCTGGAGCATCCCTACCCCTCCTGTGTCAGAAACACAGAAGCCCTCCACAGAACAGCAGACAAGCTAAGGGCCTTAATGATGGGTGAGCAAAGGGCAGAAAGCTCCTTTGCTGTACTGCCTGTGCTGGGGTGAGGCTGCTGGTTTACCTGGTGGGCCCTTTCCTCCATGAGGACAGTAAGAAGTCACAGCTGATAGAAGGGGCTGTTGGTGCTTGGTTGAAGGGAGATCTGGAACTAACTGGAAAAGTAGATAAAGGGATGGGGAATTGGTGCTCCTTCTTGACAGAATTGGGCACTTGCTATAAAAACATCTGAAGCTCCCGAACCCCTCATCGGCATGGATTTTGTCAGAAATGGAATGCTCTTGTTAATTCTGTGAGAGCACAGCTAAGTCAGCAGAGCTAGTTCAAAGGAGCAGCTTTTGATTTGAGGCAGTTTGAGCTGTGGAGGTACAGTGCTCTTTCACATGATTGGCAGCAATGTTTGTGCGTGGGAAGTGGAAAGGTTGGAAACATGAGACAGTGGTTTTTCAGGTTTTCTGATAACTGTGTCTGATTGTGAAATAAGTTAGGACAGTGAAGACAGGCTAAGCTTTGTAGAAAGTGCTTTTATAGATCATCATGGATCATATTTTTTGGTTACAACTCAAAGTAAAATCTTCTTTATCAGTATTAGAAGAGATCATCTCAAATCAAATCCTCTTTTGAATGGGTTCCTAAGCCCTATGCCTAATAACCTGGAATGTTTCATTTGTGGGTATACTGGCTTGATTTTTCATATTTTAAAATTTTGGGATTTTATGCCTTACTAACATGCTGGGATGATCATGATTTGATTCTAAGCTTCCAGTGTGCTTTTGAAAATACAGGTTATGAATTATGTGCTGTACACATAATTCATATCTGCCCAGCAGCACTGGTGCTGTAGAAATACTGGAATGACATTCTCTTGATGGTAATGGATTATGCCAGGTGTTTATATAAAGTTTTTGTGAGGAAAGAACTTCTGACCATCCAATACTTTGCTTTTTCATAATGGCTTTCTGGGGAAGGGGACTTGACTAAATTTATTTTAATTTATTAATTTGGGCATATGTCCAGTCCAGACTGGTAGATAAATGCTTCTGTTTTAACCACACTTCCTTACAAATCTAATCTGCCTGCATGTGTTTCAGTTTGTGGAGGCTCCACAGATAACTGGATGGAATTGAACGTGTGATGGGGATGTGAAGGAGTAGTAAATTATCTTTTTGTCACTACTACTAGTGGTTTCTTGGGACAGCAGAGTAAGCAGCTGCAGGAGAAGACAGTGAAAAATGTTTGTTTATGTGAAAATCTTTATCTGTCCTGGCCAGACTCACTTAAGCAAGTTGTCAAAAAGTGCAGGCCCGTGTGTGTAGTGCTATGACTGATAAAATCCTGCCAGCTCCATGCATTAGGGCATTGGGCTCATAAAGCTTGGCAGTGCAGGATTTTGGGTAACACACATTTACAGATTGACCAACTTGCCTTAACAGGAAAATGTTCATTGGTGGCCTTAGCTGGGACACCACGAAGAAGGATCTGAAGGACTACTTCTCCAAGTTTGGTGAAGTTGTGGACTGCACTCTCAAGTTGGACCCCATCACTGGGAGATCGAGAGGCTTTGGCTTTGTGCTCTTCAAAGAGTCGGAGAGCGTGGATAAGGTAGGATTGAAGTACTGAAACATGTTCAAATTCAGGTGTCAGAGATAAAGCACTCACTAGGGTGACTGTAGGCGTTGTTCTTGCATCTCCTGCTAAAGATGATTCAGGGGTGCAGTATGTTTCATGTGCTTGTGAAAATGCTTTCTTTTATGAACCATCTTACTCATGATGCTGTGTCCAGGACCAGCAGTGATTCCTGAGGTATGTATGGATTTGGGCATTTACAGGTTCTGCAAGCCAGGGGACTTGGGCACTTGAAAAATGTCTGCTGCCTGCTGCCGTGAAAGCAGCAATTGCAAAGAACTTCTGGTCCTGTAGCTGTACTGTAGGACTTCTGTAGTACAGCTCTGCTACAATCCAGAGCTGCACCATGAATCCCTAGAGTACGGCCAATAGCTTTGATACATTTAAGCTCTGTCCAAGCAAAAATTAGTTGTTAGCTTTTCTAAAATGCTGTGGATGCAGCACACAGAAATGTTTTCACCTCGTGACCTTTGTGATATCTAAAGTACAGATTTTTTACTTCATAAGGTTTGAGGATGAGAAGAGTAACACCACTTTTTGAGAGGTGTTACACTCTTGCTTCTGCTGGGTAATAAGTGGTTCCAGTTGTCAGAACTGTCAGTGGATAGTGATCAAAAATCACAGAACTTTGTTTTTGTGCAACAACTTAATGGTGTTATCCAAGTATTGAAATTGAATCAATTTTGGTCTTACTCAAAACATCAGTGAAGTATTTAGCTTGAACTGTGTAAAACTCTGTTTTAATTATCCTCAGGTCATGGACCAGAAAGAACACAAGCTGAATGGAAAGGTCATTGATCCAAAAAGAGCTAAAGCCATGAAAACAAAAGAACCTGTTAAAAAGATTTTTGTTGGGGGCTTATCTCCAGACACACCTGAGGAGAAAATCCGGGAATACTTTGGAGCTTTTGGTGAGGTATGTGGTGAAACAAACTGCTTTTATTTGTGGAACCTGTTCTGTGTTCACAAATGTATTAATAGAAAACATTCCCCACGTGCAGCTGCATGGATGCTAATGTAAAGCTAATGTAAGCTTTATGGCCATGGTAGTTCCATGTGTGTTAGTGGTCAGAATGTTGATGTTCAGTTACAGGCTCTGAGTTGAGCAGCCTGGTTTGATGGAAGGGGGAGCTGGGATAAATCGGAGAGGGAGGCAGTGTTTAGAGCAGGATGCTTTGGTCAGTGAGATGCTCTTCAGCCCCCCAGCTCATCTCCTGTAGCACAGATTGAGACATTTTGGCCTAAATTCTGTACAACTGTGTAGTCTCTGTCCCCAGTTTTTGGTGGTGCAGACAAGCTAAGTATCATGGAAGTTTTTAAAAGCTGGTCTTGTATGAGCTTGCTACAGCTGCTGCTCCCCTATTGGTTATCAGATGGTGCCAGCTTCAGGTCATAACTGTTCAGGCAGCTTGGCTGCTACATATGTGCCCTGTTCCAAACTTACAGATAGTTTACTCTGGACTAAAGACTTTAACTACTGTTTGCCTGGGAAGTCCCATGTGCTGTAGGTACAGAGAACTTTGACTCTGTATTTGTCATATTGTCATATTCAAATCTAAGTAATTTCAGTAACAGTATGACCTGTTAGAAGGATTTTGCAGTGACATGAATGGCAGGATAAAAGGTAAAATCACTGTCTTCCACCAGGTCGAATCCATAGAGCTCCCCATGGACAACAAAACTAACAAGAGGCGTGGATTTTGCTTCATTACTTTCAAGGAGGAGGAACCAGTGAAGAAAATAATGGAGAAGAAATACCACAATGTTGGGCTTAGTAAAGTAGGTGGATTTTTTTCCTAGACAAACTGAACTGTGACAGTAGAGGGAATTACATTACCAGTGGCATCTGTTTGGGGATAATTGTCTGCCAGTACCTACCTGTAAGCATTATTTGTCACATGTAGGCATTGGGCCTGTGAAGTATTTATGTAGGTGACTGCTACCCTAGTTTCTGAGCTGAGGGGTTTCAGGTGTGGTTTGTACTGCACCCCCATGGGGAGAGGGCTGGACCCCAGCACCCTTTCCATGGTGCAGCTCCCACATTCTCCAGCAGCATGGGCAGAGTGCTGTGTCACTGCTCTGCTCTATCAGGCAGCCCCACGTTTCCTGGTAGCTGGATCTTTGTGTGTGTGTTTGTTGTTAACAGCAAATGTCAGTTTGTCTTAGAGAGCTTCCAAAACTGAAATGAAATGGGAAGTTAGGCTTCCCTATTAGAAGTTGCAATTCTTTTCAGAAACATGGTTGAATTTCTAGCTGGTAGCATATACTCAAATTGTAGCTGGACTGGTACTTGCACAAATATGTGGTGGAAGCTTCAGAACAGAGTTGAGTTGAGTTTAGCATGTTGGCCAAACTCAAGTTTGGTTTCACTTTTCCCAAATGAACAGGCCTCAGAAGTTTAGTTCAAAGGGAAAAGAGAGAGGCTACAAAGAAATAAGCATTCCTTTCAGAATGGGTTCTACAGTGTCTCACAACTGTTCTCAAGTTAGACAGTGTAAGCCATCCATTTTTGCAGGGAGGGCACCAGGGTCACCAAATCCAGTTTTCTGCTTACTGTTCTGTAAGTTTAAGAGTGATGTTTGGGGGTTATCTTTGCTGATTGAATCTCATTCTAACTTTTCATTTCCAGTGTGAAATAAAAGTAGCCATGTCAAAGGAACAGTACCAGCAGCAGCAGCAGTGGGGAAGTCGGGGAGGATTTGTTGGAAGAGCTCGAGGGAGAGGTGGAGGTAAGCTTGTATTGCTGCAGTGTTGGATGGTGAGGGAATAGCCTGAATAAAAATAATTCTGAGCTTTGTGTTGCAGGCCCCAGTCAAAGCTGGAACCAGGGATACAGCAACTACTGGAATCAGGGGTATGGGAACTATGGTTACAACAGCCAAGGCTATGGTGGTTATGGAGGCTACGACTACACTGG